>NC_054828.1:124158182-124474432 GCF_018345385.1 Vulpes lagopus
ATCCTCATCTGTTATTCTAACCCCTTTTACTTTTCTATAGAATTTATAGTCTTCACCTCATAAAATCTATGAGAAATGCCAGAGGATTGCCAATAAATAAAGCATGAAACTTACTCATTTCTGAAAAGGATATGTGCAATCTTGTTTATGGATTAATTCTTGTTTCAGAGAGATCTGTTTGTTGCCTTGGTCAGAATGAACAGCATTTTAATACACTAGTCAGAATGTGTGTTTCCTGTGGTACATTCTGTTTAGTTCGCATATCAAAGATATGCAAGTTAGAATATGTTGTATTTAGGAAGCTAGAGATTTAATCTCTCAAACAAATTACATTATATATTCCAAGTCTTATGACCCACCATCAAAAAGGAAATGATATCTGGGGTATTTCAGTAACACCTACATTGTACATGTTCAATTCATAGCTAATTAAGCAGACCTGTATCTTAATTATTTTTAGCTTCCCTTCTATATGTCTTGCATTAATGAAAGTTTTACTAAATACTCTTGAATTGAATTAATTAAGCTCCCCAAAAAGTATTTTCAAAATCATGAGTTGATTTTGTAGTTTTACTATTCTTAAAGGAAATATATATATTTTTTTGTAAAATTAAAGAATAAATATTAAAAACAATTATCAACATAAGATCATTGCGGGAGGTTGGATTCATGCTAAGAAAGTCAAGAAATGTGGAATTCAGACACATTGATGATATGTTCACACACTACCTTTAGCTTGTGTTATTAATAAGATAAATATTTTTAGGAAAAGATCAGTTGTGCCAATAGAAAAGATGTTTCAGCCCCCTTTTCTCTACATATCCATGATTTGGCTGAATTGCTATTTGTTTTACTTCTTAAATTCCACATAAAGAAAGATGAATCCTTACTCCCCTCACAAACTATGTAAAGTCTGCCCATAGCCCGAGTTCTAATTTAAAGGGAACTTGTTTCACAGAAATTTCTTGGTGGCTGCATTACCCTGGATGCTGTATGACACAGTCTTCTGTTACTTGCTACTATTCATTTCACTTACATCTTGACTTACTCATCTATTAAGAAGAGTAGTGGCCACACTTTTGTGTGGATAAAGTTACCTTGACAGCATGTATACAATTCAGGTTCCTGATCTGCGTGCCTGGAAAATTTTAATTTAACAGATAGAGGATAATATTCAGAAATCTCCACGTCTTAGAAGACAATGTAACATTATATCAAATTTAGCCACACTTGCTTTCATGAAAATATTACTTTCCCTATTGCTGTCAAATATAGACTGAGACCTTTACTTTCCTGTACCATGGCAAAAAGCCTCATGCATTTCCTGTAATTTTTTTCAATATCTTATGACATTGCCTGGCATCTTGTAAGCACTAAAAAAAAAAAAAAGATAGTAGGCTATCATTATTTTATTTCAATCTTCATTTGTGCACTATGCAAACTCCTTCCCAAGTATATCATAAGCATTCAGTTTTATGACCATAATCATCTCATTGAATTAAATTTAATTTTATAATTGTATGGATTTAAATCTTATAGCAAGTCTTTAAGCCTTTATTTCCACATGCATGCGTGTGTGTGTGTGTGTGTGTGTGTGTGTGTGTGGTTTCTTTTTAGTTTTATTTGTCGTTTAAGTTTTCAAGTCTGTTTTAGTAAAGCTACAGGTATAATAAAATTTCTGAGATCTAATGCATTTGAAATGAAAATAAAAGGTATGCAAAATGGAAAGGAAGAAATAAAACTGTTTTTGTTTGCAAATGACATAGTCAAATGTCAAGAAAAAGCTGAAATAATTGACCAAAAAACCCTTTTGGAATAATAAGCAATTATAGCAAGGTTGCAGGACATAAGGTTAAGATACAAAATTCAATCACTTTCCTATATACCAGCAATGAACAACTGGAATTTGAAATGAAAAGTACAACACAATTTATAAATATAACAGAATATGTACAGGATTTATATGAGGAAACTATAACACTTTGATTAACTCAGAAAGGAACTGAATAAAGAGGTATTCCAGGGGCATCTGGGTGGCTCTGTGGTTGAGGATCTGCCCAGGGTCCTGGGATTGAGTCCCACATCAGGATCCCCACAGGGAGCCTGATTCTCCCTCTGCCTGCCTCTCTCTGTGTCTTTCATGAATAAATAAAATCTTAAAAAAATAAATAAATAAAGAGGTATTCCGAGTTAATAGAGAGGAAGATTCAATGTTGTCAAAATGTTAGTTTTTCCCAGTTATCTACAGATTCAATGTAATCTCAATCAAAATCCCAACAAGATTTTTTATGGATACTGACACACTGGTTGTGAAGTTTATTTGGAAATAAAAAATCCTGAGAAGAGCCAACACAATATTGAAGGGCATGTATGGAAAATATCTATGTTTCTCTCAACTTCGCTATGAAACTAACAATGCCCTAAAAATATTACAGTATTAATAAGAGAAAAAGAAGCTTTGTATGTTCTATTTGGAATACTCTGCCCCACATTTTCAGCTAGTTACTGATGTGCTAATCAATCCATAACAAGCTTCAAATCAGCAGCCCTGTAAAGTTACAACCTGAGAGCGCTTGGCCTTGGAACTGTGCCTTTCACCTCTTGCCTCCTGCGGCAAGACTTCTCTAATTCCATGCAGGATGCCAAGGAGTGTCTATTCAGGACTCAAGTTAGCCCAAACTAGAAGTGCTGAAGAGTCCGTAACAGAGGAATCACCCTTAATGAATTGAAGTTTGGAGCCATTGATCCCCTAAGTAGACAATTCTGAGACTTATTTCATTAGACTCCTAAGAACTATAGGACCAAGGAACAGTTGCCTACACTTCCGGCCAACTCAAAGCAGTATCCTTGCACTGGCTTTCCCTCCATCTCTGTTTCACTCTGTTTTTCTCTTAATCTTGCTACTTGGGTTATTTTCAAAATAAACCACCTGCTTGCTGACTTCTGCTTCAGATTATGCTTCTAGGAAAGTCCAAAATGAGACAAAAGGCCTTTTAACATATATTAGCATTTGGTAGTTAGAGCTGGCTTTTCAGTCTTTTCCAAGATAGAGTAATAGGGAAAAAAAGAAAAAGAGTAATAGGGAATGGATTTACTCTATCATCTGAAATAACTAAAAGGCAAAAAAACAAAAACAAAAAAAGGCTCTCAAGATGATGGGAATTAGGTAAAAATAACTATGACCCTTAAGAGACGGAAAACAAAGTGGTGAGCCCAACAACTGCACCAGCTTACTGCATGAAAATATTTCTAGGGCTAGAGAACAGGGAGAGAAACTCAGGAAGAGACTGATGGTGACATAAGGAAAGAGAACTGGGGTCCAGATAATGATATATACTATTGCACACATAGCTAAGAACGTTACTACACTGTACTCACAATTTTCCCTCCCATCCTCTGTGCTAATGTTGCTGTATATTATACTTTTATATAAACACACAAAATGGTGTTCGTATTTCTGCTTAAAATAGTAGTTTTTATTATGGCTGCAATAATTACACCATAGCTGGAAGGCCAAATACAGTGAGCTGACATTCCACACCTACCAGAACAACATATATACACACAAATTTACATACATACATACATACTGGCAACGCCAAATTGTAAAGAAGATACAGGACACCTGACATTCTCACATATTAGTGGTGTGGAAGGACAAGGGCATGAGATTTTGGAAAAGATTTCTACTACTAGTATGTACTCAAGAGAAACGGAAATATCATTTCACAAAAAGACTTAGATGATTCATCATTTCCTTATAGTAGCCCCAAACTGTAAGCATCTCAAGTGTTCATCAGGATATTGGACATACGTATTTTAAAATATTTATAATGAGAAATACTTCTCAGCAATTAAAAACAAAGGAAATGCTGATACAACAACCTGAGTGTATCTCATAAATATGTTAGACAAAGGACCTGTTTCTATTTATATGAAATTTTAAAAAGTACAAAACTACTCTGTAGTGTCGGATATTAGAACAGTGCTGCTTATGTGGACCAGGATTTATTAAAAAGGAGTCTGTAAAAGCTTTTTGTGGTGATGAGAATATTCAGTGCCTTATTTCTATGAGTGTTCTGCGAAAAAGTAGGAGAGGTCAACTATTTAATCTCCAACAATAAGTTTTAATACCCCACAGGCAATGCGAGTTGTGAAATTCAAGAGAGTTTGCAGTTTAGATTTAGACCAAGAGACAGCAATACTAAAATGCATGTGAGTAAGTGCTCTATAACCCCATTTGATTTTCTCCACCAAAAATAAAGGAAATATATACACAATAATGTAAATGAATCTCATAAAGCAACTCAAAAACCGTGTGAAATGTAGAGCCAAAAGATCAAAATTGAAGTTTGAAAATGCTCATAGAAATGGGTGACGGGCAATTGATGGGATGCGTACTGGGTGTTATTCTGTATGTTGGTAAATTGAACACCAATAAAAAATAAATTTATTATAAAAAAAAGAAAGAAATGCTCATAGATTATAAAAGAAGAACTGGTGTCATAAGTTCATGGTAATGACATGGTCTAAAGTATGTTCAACTAATTGAAACTTTGTTGTACAGATTTATCCTATAGCCATTTGGTGGCAAGAGAAGCCCCTAAATCTCCAGACAATGTAGTTACTAGATGTAAGTGATAAACCTTGTATATAATGAGCATAGTACACTAAGGCAAAGGTAGTTCAATGACAATAGAAATGTTTCCTTCAATTAGCATCATAACATGTAAAGTTTATCTTGAAAAAAGAAATTTATATTTCATGCTCAACTCCTTAATCACTCTGACTGTGTCTTAGGCAAGAAAAAACAAGAGAGAACAAACACTGGCAATAATACACAAAAGGATAATACTTTAAAAAAGAGTTTTGCATAAGAAAAAAATCTTGGAATGGTGCATTTCATAGATCTTTTCCATTTCTACAGCTAAATTAAGTTATCCAACTAAGTATGACCTTCTACAGAGACTTTACACTCGCGATCATGTGACTCCCTTTCATCCCCTCTCTCTTTCTCAGTATTGGACTGCCAATTTTGTGATGATGTATGTGTTTCAAAAACATTTTCCAAACACTGCACTCAAATGGGCCATTTGTTTAAGAGGGTCAGAGTAGTTCAAACTTCATAATGTGAATAAATGTTTAAGAGTGGGTTAAATATTGCCTTACACTTCTATAAGCAAATGCAAGTTATTATAGTTATATTTTAAGGGAGGTTATGGTGACCTTGGTTCCCATATTTTAAGAAATTATTATCATATTCAAGAGCTAAAATTCAAGCATTTAATCAGAGGTCACACTTGAGTTTTCATTTTAATCTAGGAATTAATTTGATTTCCAATATTTAGTCTCTCACTTGTAGATAAGTACCCAAATTCCTCTGTCTTATTCTTTAATGCATAAAAGAACATAATTCTTAAGTTCTTCAGACTTCCAGTTTAGACATATATACATATATAAGATATATATGTATATATGTCTAGATTTACAAATACAGGAATGACAAGCTCTGCTAGACATCATACAGTCTATTTTATGAAAACTAACTTTCTTTAAATGAATACATTTTAGTCTGGAAGAGCTAGGATTGAAACAATACCTCTGGAGAGGAATAAAAGTAAGTGAAATATGCATAAATATTAATATATTCATGTTCTTTTATTATTTCTTACTATCTGGGTTGGAAGAATAGATAATATGAAATGGAAATAACAGGTCTGGTAATCATTCAAACTTAGAAAAAGATGCAGGCTTGAGCCTTTCCTAGGATCTTCTGGAATCTTAGGCAATAACCTGAATGTTTTCCAGATTCCGTTCGCTAATAAGGAAATAATATTACCACCTTTGGAGGGGGGGCGGCAGGGAGAGGTGAACAAAATAATATATGCATAATATGACCAATAAGTGTAAATTTTTCTTTCCCTTAGCTAAACCTCTATCATGGACTAGCATCACTTGTTCCCGTGAGTCTCTAGTTTAGTGGGCATTATTGGGATTTACAAAAGTCTGTAACATGTTGTTTTATTAGAAATGTTGGACCTAGCTTCAGGGGTCCTGATGCCAAATTCTGCCTCGAGAGCCCTTTTGCTGTGTTTGTTGGACACATGACCTAAATGATGCTGGTGAGGTTTTCCACTAAATTTAGTAGAAATGTGATGACAAGAACAAATATTCGTTGCAAAACACAAAACTTTATTTACTATGTCTCAATCTAGGAAGCCAAAATATTAAAGATGTATATCTGCCTTAAGACTAGGCTAAATAACTGTGAACCATTCAGTTGTTTTTGTTACCTAACAGGTAATACCCAACAAAGTCCAGTTATTACAGATTGGCATTTATATCTAACTCCTAACCAAAGAAATTACTACGGTATTTAGAATTATTTATGAACATATGCACTGCCACATGGATTCACCTATTTGAAACCAGATTCCTCGATTTTATATTATCCTGGTGTCAAAGTGTGAACTTTGGAGGATGTTTTCCAAATTCATGAGTGGCTTAGAGTAGTCATTTAACACTTGGAAGATATGAAATAATGATCTTTTAAAATAGTTAAGCTTTTCTAAACAAGCTACGTGACTATCATAAGATCATATAAATTGGGCATCATTATCTCATTTTTATTTATTTTTTTTAAATGTAAGCTCTACACCTAACATGGGGCCTGAACTCATGACCCTGAGATCAAGAGTCACATGCTCCACTCTATGCTAACCCAGTCAGGCACCCCAGGGCATCATTCTCTTTGACAGAAGAACCCAAGACTCAAATATGTTAAAAATTATGCTGTTAGAGAGTGGAAGTCTAAGGAGAGACCCTATTTTGTGTATTTTTAAATAAAATGAAATTTTCACAATGTAATATATCATAGCACAGTACATTTCCTCTACAGCCCCCAAGCAGGTCTCTGACAAGAGCGACTCTGACCCTTCACTCTATGCTAAAGGTATGTCTCTGTGTGGCACAGAGTAAACTCAGTAAATGTGTTTTGTTTGAATAGAAGAATATGGGGCATCCCTGGGTGGCTCAGTGGTTTAAGACCTGCCTTCAGCTCAGGGTGTGATCCTGGAGTCCCGGGATGGAGCCCCACATCGGGGTCCCTGCGTGGAGCCTGCTTCTCCCACCGCCTCTGTCTTTGGCTGTGTCTCTCTCTGGTCTCTTGTGAATAAATAAATAAAATCTTAAAATAATAGAAGAATATGGTGGGATGTAAAGAAGGAAGGTGAGAATGAGAGAAAGTGATTCTGAACACAGGACAATAGACATGTCATTAAAAAAAATCGATCATCAACAAAAATATAAGTAGAGGCAGCTCTTTGAAACAGGGATGTTCCACTATCTTGTTTTAACAAAAGATCAAGTTTAAATGTTGCCCCTAAGATAGATACGTAGAGATTTTTAATTGCATGAGAGGCATAATCTATATTCAGAGTATTTACATAATTAAAAAAAAAGATTTGGGAAAGTTTATTAAAAGTCAGAAGTCTACTGTGGTATTTTGGGAAAGCTATTTTAAATGGGGAATGAAAGGGAAGTTTGAATGCTGTCAATCATTATTCATTTTCACAGTCACTTAAGGAGGTAGCTGTAATGTGTGTGTTGGTTCTGTATATCGATTTCATAAATATTAACAACTTAAGTTTATAAAAATCCTTAGGATACTTGAGGGTTCTCAAGTCATTTAGCTTAAAAAACAATCACATTTTACTCTTCCTTCTCCTTGCTCTTACTCACCCAGGCGTACACACATACATTCTTTAGTAGGGTTTGCCGGGGTTGAAGGGGGGCAGTGCCCAGGGCAATGGTTACTCTGGAGGAAGAGCATTTCAATGGTAAGGTGGGCTAAAACCTACCTTGACTGGACGGTAGTACCTAGAATGATGGTGATTGCTCTTATATCAATGAGGTCTTGAAGGTGTTAGGTATTCACATCTGATTAAGCTTGATAATCATACATTATTATGTCACATTCCATAATGAGAATAATAACAAGTCATTCTGGTTTACCAACCAAACCTAAGCACTGCCATGTCTTGTTAATATCAAGGGCTAATGTGAATTAGAAGAACAGAACCTTAAATGTCAGCATCCATTCTTCTCGTGAGCACAGGAGGGAATGCCGTAATAAGATCACAGACCCTAGTCAATGTGTAGTATTGTCCTAGCTGGGGACTATGACAAGAACTGAAAGGGAACTTTCCATCAGCTACACAACTGTTACTGTCAGGAATTCCTGCCAAATCTAAAACTAGAGAAAACTCTCCCATACAGACAGAAAAGCACGGGTTAGCCATTTACTATTTTGTAGACTTGGCAAAGGTGAGAGGCTCCCATGAAAAATAATGGAGTTTCTATTTTTTTTTAAAAAGGAATAGGAGGATGAAGAGTCTATGTTCTGTGGCTCCTAATTTTTTAGATAAGGTGCTATTCTGGTACGACTGGGTGACACAAACACTGACTCTCCAGACTTGCACCTGTTAATTCAGTGTAAATCTCCGTAACAGGAGGAATAAAAAAAAAATGAATTTTGTCTTTCCCTTCTATCCAATTACTTTTTAAAAAAATTATGTATGTATGTATTTGAGAGAGCACATGCAAGCAGCAGGAGGGGCGGAGGGGGAGGGAAAAGGAGAGAGGGAGCATCTGGAGCAGACCCTATGCTGAGCATGGGGCCAACGCAAGGGTTGATCCCACATCCCTAAGATCATGACCTGAGCTGAAACCAAGAGTTGGGCACTCAACCAACTGAGCCTCCAGGCACCCCGCTACCCAACCACTTTTTTGAAAAGCATCTTTTCTACATTCTATTGCCTTTCTAAAATTTCTACACCAGGGTCTGGTATTAACAGTTGCTGAAACCTGTTCCTTATCTGAATCTCATAGTCTACACCCATGTATTTCCTTTGAAATGTGATGGGCCCAAAAGTCTGGCAGCAGGACCTCTTACTGTTGGTTCAAAGAAGTCTGAATGAGGTCTGCTCTATCACTACTTCACATGCCCTGCATCTGTTGTCAGAGGTCTACTGATCCAAAGCCTTTCAATTTCTCCTGCATCTGGTCAGTCAGATTCCATGGACAAGAGGTCTTGTCCACATGTTATCCTTCCCCTCCTCTACTATTGCCAATGTCCAGCCCAGAAGTAGTTAAAATTAATAGTTACAACTACTATATAATATATTGAATAACTTTTATAATTATTCTTCAAATATTTTTTCTGAACTATTCTTTCTTTTCCTCTGGGGACAAGTAAATAGGTTGTTAGACATTAGATCACCTAGTATTGTGCATCACATCACTCTTTTTTTTTTTTTTTACTCATTTTCCTCTATGTGCTTCAAATGAGATAATTTTCTGTTGATTTGTGTTTAAATAACAAACTTTTTCCATTTATAATCTGTCTGCTCTTAAGCTCATCTGGTGATATTTTAAAAATGTCTGATATTCTATTTTTATTTCAAGAATTTCCATTCAGTTCTTAGAGTTACCATTTCTCTCATGGGGTTCTACACCTCTTCCCTTATTTGGACCCATCTTTTCCCTTTTGTCTTTGAAGCTATTTAAAATAGTTTTATTAAAGTCTTTGTCATCTGGCTCCAGATCTGCTTCATCCCAGGGTCTGTTTTAAGTGCTGCCTTTTTCTTGATTTTCCTGGACATGATAGAGAGACTGGGTTGTACTGTTTGCCTGTAGTGGGTGTTGAACTTTGTTCTCATAGGCAGTTGAATTACTGGCACTTCCTTTGTATCCTACAAGTTTGTCTTTATCTTCTGTTAGAGTGAGTCTGTTTCATTTCTCCTTAGTCTAGGGAATGTCTCTAATTATAGAGAATGACTCTTACTCTTAATTCATGACCTTTCTAACATCTCAGCTTAATGCCTTGATTACCAATGTGGTCCCCTTACCTGGCTTGACAGAAAACTCAATATCTCACAGCATCTCATGTCTTCAGTATTTGTGTTCAGCTCTCAGCCCCACAGCTGGCACTCTCTGATGGCCTTTGGAGCCTCAAACAGTGCATGCATAGTTAACTTTTGGCCAAAGACCTAGGCTGGACCAACTTCCCAGCCTTGGTCTTCCCTCTACACTTCTTGGGTCAAGGTTCCTCTGTGTGGGTCTCTTCTTTCTCATAGCCCTGGCCAGTCCCAGGATGGAGCTCCAATATGCCTGACTTCCAATCATCCCAGAGTTCTAGCCTTGGGTTTCACCTCCCTGTGTCACAGTAGACAAGGTGTACCCAGTCAGATAGCCTAGGCAAAGGTGGACCTCAGTGTATATGTTCCCATTCTCTCTGGGATCACATTGCTCTGTTGCCTGTTATGTGATGTATGAATGCCACTGCCTCATGTATTTTTCCCAATATTATAGTTTTTATGGTGGGTGAACAAATACTATACAAGTTACATCATCAGGATACAGGCCAGAATTTACCCATTTCCTTTACATTTAAAGAAGCTTTATTGATTTCTTCCAGTAATCACCAAAATGGCCACCCAATTATTATTCTTTCACACATAATTAAATATTTTTCCTTAAAGACAGCACTAGTAATGATAATTTTGGAAAAAGTCTAAGTCATCAATTTCGATTACTTTAATATAATTATAATAAAATTATGAAATTCTACAGAATACCAAACATTGTACATATCACTAGATGTGGATTTCTCATTAATCCTTACAGAACTCTTTGAGGGAGATACTCCACTCATTTCAACTGTGAGAGAAAGGAAGCAGAGAAATCAACTAACTCGTTATTTTCTCATAGTTAGCTAGCACCTCCTGAACTCAGGAAAGAAACTCAGGGGGTTTGCCCCCAGAGCCCATGCTCTTGGCTGTTCCATCATGTGAAGCATACTGAAATAACAAATTAAACTGAGAAATGACACATTAGTGATCAGTGCTAAGTAAACAATTTTTAGGGAGAAAACTTTCAAAGTCACAGAATGGAAGCACAGCTAATTAATATTTATAAGTAAAACAAAAGAGGGAGGAAAAACATACATTTTCCAAATATGTCATAGTAAAGAAGGTACCAAGGGAAAAAATAGGCTTGGTAATTAATGTGTAGAAAAGTGAAGTTACTGACTATAAATAACTCAAAGTTCAAACTAATTTCTTATTCTGTCCTAAAGGAAGAGGCAGGAAACACAAACCTCTAAAAATGGATGAAGGCAGAGAACTTGTTTGAAAATCCCTGCTTGCAGAAGATTTGTAAACCAGCATGAATTTGTAACACACTTATTTAAGTGATTAAGGGAATTAACTATCACTGCTAGGGATTAAACTAGTTTAGATAAGTCACTGGCTTCTGGCAGGGCTACCTGGGGGAAGATGAACCATGAATCATGGAGGCGAAAGATGACTGGCTCTAGGCCCAGCCTGGCAAGTGGCAAGATCATTGACCTTGGGCAGGTCATTTCTCCACTTGAGAGCCTCTCTGAGAACAGGGACCTTGAATACATAATCTTTACAGTACTTACCAGTTCTCTCTTCTATGCTTACTTTATGAATGAAATATTCAAAAAGCCTTTAAAAATTTTAAACCAAACTAAACCCACTAAGCCAGCAATGCTTAATAGAATTGTTGTATTCTAGTAGATTTAATGTAAATAAATAATTAATGATAACCATCCTTGGAATTTGAAACAATCTCATAGATAATCAGGAACAAATTAATGACTGGCCTATTTCACGATCAGTATTCATTCAAAGGTACTTTTACTAGCCCTTGAATCAAGTTCTGTCCATGGAGTAAATCACAAAGTGACCACAGAAAATTCATCTATGATAGGGAATATGGAAAATCCTGAACTCTAGACATCACAGTGCCCTGCTGAAGTGGAAGCTCTGTGATGATAGGAAAGTGAGGAAAAACCCCTCAGTCTACTGACTTGAAGCTGATTTTGTTTCTTGGAAGCTCTGTGAAGTTAGGAATCACTTCAATTTGTTGAGCTTCAATTTCTGAGTCTTTGAAATAGATTCATAATGCCAAATCTACATAGAAATTAGAGGACTGCTGACAATGAATATAGAGGATTAAATAGTTATCATTCATCATCTTTCTCTGATTTATATAAAAACAAAACTGCTATTTTATCATGTATATTTTTTAACCTTTCACTGCAATCAAGCTAAAGAACTTACCCTCACCTGCACAGGTACCATTTCTGTGTGTGTGTGTGTAGGTGGATAGACTTGAATGAAGGTCTATCCTCTTTGAAAATTTCAAGTATAGGAAACATTATTAGCTGTCATCACCATGCTGTCTGTGCATTGAATCTCCAGAACCCATCATCTTGCATAACCAAAATTTTGTGCCTTTTCAACAACTTTTCCTCATTTCCCTCGCTCCTATCCCTGGCAAGCACCCTTCTACTCTGCTTCTATGATTTTGACAGTTTTAGATTTCACATATAAGTGAGGTCATGTGGTATCTGTCTTTCCATTTCTGGATTATTTTGCCTAACATATTGCTTTCCAGTTTCATCCATGTTATTGCAAATGGCAGAATTTCCTTTTTTTTTTTTTAAGACTGATTTGTATATACTACATTTTCTTTATTCATTCATCTGTTGACAGACAATTAGGCTGTATCCACATCTTGGCCACTGTGTGTACACCATTGGTGAGAATGTAAATTGGTGCAGTCATTATGGAAAACAGTATGGGGGTTCCTCAAAAAATTAAAAATGGGACTACCATATTCAAGCAATTCCACTTCTGGGTTTGCATTCAAAGGAAATGAGATCTGGAAATCAGATATGATTTTAATTTTCAATTTATTCTTTAATTTATAACATAAATAAAATCTCAAGGCATGAAAGATAGCAATAAACCTAAAACAATTCCGGCAAGTACGAATTTGTAAAATAGCAATCTATAAGCAAATATCAGATTATTTAAATGAGAATTTACAAATGTATAAAGTTCAGCAAACATATTTAATATAGTTTGCCAATTTTCTTGACAATATATGTAAATTTACTTAGATTAAAACAGTTTAAAACTTGACTGGTTAAATTATAAGCATTAGAATAATTTTATCATTATTATTTTTTAATTACTCTCAATTTCAGATTTAGAATGAAGGGAATAGTCTACCCTTGCTCAGCACATCCTTTAAATCCTTTATTTAAAGAAAAGTCATATTGTTTATTCCCTAACATCTCTGCTAGATGTTAGAAAGATCTAAAAATCGGCAAAATATGAGTCCTGCTTTGAGGGTACTGATAATGACAAAGTATGGTCATAATAAAGATGAAAAACATCCTGAGGCTGGAGATAATTTTGTCTTAGTACAAAAAGTGATATCCCAGAAGAAATCACATTAAAAAATGGACTTTGAAATAGAGAAGTGCTTTGATAGATGGGAAAAATGATAGAAGCAGAGTCATGGATAGGTGAAAAGGGTGGCTCTTTTGTAAGCCCATAGCATGGAATAACTAGAGAGTAAGGTGCATAGAAATGTTAGTGGAGATAATGTGGAGGTTGTTGATTGGTGCTGGATCATGGCAGCCACTGAATGTAGTATTAAGGAGTTTATTCTAACTGTGGAGAGCAATTTGGGACCCCTGACATTTTATAAGATGGTGAGAGATGTTAATAGAATTAAATTTCAGAAAAATCACTTCAGGTTTGGAAGGGCAAGATTTGAAGCAGATCAAAAAGGATGTGAATGAGAGTTGAGGAGGCCCTAGAGTCATAGTAGATGTGGCTTTTCATTAAAATGCAGTGCAAAAGAGGAGGTGGCGTTTCAGCGTGTCCAGATTCTTCCTTGTGTTCCTGTTCAGATGCCCAGCCATAATTTGGATGTGAACAGGCCCATCTTGTTGTCTCAGTTGGCTGTCTCCATGATCTTCCTTTGGGTCAATAACTCTGGCTCCCGGTTGTTCTACTCTCTGGTCTCACTTGTCTGCTCCTGATTCCAGAGACCTCAGAATCCCCTTTTTCCTCTGAGTTGAGCCCTAGATCTCTTCCACCTCTCAGACTATAGCTTCTTCACCTGTCACAGATGTCCTAATGATTTGAATGTAAAACTGGGAACCCAATCAACAGCTGGTCAAGTGATTTTCAGAAGTCATTTTTACTTTCCAAAGTCTCTTTCTACATTCTTTTCACAAAAGTCTCTCCTCCCAGCTCTCTACATGGACAAAATTTCCTCAACGCCAAGTTTTTATTCAAAGAACATCTTCTTGAAAAGACTACATAGACCTCTCTTTAAACTTTCAACAGCCCATATCACACCTTGAATCTGCAGTAACATGGTCTACTTTTAGAATACATATATCCTGCCTTAAGTATTTATTTGTCTTCTACTATACCATACTGTTATATTGAATTTTTTGTCTGTCTCTCCTACAATCCTAACAGAATGTAAGCTACACAGACAGTAGAATCTTTATTTTTATTATGTATCTGAGACATAGTAGGTATTCAGTAAATGCTCAGTAAATTCAGTAAATGGTAAAGACCATTTCATAAGGTATTCCATGAGTGAAAAATACTTTAAAGTTATAATTAAGAGATGATATGGGTTCTTCTGGAAACAGAGAAGCTGATGAAAATAGATTATTGATTTAGCGTAGGTTGAGAACAGCCTTGAATGGAGAAAGAAGCTGACATTGAACATATCTTCATACCTAAATTTATACATAAATTTATACCTAAAAAATTAACCCATATTCGTTTTACAAGAGCTCAGAGCCATCTCTCCTCAGTAAAGCTCTCCACGGCTACCACTCAGCCGGCATTTCTGATGGACTGGATTGAATTGGGAACATTTCTATGATATGCATGGCAAATTACTGCTTGGCACCTGTGGTAGGCAGACTAACAGGCCCCCCAAAGATGTCTATGTCCTTATCTCTGGAAACTAAATATATTGTGTATATATTTATAAAAGGGAATTAAGGATTCAGATAGAATTAAAATTGCCAATTGCCCGACCTTAACATAGGGATATTATTCTGAATTATCCACATGTAATCACAAGTTCCTTAAAAGTGGAAGTGGAGGCAGAAGATGTCTTCACATAGAGATATGATGTGAGATTAATCTGTTGTTGCTGCCTTAAAAGATGGAGGAATAGAACCATGATCCAAGAAATGTGGATGGCCTCCAGAAGCTGGAAAAGCAATGTAAGATATTCTCCCCTAGAGCTCCACAAGAGAATGCCACCCCACCAAGACCTTAGCCCCATGAGACCTGTGTCACATTTCTGATATACAAACTGTAAAATTATAAATGTGTGTTATTTTAAGCCACCAAATGTGTGGTAATTTGATACGGCATCAATAGGACCCTAATGCAGCAGCTTTCATGAGTGAACAGCTAAGGTAATCACCACCCTTTCCATGAGCTTGTACACTTCATGGATGCTACTTCTTGAAATGCAATCACGTGATTCTGCATGCATATGATTATAATTTCAGAAAACCACTGCTCTGAACGTTTGGAAAATCTTTCCAGACCTTTGGTAACAATCTCTCTAGCATGTCTACTGTTAAATAGAAAACTATAAACTAAAAATAAATTACAGAGCCTATTTCCAATCTCAGATTATTGCTGTATTCTTACCCTTCTTTCTCTTTAGCTATTTTTACTACTAGAAACATCTGTGAAGAGAAGAGCCAGATGTGAAATAGCATGGAATACAGTTTGCAGAGAGGGGCTCTGAAAAAAACAAAACAAAACATATCAATTGTTTTTACTTAAGAAAAAGTAAAAGTAACATCTGAAAAACTGCACAGACTGCATTATAAAAATACTCTTCAAAGTGTATTTTATTTCGAGATAGTTGCTCATTAGATGAAAAGTGTTGCTATATTATGGAAAGAGTATTGGATTGAAAATCAGGCTATTTTGTTTCTATTATTAGTTCTGTAATTTTAGACTGTATGTTAACTTCAGTTGCTATCTGTAGAAGTACAAAACTTTAAAGTGTAAAGTGTGATGTTTAAATGTGAGGGCAAACTATTATAAGTAATGGAAAGAACATTAATTGAATAGTCAAGAGACAGGATTGAGAAATCCTGTAGGAGAAAGAGCACAAGTTTTAGAATTACAATGAGCTTGGCTTGCATTCTCAGCCCCCCGTTGCCTCACGAGGCTTAATCAAGTTATGTGCTCTCTTAGCTCATCTCATTCCTCTTTTTTTTTTTTTTCCAATATCGTGTCTGGTATTTTTACCTTATTATTTTATTTTTAAAAATATTTTCTTTTTTTGAGAGAGAGAGAGAGCAGAGCAAGAAAGAGCATGAGGAGGAGTGAGGGGCAGTAGGAAAGGGCAGACTCCCTGCTGAGTGGGAGCCTGATGTGAGGCTCCATTCCAAGACCCGGAGACCATGACCTGAGCAGAAGGCAGACGCTTTAGACATCTGAGCCACCCAGGTACCCCTCATTCCTCATTCATAATAAGAACAACAATCCCAGTTTTAAGGGCTGTTTGGGGGACTTACTGTAATAATTCTTTTGGTTTCCTCCTGCAATCTCTTGCCTTTAATAAATAAATGGTGTTAACCGAAATATATCCAAGCAAGTTTCTCTGTAACTGGGGATTTTCTGTGAGACCTATCTCTCAGTCTTCATCTATGAGAAGTGACCCTTGCTGCTTCCATGGGAATTATATGAGACAACATATGGATTTGCCTAGTACAGATTAGGTATTCAATAATTATTTTAAAAAGTGCAGAGACCAAAGTCCATAGGTTCTTCCTTCTGAAGAAGACTTGGCCCAGACTAAGAAATGTTACAATCTCATCCAAATATCCTGATCTTATACAATGCACTTTCATCTTTCAAAGCAAGTATGAGTGTAACACTGACCTTCAAGATGGAAAATATGGACACATAAGCCCCAGGAAAGAGGGAATGCAAATTGTGGGAGCCTTTAGAATTTGGAACGGTGATGACTACAGAGCTCTAGCCACAAGGGAAAAGAAGACTCTGACGTAGATTGTAAGGTGATGAAAGGTAAGTCCAAATCTAATGAAAAGACCAGTGTAAAAAGAGACTAAGAGAAGAAGGAAAATCTCAAGTGATATGTAGATGATCTACCTTTAGGTGGGAAAGGTAAGGAGGAGAAAGTAACTGCTATTGATGTTCTGTCAACACTGTCTCTCCGTAGCACAAAGATGTTTACCCTTTATGGTGTCATGAACCTCTTCGGGAATTTAATAAAACATGTTGACCTTCCTTTAACAAAATCAATGAACATCTGCACAGAATTGCAGAGCATTTAAGAATGACCTGAACTCCATCCGTGGACTCTAGGTTAAGACCTCCCACTGTGGAACATATATTCTTACTCAGGAAATTACTTGATGAACATGAAATCAGAATCCAATTAATCTTCAGTGACATTCAGATGGGAAACAGAGGTGCAGTCTAAGATAGAATACTCTTAATGCCTCATGGCAAGTGGAGATAATTTGCTTTTTGAGTTCAGAAGCAAAGGGTAAATGGTTTACAGCAAGATAAATTGAGTTACTTGGTTCATTCATCCCGCAGCGATCAGTATCCCATCTGCTACTTCAGGTTCTAGGCAAGTTAATACAATAGCAAATTCCTGGATGAATTGGATGGGAAGGAAGCCAGAGGTAGGAAGTATAGAGCCAAAGCCATCACCAAACAGTAAAGTAGCAATTGAAAGTGTCCGTTGACTTGGAGATGAAGAAAAATGCACAACAGGAAAAGCCCAATAGGCAGTTGAACATATGGAATGGGAGAAATTGCTTCATTTATGCAGGAATTAATTTGATATTATTTTCATTGAGTTTTTTGTGCTATAAATAGGGGTGCTCTCTTTATGGTAGCACAAGCATTTTGTTGTTCAAGCCTCATCCTTGGAACAAATTCAAGAAACTTCACTTCCTCTTACACACAGTATGATCCAGCTCCAGTCTGGGAGAGTGACAGAGTAAGGACAAGAAGTAGACAACCTATTGATATGAAAAACCGACCTTCAATTTTTTGTCTTAAACTGCACTCCAACAAGTAATATGGATGCATTACTATTAGATATAATGTCCAACAAGATTTCAAGTGCACAAACCTTCCCAAAGTCATTAAATTTCAAACATAAACTGGTAATGTAGTGAAATCATGGGAGGATGAAAGGACAGAGGTGATACACCTGCATTTATTTTGGACAATTATTGCATATCTTGAGCCACCTACATTGACATATTACTGTTTGTGGGGTAGAAAAACCTGGGTCGTCCTTGCTTCTTTCCTATTGTTTGATTTTAAAATTTATGTTAAAAGAGACATACATTAGAGTATATATAATATGCATGTAGAGTTATATGCATGTAGAGTTTACAGAATAAGGACAAAATGATGTCAAAAAACTATAATCCAGGCTAAGAAATACACTCCTGGATCATCATTTTCCCTCTCCCATAAAGAAAACCCCTGCACTGAATATTTGTGTAATAGTTCTGTGGATCTTCTTTACAGCTCAGTGTTACCCATTTCTCTCCATGTATAAATGGAATTGTGCTGTAAACTTTTTATACATATGATTTTTTTTTTTTTACTGCAAAGGCTTTATTTCTAGATTATTTATCAAAAGGTATTTCTTTTTGGAGATGCCTGGGTGGCTCAGTCAGTTAAGCACCTGACTCTTGATTCAGCTCAAGTTGTGATCTCAGGGTAATGAGATTAAGTCTCAAGTTGGGCTCTGCACTGGGCGTAGAACCTTGTTGAGATTCTCTCTCTCTCTCCCTCTCTCCCTTCCCCTCCCCTCCCTCTCTCTTTCTCTCTCTCAAAAAACAAAAAGGTCTTTCTTTATATATTCCCTTTTATACTATGGAATATAATATGCACACAGATAATATATAAAATATATGTGTGCAGTTTAATTACTAATGCTAATAAAATGAACACCTGTATACACAACAACCTGCTTTAAAAATGAAAAATAACTAATAACTGAATACTCCAGTGAGCTTCTCAATGATTATTCAGAATACAATTTCCATTTCTCATTATTTTATTGGTTTCCTTAGGGCTTGATCATAAATATGTACATTCCTATACAATATTTTTACTATATATTTTTACCTTCATATAATTAAAATCACTATAAATATAAAAAATAATTGAATTTCTCCCAGATATTTTGCATTGTGTATCCATGTTTTTTATGAAATTAGTTTCAGAAGATAAAATTTATAATTAATTTGAAAATTGCATATTAAATCATATATTTATAATTATAATTAATTTTCATTGCTATAAACTATTCTGTTTGACTCCGCCATGATTTATTTATCTGCATTTTGATAATTGATTTTGTTATTGTTGTTTATGTTGTGGATGCTGCTGCTCTGAACCTTCTGGTGTATGTCTCCAGACGTACATGTGCAAGATTTCTTTTGATTATCTACTCTAGAATATATTTTCAAGGGTCATATGTGGGAGATAATCAATTTGCCATTAATTCCTTATTAGTATTTCAAAATTATCAATTCAAGTATAGTACAATTTTCATTTTATCAGTATTCTCATTGCTTTATATTGCTAATACTTGTTGGAGTCTGGCATCTTAATTTTTTTTTAAATAACTCAATCTTTTTGAAGGTGATGTGATGACTCATTTTGGTTTTCATTTCACTTATTGCTTGGGAGGTTGGATACCTTGTGTTTTTGTTTTAATTTCCTAGACATTTCTGTTTTCTTATCTGTGAAATCCCTGTCTGTACATTTTGCCATTTCTTTGGTAGTGAAGTCCATCACCTTTATTGATTTAGAGTGTTTCATTACATATTCTGGTTATTTGGTTGGATTCACATATTAAAAATATATCACTTAATTTGTAGGTTCCCCTTTTCACTCTCCTTATGGATTCTGATAAGTGAATTTTCATTTCTGATAAACAAATGTTCTTTTGTTTTCTGATAAAGAAATGTTCTTTATTTTCTATATTTTATTTCGTGAAAATAAGCCTTAACTTTACCATTTTTTAAGTCTTAATTAAGAATTTTTTTGTTATTCAAGGTCATAAATATACTTTCTGATATTTTTTCTAAGCTTTGCTTTCACATTTGTTAGATTTATGGAAGCTTATTTTTAGAACTAGAATGAGATGAAGATCACTTTTAATTTTCCCATATATATTATCAGTTGTTCCATTTTTGAATTATCGTTCTGTTTCCACTGATATTAATGCAAGATATATCAAAAATCAAACATAGATTTATTTATATGCCCCCACTTACTATCATCTTCAATTATCTCTTACTGCACAAACTCAGAATATTTTAATTACTATATCTTTAAGTTTTGCCTTCTGGTACAGAAGCTTGTTATTTTCCTTTATTAGAGAATTAGTAAACACTGACTGCTATTTAAGGGGAAAAATTGGCTTGTAAATTTCCAGTTATAAGAAAAATGTCTGTTCTGAGTTCATTGGAATTATAATTAGTCTCTATATTTTTTGTTGGGGTTACCATTTTTATGATTGCGGGTGCTACTATTCATGACCTTGATATATCTGTTCATTTACGTAGGTTATCTTTATTGGCTATAAAATAAATTTTATAATTTTTTCTCTAAGGATCTTGCATATCATTATTTTTTATTCAAGGGGATCTTATTTTTTATTGCTATTGAAAATAGCATCTTTTTTAAACAGCATATTTTATGTCTATTGCTGGTAAATAGAAGTGCAATTTACTTTTTCTTAGTAATAATTATATATCTAAAAAATTGTTCAGTCCTTTCATTAATTTCATAATTGTCCTGAGATTTCTTTGGGAAGCTCTATGGAAAAAAGTATTTTCTGGGATTAATGACAGATCATCTTCCCTTTTCAATTCCTGGAACTTTTAATTTTTCTCCATTATTTTTTGCTAACACTAGAAGCTACACAGTGTATTTTCAACACTAGGTATATTACTATATTTGAACTTTGGTTTCTGGATACTACAGCAGGTATTCTATGTAACCATTTGTTATTAAGATCAAGTAAACATGAAACATAACTATACAAGTTCAAGGCATACAATGAAAATCGTTTCTGTTCCTGCCCTTACACATGCATAAAGAATGATCCATATTTATGTTTTAAGTTTAATAGTTTCTCCAGATTCATCAAGATAAGATTTCTCTTTTTTTAAAAAAAGATTTATTATAGTTATTGTGAGGCGGGAAGGGCAGAGGGAGAAGAGAATCTTAGGCAGACTCCAGAGCTGATCCCAGAGCCCAAGGCAGGACTGGATCTCAGGACCCTGAAATCACAACCTGAGCCAAAGCCAAGAGACCATGCCCAACCCACTATTCCACCCAGGGGCCCCTTAATAAGATATCTTAATTGTAAATTATATGCCTGGTAAGGATGGTGGTAGGGAGAAGGTGGAAAATTCACACACACATGCACAGACACATACATATGCAGTGGCTAAAAAAGCAGAGAATATCTTAAAATTGCCTTGTCTTTATATCCAATTAGAACTCTTGTAAAGATAAAAGAAAAATGGCCTCAGATTATTTTAGCTTAAAAGAAGTACTCATAATTGTCAGAAATCTCTGCCTAATATTTGTGTCCTGGGGGTGTTACTTAAAATGTGTCTCCAAGAGTTAAAAAATGACAAAGACTGTCACAGGGACGTGAAAAAATATGGAAACCAAAGCTCATTTATGTAGACACATTCGTTATGAACAGGGCCTTTGAGGAAAATCACTCTTACGTATTTTTTTTTTTTTCTGGGTGAATCATAAGTGAAAATAGAATAAATTTTGTCTGTGGGATTATAAACTGAAGTCTGTCAGGTAAATTCCTATGATTTTCTTTGAAGTCAGCTCTAATTATACTCTTTCAGGGGTCCTCTGTGAATGTTCAGTTTTACTACAGTTTTGACTTTCATTAATCTGAACATTAAAGGAAAGAATTTTCAGAAACCATCCATGCAAAATGTTTTTACAATCCCAGCAGTACTATTGATTCTAATAATTAAAATCTGAAACTAAAGTGAGAAACTGATTTGGAACCTGAAAATATGTAGGTTCTCCAAATCACAACAGTCTTAAGCCAGTTTCTCTCTTATAGCAAAGTCAAGGTACTGAAGTGATTTTTATGACCTTAGCGAAATTATGGAGTTTTGCATATAAAACTTTATATTTGCTAAATTATTTATTCTATTTTTTATATAAGCCTATTCTGATGCTGTGCTCTTTCTGTAGATACACAAAGTTGGATTAGAATTTTTAAAACGTCTAGAATCATGACCCAAAGATCCAGACAGAGGTAGTCAGAAGTCAAGAACTGGAGAAAAGCTCAGGAACACTGCGTAGGCAAGAAGCCAGAGTTCTGTTGCTATTTTGTGGCTAATAGTATATTTTGATAAAAACCACTTTGTTGCTCTTGTTCTGCAATCTTTTGCATCTGTAAAATGAAGAGGGTATTGGGCTAGGATCATCTATGGCAATGCATTTCTCTAAAATTGTATGTCAGTATAATTGGCACAAGGAAACACTGAACCAGTCAGATGAGGCTGAAGCACATCAAACCCAACGCGCAGGTACCTATAAGAGAAGATCATTCAAGGCAACTAAATAATGGGAAAAAAAAAAAGGGAGAATAGCCTTTTAATCACTTACTTCTATATGCTTCCTTCAATTTCTGTTTTCTAAGCTTTCCTATAATCCTCATTCTAAAAGATCCTCTTGAAGTGATCTTTTACCTCTGGGAGATGCCCTTGGCTTAAGAAAGTCTGTAATGGTGTTTCTCAATGAATACTTGGAATTTTATTGAATATAGTAGTTATTAAATTGACTCTACAGCTACAGAAACTCTAGTTGGTTTATCTGTAAAATAGCATTGATAATTGCAATAATTACACCTATTTAGTGATGTTCTCACACATCAGATGATGCATATAAAGTGAGTGCTCAATAAACATTAGCTGCTATTATAAGTATCATAACAATTATTGTTTCCTAAAGTGCTTATTTAGAATTCAAAATTCCTGTCCTCATCTCAGAGTCTGATGGGATAAGGTTGAGGCATGTTTTTTGTTTTTTTTTTTTTTGTTTTTTTTTTTTTCTTTAGCAAGCTCTCAGGTGTTTCAGATTCATACTCATTGGATCGTTGTTAGCCAAAGGGAAAGATAAAGGAGATAAAAGGACCTAATATTCATTTGTTCTTGGCCAAAGGAACAAAATGAGCCCTTGCAGCTCTTTTGCCGTCCAGCTCGGCTTACTAGGACAAAAGGCCCAACCTATATAAAATTATAGTGTTAGGTTTATTTGGCTTTGCACACTGTACAGGTTATTGTCTGGAATGTAGCAATGTTTGTAAAAAGAAACAGCTGTGTGGGGCCTCCCATATCTACATATCATATCTAATCATGAATCATTGCCAACCATCCTCTCTCCCTAGCATTAGGACTGGCAGTTTTATATAAAAAGATAAATAGGGCAGCCCCGGTGGCCCAGCAGTTTAGCGCCACCTTCGGCCTGGGGTGTGATCCTGGAGACCAGGGATCGAGTCCCACGTCCGGCTCCCTGCATGGAGCCTGCTTCTCCGTCTGCCTGTGTTTCTGCCTCCCTCTCTGTATCTCTCATGAATAAATAAATAAAATCTTAAAAAAAAGATAAATAGATCATTGTCCTTTATTAAACATGAATTCTACTCCAAAGTCCAAGTGTGAACTTGAATATTTTTTACCTAAGTGTATCCAATTTTATTTCATTTTTAAATTTATTTTTATTTATTTTAATTTAAATTCAATTAACCAACATATAGTACATAACTTGTGTAGGGTTCAGTAATTCCTTAGTTGAGTATCCAATTTAAAGAGTAATTTCTCTCTCAGGGATCACAGTGTGGAAAAAGTAAGTTAATATGCCTCCCAGAAGCTCCTCCCCCTACTTCTCATTAAAAGCATATCACACCATATAAATCATTTCCCTTTCCTTTATTATGCTGAAAGAGATATCCTAAAGACAGCACTGTAAGGCTGATGAATCAACACTCTACTATCAAGCAAGGTGGTTAGAAAGGTAGGCCCCCTTGAGAGATGGCAGTTAGTCTTCTTTTGAACCTCTCTTTTGAAATAGGAAAAAATACAACGAAAATGATATCTGGTCACCTTCCATCAACACTTTTAATTATTACCTAGTCACCAAAGGTTAGGGCAACTTACCTGAATGGGATAGAGAAATAGGTGGGGAATTCATTTTTCTTCCCCCTCTTTAGTCTTCTGAGACCCGTTGTCAAATAAAAATATCTCAAGGTTTCTACACAAATGAGTAAAGCCTGGGTCATACAGTGAATCACAGTTATTTGTAGTAGGTTACATCTGTTGTATAGAAATGAACCTGCTGGGTAAAGCATGAGATTGCATTTAATCTATAGATCAATTTGGATACAGTTGACATTTTAAAAGTATCAAGTATTTCAATATATGAAAATTACATGAATTTGCATGTATTTAGGTTTCCTATAGTTCTGATATTTTATGGTAGTGACAAAGGTATGGAAGCATAGAACTCATAAAAAGCATAAAGGTTTTTCAGGTCTTCTTTTAGATTGATTCTTTTGTATTTGATGTTTTAAAATACTATTTAACATGGTATAATATTTAAATGAACATTTTCTATTTTTTTTCCTCTGGCATATAGGAACACACATGCTTTTGCTATATTGTCCTTATAACCAAAAATCAAGATATATTTACATATTAAGTCTCATTTGTTTGTAGATTACTTACTTTAGATTTTCTTATGTATATTATCTGAAAAAAAAAAAACGTTAATGTTTTTCTCTCCAATCTTGTCCCATTTGTCAACCCCAGGGGAAAAAAATTCTTTTATTACTTCATGACTACCTGTGATTTACTTTTTTAAATAGATAGCCATTATAAGATGAATTAGGTTTCCTTTCATTGTTATGCAAAGAAACATTTATTATTATCAGTATTACATGTTAGCAATTTCCTTTTGTGCATCTATCCAGATCATCACATGGCTTTTCTCCTTTTTACCCATTATATAAGCACATTGCTGAACTGCATGAATTCAGTTTGTTAAATGTTAACCACCTGTGTTTCTAGAATAAACTACACTTTGCCTTAATATATTATTCTGTTGGTAAATTGTTGGATATGATTTGAATTATATTGCTTAGGATTTTTGCATCTGTGCTTGTAAGAGAAAATACTCTGTGAATTCTTTTTTCTTGTAATGCCTTTGTCAGATTTTGACATCGAGTCTCATGACTTAGGAATTGCTACTTCTATTTTGTCCTCTGAAGGATTTTGTTATAAGAGTTGTATTATTACTTCATTAAATGTTTCTAAAAATACATGAGACTAGCCATTAAGACCCACAGCTTATTAGTTTGGGAAGTTTCCAATATGAAATAGGATTTTTTAAATCAACCAATGGGAATTTTTATTTTGCGCCATGTCAGTTTTGATAAATTTCATTGATTGGAATACTCACTGTGTTGTAAAATATTAATTCTTTGAAAATTGATGCATAGAGTAAGCACAACACTAAATTCTAGCAGAGTTTGTGTGTGGAAATTGACAAACAGATTCTGAAGTTTGCTTGTAATTGCAAAGTGTCAATGTTAGTCAAGGTAACCTAAAAATAAAAGCAAAACCAGACAGTTACCATTTCCAAACTTCAAGACCTTTTACTTTGGAACCTTTAAAAATAGAAGTAAGGGAAGTGTGATGTTGGTACAGGATAGACAAATTGAACACTAAAACAGAAGAGTTTAAACACTATCCACAAATACTCAAAATCACTCCCCTAAAATATGAGGAAGAAGACATGGCAGTGTATCAAACGGGGGTCAGACTCCCCACCCCGCTCAGAAATGTTAAGTCCTATGAGAACAAGATTCAACTTGGAATACAGTAGCCATTAAGCATATCTTTGTCAAACAAATAAAGATTGGTAGGCATAGAGACCAATAAACCTATGTTCAAACAGAAGCCTAGTTATTGCAATGGTTATTTTTATATGTCAATTTGACTGGATTAAGCAGGCCAGATAGCTGGTAAAACATTAGTTGTGGATGTGTCTATGAGTATCTCTGGAAGAGATTTGTGTTTGAATCAGTAGACTGAGTCTACTCAGTCTGGTCATCCCAGACTCACTCAGATGGTCATCCCTCACCAGTAACGGTGGGAATCATCCAATTCTTTGAGGGCCGAACAGAACAAAAGGCAGAGGAAAGGTGGATTTTCATGCTCTCTTCTTGAGCTAGATATTCATATTTTCCTCATCTAGGACATCAGAGCTTCTGATTCTGGGCCTTCAGACTCCAGGACTTACATCAGTATTCCCTCTCTTCCCCACACATATTCATTCTTGGACCATCAGACTTAAACTGGTTTTCCACAATTAGTGGGGCTTCTCATACTTCATAACCATGTAAGCCAATTCAAATAATAAATTTCCTCTTACATATCTATATATATTTAATTGCTTCTAATTCTCTGGAGAACCCTGACTAATAGAGTCATATTCCAGTTGTATAAGATTTGGAGCAAATGACTTTCTTTTTTTTTAGATCTCAATTTCTTCACCATAATTGGGAAATAATAATGGAATCTATAATCTGTCATTTTGGGGAGGATAAAACAAAACAAATTATGTCCAAGACTTGGTATAATGAATAAGCCATACTAAATGTCTAATTAAAACTGGTTATTACTTTAACTATAATTTCTTGAAACATGATCAGCTCTCTAATCAACAGAGATCTTTTGGTATAGCCTACACTCTATATCATAACTTCCTCCAGAATTACCATGTTCACTTTTGTTTATTCCCTAGTAAGACATATGTCTCAATGGCATTGATTATATAATACCCTTTAAAGAGTGTGTACTTTGTAGTGTAAATTGGACAATTCACTACAGAAGTAAAATTGATATCAATAATGTAATTCAACACAGTATGTGCTATTGATACTGAAGGTGATGAGTAATTTTCTATAAAACATACTATAGTTGCACTATTTCATCTGAAAAAAATCTAAGGATATGTTAAGACTAATATGTTTCTTGACTTGCACACTAGTGAGAAATAAAATGTTCATATTATATGTGGAGTGTTTTATGTGACAAACATTCAGCAAATACCTGTGGTTTTGTGTTAATCCAAATAGAGGCATGGTGGTCTTTACTTTTGCTTATTCATATCTTGATATCTCAATTTCAGTGAAAGAAAAGGGTTCACAGAGGTTTTTACTGAAATTAGAGGAAAAGATGATGGAAAAAAGAGTTATCTAAAAATTGACTATGAAGTTGGTTCTTGATTCTTGATTCTTTACCATTATACCATTACTAATCATGATAATTGTGGAAAAATCTCTTTTTATAGATGCATTTTGCATACTTACCTAATTAAATCATTGGCCATTAACATACTTGATTTCCATCAGCCTTTGGAATTTTCACATATTATTTGATTTTGTTAAACAATATTTAATTTTTTTGTATTTTTTTAGTAACACTTTTATTGATAGTGGGAGACTGATGAAGAAGTCTAGGGTGATTAGAAATATCAGAATCCTGCATTAAGACTCATCACTCTCTATTTTCCACTGGCTTCCACTGTGTTCTTAAAATGTAGATGATTGTGTCACTTCCTGAATAAAACTATATGATGGTCATCTTATACAACTAAGCTAAATTCCAATATCCTTAATAGAATATTCAATGATTGTCAACTTCTGGCCTTTATTTATGTCCTCAGGCCCGTATATCACTATTACCTAATACCTTCATGCTTTGATGGCTCACCTCCAACTATATGTCTAATAGAAAGCCCGATAGACCATGGGCATGTGAGAAATCCAAGGGTGAAGTCTGAGCAACCCAGTGGCAATGGCAGCATACTGTTGGAATTTCTGTCTCCTTGGTAAAAGCAGACAAAACAACCAAAGAAACCAAATACATGCACAGTTTATATATTAAAACCAATCAGCCAGGTATTCTCATGAACTCTAAAACATGAGAATGATTTACCAAATAACAGTCACCAACAAAGCCCAGACCACATCATCTACTGGGCAGAAGAAAATGGAAGGAAGGCCTGAGATCTGGGGAACACAGAATCTAATCACTAACACAGACTGCCTTTCAAAAGGGTCCACAGGCTGTATGGGAAGCCAAGTGCACCAATCAAGAACAGATGAAAAGAGGAGGGGTTTTGATGGCTTTATTTTGCTAGAATGTGTCAAGAAAGGCCTGACAATTCATAAGAATTGGCATCTTAGGAGTATACTTGAGGGTAACAACCCAAGTGCTTTCCAAGACAGAGCCCTGAACCCTAGGGAAATTCTTAGGAATAGATTCTTAATTGACTAAGACTGAGATACTAGAAGTTAAAGAAAGATAAACTCTAATGAAGCAGGAGGGGGAGCTTAGAAGGTGGATCTCAGAAACTGCAGGGCTTAATTTTTAATATTTTGCATTAGCAACGTGAGAAGAAACAACAGAATCATGAATCTAGGAAAGCTATCCTTGGTCTAACCTTTCTTTTTAAGAATAAAACCCATATGATTTAAATATGGAGAAAGTAAAAGAAGTTGAATGAAGGTTCAATAAATGTACATGCCATCCTCTAAAAAGATTTTAGCCTGCTGTTTAAAACTTAAAGAAATTTGAAAGGAGAGCTGATTGAACTAAATACAGGAGAATTAATCTATGATTTCAAAAAGAAAGATTACAAGGAACATAAGAGCAAATGAATATTAAAAATAATGCCTCAATAAAAGCGAATGTAGAAAAGAAGACAAATTTTAAATGAAAATTTTAAATGGAGAAAAAGATTAAAATGACATGAGAGAAGTGAGAGATTTAGGAAATTGAAAAGAAACTCAGACATATAAAATGGGACTTCCTAAAGAATTCTAAAGCAGTGAAAAAGGGAACATATTATAAGGTATCATTTAATAAAACTTCCCTGAAATATATAGTGTTTGAAACTATATATTAAAAACGTGCATTAATATTTTCAAATAACTACTGGATTTTATTTTTTAAATTATTTATTTGTTTTAGAGAGAGAACACAAGTGGAGGTGGGGGCGGGGAGAAGATGGGAAGGAGGAAGAGAGAGAGAGAGAGAGAGAGAGAGAGAAAGAGAAGCAGACACCCTGCTGAGCATGGAGCCTGATGGGGCTGGATCTCCCAACCTTAAGATCATGATCTAAGCCAAAATCAAGAGTCAGCTGTTTAACCAACTGAGCTACCCAGGTGCCCCAACTTTACTGGACTTTAAAAGTTAATAAAAAATTAGGGGCACATCCCAGCTCCTCCCCACCCTTAAAAACAAAACAAAACAAAACAAAATGCCCCACTTATAAAGAAACAAAAATCAGATTGGTGTCAGAATTTCCAATAGCAACCTATTTAAAATATGAATAACCCTAATAGAAAAAGTTTCTAAAAGAAGAAGAAATTGTTCAGCAACCTGATAGAAAAGTGTGCAAGAAATAAGAACAACCAGCTCACATTTAAAGAGAAAAGAAAAGAAGACAAAGAAATCAAATGGTCCTGGAACATAGGAAAAGATCTTAAGAGCAATGGAAGTTAAAACTACATGAGATAGAATTTCTTGACATTATTTTTTGCGGGGGGAAAATTTGAGATTGTCAACATATTCTGTTGGCAAAGCTGTGGGGAAACAGATTTCTCTCATACATTGCTGATAGCAATGCCAAAGGATATGAGTGCTATGGGAGAGAGTTTGGCAATATCTAACAAAATTTAATATGCAGTTTTTTTCTTTGAGCCAGTGATTTCACCAGCAAAAATCTATCATAAAGGTGCACTGCCAAAAATATGAAAAGTTGTATATAGAAATCTACTTATTGGAGTAGTATTTGCAATAGCAAAGAGCTTAAAGTAACCTAAACGTCCGCTAGGGATGAGTAGAAAAAAATATGGTAGTTACACAGTGGAGTACTATGCAGATATGAATGAGGGATATTTGGATAAACTCTTCTGATAAAAAGCAAGCTAGAGAAAAGGGTATATAATTTGCTGCTGTTTTTCTGCAAATGTGATCATTCTTCGATAAAATAGTAGCAAATAAGCTATTGCCTTAGGGTATGATATCCTGGAAACTCACATTAAAATACATACCAAAGATACTTGAATCAATAAATGCTTGATTTCTATAAAGCAAAACAAGAGAAAAATGTTATTGGCCACCTTAGCAAGAAGCTAGGAAAACTAGTCTTTATTTTGAAAATCAACTATCTCAACTGTTTTTCCTTGTCAAACTGTACCCCAGGATAGCCAAAGTGTTGATGGGAAATAGGTTATTTTTATTTCATAAGTATCATAGATAATATATATATATATGAATAATGATAAAATTATAATATTAACATTTTACAACCCCTCCTTAATTGATCAAGACAATGGTCATTAGTAGCTATTAATGTTATGGCAAATGAGATGATAAAACAATGTGTGCATTATGATGGAAATACAGGATACCACCTATGAAGTGGTCAGGCCATACAACTTAAACCTGAATCTAATCAAGTTCCTGGATCTATCAATTTAGGAGAAATACAGGGTATAGAGGAACATAATAAAGAAATCATCATAGATTCGATCAGCAAAATTCACATTATGAGACTATCCAAGGAAAAATGAACTGCCATATAAAACATAGACATTACGAAAAAACTTTTTAAATTAAAAAAAATGAAGGAAACCTATAAAGTTTTTAAAAATGCATAAAAAGACATGTTGAATGTTTGTCGAACATGAACTTTATTTCAACCTGATTAAAACAAGAAACAAATACTAAAAAAAAAAAAAAAAAAAAAAAAAAAAGATGAGAGGTGATGGAAGAAATTTGAACCCTGACTGGATAGGATATTGAGGATATTAAGGAAATGTTATATTTTAGATGTCATGTGGTATTTTAATCATGCTTTAGAAGAGACATATTTTTAGAGAGATATGCAGTGAAATACTATAGATAAAATGAGTAGTGGGGAGGCTGGGGGTTATCATTAAAATAAGACAATCCATGACTTAATGATTATTGAAGCTAGGTGAAGGGCACATGTTTATTATATTCTCTCTGGTTTGGAATATATCAGAACTTGTCTTATAGAAACTCAGGGGAAAAAGAAAGAAAATAATGTATGGAATTAAATCGAACTCCTGTCCTACTGCATCCATTGACAACTGCTATCCGTAAATATTTCTTGCTCAGGGAATGTCTGCTCACTCTGATTAGAACATGACTCATGCTCCTAGCCACTCAGACTTTCAGGTGGGAGAAGTTCCCACATCCTACAGCTCCACCATCAAGAACACCTGGCCTTCTCTCTTGCAGTAGGAGCAAGAAAAACAGGAGAATCATTGTAAGAGCTTTTCACCGCCTGAGCCAAAAAGTTGCAGTGTCCCTTCTGCTCGCATATCAGTGCCCAAAACTCATTACAGGACCCTGCCTGTCTGCAAGGATTTGGAGATACAGCATCTCACACAATGAGGGAAGAAATTGAAGGGAGTAGACATTGGTAGCACCAACAAAACTTACCACAGCATGTCAATGGATCCTTAAAAATAAATAACGTTTTATGAGGCACTTTAGAATGTATTGTCTCCTGCAATTCTCGAAGCAGTCTTGAGAGACTTGCATAGGCTAATATTTTATTTAAACATGAAGATGTGAAAAATCTCTTAAGTTCATGCAATGAAGGAAAACGTGTATTCAGGGCTCCTGACTTAGAACATTTCTTCCCATCTCATGTGTTTGTGTAAGAATTAAACAGGTTTATATATTGGGAATCACTTCGTAGGCTGTAAAACATTAAGTGAATTAATTTCTCTCTTAAGGAGAGAGACTCATTAATGTTGCTCTGTGCCACATGTGGGGGCACTTGGTATGCTTTGGAAACAAGGTGTTGAAAGGCATGGTGCAAACCTGTTACTATCAGCTGGCCAACCCGCCAAGGACCCTCCTTTGCCAGAAAGAGAGAAGAATGTGCCTTCCTTTCCCATGACCGACATTTTGCCTTGTCCTCCTTCATTTTGCTAACGGTTCAGTCTATAACTTGTAGTCTCAATCCGCTGGAATAATTAGCCAGAAGTAGTCCTCTGTGGTGCTCACAGAATAAATAGCTGTAAACCAAGGCAAAGTGTTTTCCAGAGAGGGGAGTCCCACAACTATTTCCTGGGCTCATGGAACAGATGGCAGCCTCCCTTGGTGCTCCATAGAAGTGGTTAGCACCAAGGCTTTCTGGCTTTTTACATGAACAGAAAGGAAAGAGAGAATCTGTCTGTGTTGTAGTGCGGACATTTCCCAAAGTAGGCCCATGCCAATGAAAAAAAAAGAAAGGTTAAAAAAAAAAAAGCTCACAGTGGGCACAGCATAGTCACTGTTGTGTGCACAAATGCCTGGCACAGTTTGAAGCCATAGTGTGCGTGCAAGACAAGAACTCCAGCTGCAGTGAAGGACTCCCCACTCTACCTACATGCCAAGAGCTTCCAACTTTCCGGAACCTCGTCCACCGTTGTCCCTCTGGCCAAGAGTCTGTGACACTCTTACCTACATTTAGAGATTTTCTTCAGCATTAGGTAACAAAGATTGCCAGCCTACACAATCCATCTTCAATTCCTTTAGCTGTGAGAAATTGTTCCCAAATATCCCTCAATAAGCTGTGCCTAATGACTGTACTTCTTTAAAAAATAATTACTCTGATTGCACTGAATTTTTGACATACTTGCCCATGTTTCTTCATGTAAATTTCCAGAGGAAGAGACTGAGACTTGTTTTTTTTTCCCCTCTGTTTAGACTGTGTACCACACTGATGATTCATAGTGTAGATCAACAAATTTGTACTGAATGGATAGCTATATGAAGGATGGGATGGAAAATGATTTGGGGGGGAAGGCCTTACATAGAAAAGATGAAATCTCAAATATAGCTGGCATAAACTTGAGACCTCTCCCTTAGAAAATGAAAATATGTGTCCCTAGATTGCCCAACCAAATGATTTCTGGACTAAATGTATTCTGAGAACCCTAAAGTCTTTTGCTAACATTCGCTTATATCGAAGGGAGAAAAATAGTTAAAAACCCATTTCACATCCGCCCTCATCCTTCACACTTTAGCGCAAATGCCCAACAGGTTTGGACTGTCATCTGTTGTGCCACTTCTGAGCTGGAGGAAGCGTTAGAACATGAGGTTTCTTGCTCTGCAGAAAACCACCCCATTCCAGAGTTAGGACACAGCAAGCCTGACTGGAGAATGAGCTCTGGCTCTTTGGTGGGGTGAGCAATGTGCCTTCTCAATCTGGAAACCACTTGTTTAGCATGCAATTATGCTTCTCTATAATTTTGCTCTTTGCTTGATATGTGTCTCTTTTTTTAATTTTATTGAGAGAGAGAGAGCATGAGCAAGCAAAAGAGAGCAAGAGCGGGGGTGATGGGGGGGGGAGTAGCAGAGGCAGCGGGAGAAGCGGATTGACTCTCCACTGAGCAGGGAGCCCAATGTGGGGCTCCATCCCAGGATCCGGAGTTCATGACCTGAGCCAAAGGTAGATGCTTAGCCAACTGAGCCACCCAGGTGCCCCTTTAATATGTGTTTTTAACTACACTGCACTAATTAAATTTTCATAGACATATGGCGCTTTTTTCTCATGTAATATTTTAGCTTTCTTAGGACTTGAGTTGTGCAGCCTCACATTTCTTCAATCTCCATAGAAAGCCAAAGCATGATATTTGTATTGTTGTTGGTTAATTAATATTTGTTTGTAAATTAATAGTACACATCAAATATATTCCTAAGGATTAAGAACCAAGGTTGACTTTGAATATGAGAAATGATTATGAAAGTATACATATATATATATAATTTGGGTTTTCTCATTGACCCAGTAGATATGAAGGTAGCCCTCATTTTAACTTCTAATAATTGGGGAAATTTGTAATACAGAATTGTATTTCTTTACTGTCTTACTCACTTTTACACCTTTAGTACTATGTTGAACAGAGAATACAAATTAAAACTTGTTGAGATTTGATTTGTATATGTGACTTCCTTTTAGTGGGTATATGCTATTTTATTCCCTAAGATGCTCTTTTCATTGGAGGTTCAGTTGCTTCTTGTGTGGAAGTTGCTGATCAGCTACAGGGAGGGGCCCATTTCTCAGACTTGGCTGATTGGAGTACTTCAACATCATAGCTACAGTGAATGAATGAATGACAGTTGGTGCATGATAAACTCCAATCAGAATAACTCTGGGATTTTGTCTTGTGTGTATCAGGAAACAATTCTCCACTGAGGTCAATAATGGTGGCAGGGCAGAAGATGGATGACACTGACCATGTTGCTCACCAAGTAGAGAGCCTATCTGAGAGTAAGGTAGGCAGAGCCTCAGTGTCATCATCTTAATCCCTCATTCCAACTGTGATAAAGCCAGAAGCGCCTCTGGATTGCTGTTCATACAACCAAATACATTCCCTTTCATTGGTTAACCTGTTGAAATAGACTGCTGTCAACTACCACTGAAAGAATTGTGATAAAATATCTCTATGATTTTATTGTTTCTGATACGTTTTCATTCAATACTCTTGGGTAGTACAACCATTGGTTTTTAGAATTGTGTCATAGTTTGTCATCATTGTCTTCTTTCTTCATAGTACACAAAATAATGACATATTTTTCAATTCATGGTATCTTAGAGCTGATGAAATGTTGCATGGAATCAATGTTGTATCAGCATGCCACATAGATTAAAAAAAAAAAAAACAGTCAAGCCTTGAACAACATGGGTTTGAAGTACACTACATACAGATGTCTTTCGATAAATACAGTACAGTACTGGAAATGCATTTTCTCTTGTGATTTTTCTTAACTTTTTCTCTTCTCTAACTTACTTTATTATAACAATACAGTATATAATACATATAACATACAAAATATGTACTAATCTTCTCTTAATGCTATTGGTAAGGCTTCCAATCAACAGAAGGCTATTGAGTAGTTAAGTTTTGGGGGAGCCAAAAATTATATGTGGATTTTTGTTTTTGCAAGTGGCCAGTGCTCCTGACACCTGCATTTTTCATGGGTCAGCTGTACATTCCATAAAGCTGCAGTAGCCAATAGTGTCATCACTTTCCCTTTGACCAAAAATGTGGTTAGTTTGAGTTGAAATGTGTTTTAAGTATTAAGTTTTAAGTATTAAGTTAAACATGATTTAGTTGAATACAGGTTTATCCTATAGCAGTAGTTGCTCTGTTGTCTTCCTTCTTAGCTCCCCAAATTCTTGAGTCCATTTTCAAGAAAACAACCAGAGTGAGCTTTTAAAAAGTTCAATCATGTCATAACATTTACCTGCATAAAATAACCCCTTAATACATTTCCAATAACACTGAGAATAAAAAGCAAGTGATGTGTTGTGACATAGAAATTGCACATGGTCTGCAACCAGTCCATCTGTCCAACTTGATCATGTTGTGCCACTCTTCCCACCTCTGAGCCCTGCCCTAACCACATGATGCCCTTCTACCCATGTCTTCAGGTCTTTGACTTCATTCCTTCTTTCTCTTCAGGCCTCTGCTCGAGCGTCACTTGCTTAGAGAAGCCATTCTGGACCAACCTAAGTTAAAGTACCACATCCCTCATGATTTATTTCTTTTCTTCAGTTTTAATGTTTCTTTGGAACACTTATTACACTTTGCTATAATAGTATATGTTTATTTACTTGTTTTGATTTAAAATCTGTCTTCTATTAAAATGCAAGTTTCTTGGGCATACAAAAAAAATCCATCCATCTTATTAGCCGCTATAGCCTCAGAACAAAGAAAGATGTTCACTATATAGAAATTTAATAATAACAGGTTTAATTAATATCCAGAAGTACAATTACTGATTGGCAATTCACATATACCAATATTTTTGCTGCATTTGGGAAAATTATCTTTAAAGGTGGTTATACAAAATTACTTTCCAAACAACATGCATGGCATCAGTTGATGATTTTCTTCAACTTTGCCATCACTTACTGTTAGCAGACTTTTTTTTCAATTGCTGAGAAACAGATGGGTATAAATTATAATCACCTGTGTTTTTCAGTTGATTTTTTTTTTCTCCATTTACTATAAGGCCGAACATCATTCTGTCTCTTGGCCTTTGAGGCCTCTTAATTGGTGACTTAATTGCTCACGAATGTTTTAGAATATTTAAGCATTTATATATTCTCCTTAATTTTAGGAGCTTCTTTGTATAGTCTAAATATTAATTTAACAGCCGTCTGTATGTAGCTGTCTTATGCAAGAATGCCAGTTGCCTTAAAAAAAAAAAAGACTTATTTATTTATTTGAAAAAGTGAGCACAAGTGGGAGAAGGGGCAAAGGGAGAGAATCCTCAAGCAGACTCCCTGCTGAGCTGGGAGCCCATCAACAACACCACAGAGCTTGATCTCAAAACCCTGAGATGGTGACTTGAGCCGAAACCAAGAGCCAGTCAATCAGCCCACTGAACCATCCACATACCCCTGCCAGCTGTCTTTTATTTCATTTTATTTTTTTGAAAGATTCTATTTATTTATTCATGAGACACACACAGAGAGAGAGAGAGAGAGAGAGAGAGAGAGAATGAGAGGCAGAGACACAAGCAAAGGGAGAAGCAGGCTCCATGCAGGGAGCCTGACATGGGACTTGATCCTGGGTCTCCAGGATCATGCCCTGGGCAGAAGGCGGTGCTAAACCGCTGAGCCACCCAGGGATCCCCCTGCCTTTTAATGTAAAATTATCTTTTTCCTACTTTGTACTAAATAAAGAAAATATATATTTTCTTTTAAAATTTAAAGATATTCTTTTTATATTTAGAATCTTAAACATCTTTGGAATATATTTTAGTGTATGACCTAAAGTTGGAATCTAATTTTATATTATTTTTATATGCAAAGCTAATTGTCATGATCATTTATTAATAACTCATTCTCCCTATTGGTCTGTCATATATGAAATCACCATCCATCAGTGAGTGTGTTTCTAGGGTTTTTATTGTGTCCCATTGACACCACCATGTCCACTGCCTGCTGCACTAGTTTAAGCGTGATTACTTCATATGAATTCTTTACAATGGAAAAAGATCTCCCTCATTGTTTTCCTTCCAAGAATTTTTGACTCATCTTGAATGCTTATATATCCATATATATCTTAGGGTCAGGAGACACATTCTGTGGGGGGGGGGGGGGAACAAAACAAAACTTTGTTGGGATTTAGGTTAGAATTTTATTTAAGCAATAGTTTAATTTGGCAAGAATTGACATTATTAAACCAGAGACTCACTGAAATTAAAAATAATAATAATAATATAGTCTTTGATACTAAAATCTATAAATAACTTTTGGTAAATTCAAGAAAGGTGATGTGAAGAGATACACTCTTTAAGGCTGATTGGACCTTCATTCACCTGTCCATGAAGCTATGTTCATAAACATATTTCTCTTCATTTGGATTGTGGCTAAAAGAAACAGACATTTATATTTGTCCTTCAGCAGCTGTGGAGGGATGTTTATCGAGGGAGACCAGAGAGAAGTGTTCTGTATCTTTCCAATTATCTCAAGCACTGAATATATATCAGTGTAAGTAAGCAGTTAATTACTGCCAGAGCCATACACGCAGGCCAAATCTTTACTTTCTACCATCCATTAACAGTTTATTCTTGATAATAGAGAGAGGTTTACTGAAGTTATCTATTTAAAGCTTTAACTGCAGGCTTAATTTTTGTGTGGAGAATATGTCCATAAATTCATGAGATGGAGCAATCTTCTCTCATCCTCTGACCTTCCCATGGTGCTAAAACATGAGGAGATGCATATTCAGCTCTTCCCAAGGAAGATAGTGACCTGCAGAAAAAGAGGGAGAGGATGATCATCCGTTCAAGTTGAAGATGTAAAAAAAAAACAGTCATACCCACAAAGCACAGAACAGTGAATTAGGGAATATATAAAGCATCTGATTCTGAGAAATTGAATTTTCATTGCAGATGTTGTGAAGAGATAAAGTTCCACCCTGAAAATATATGCCTGTCGTTGCAGCAAAAATATGAAAATGATATTAAAGCAACTCTAGAACATTATTTCTGTGGAGGGAAGAAAAATATCATTTTTTGTTCTTTGTAATAAATTGGTTCCTTTAATTTTCTTTTCTGCCAGGAGTGACAGATGATTACAAAGTTGATCACACAAACACTGGGCTGATTTTAAATTATAACGATGCAAGGAAAAATAGGAATTGCTCTCCTTTCCTCCCAAGGCAATTTTGGAGGACAAATCATTAAAAGGAGTTCACTAATTTTATAGAGAAATGCCAACATTTCTCAATAGAATTACACCAATCTATGTGTTTTTTAAAACTTTGATAAACACTTAAAACTACATGCCATTATAAAATAACAAACCGAACAAAGATCCAAATGAAATGGAGTTGCTCTAAGAGCACAAAAGCCAGTGAACGAATAAAAATTGGAAGTAAAACTGAAAAAAAAAAAGTATTACCCAAAGGAATAATATTTATTATTCTGCCTCAGGCTATTGAGACTCATGGCTTTAGGTTTACTTTCTTGACGTGGGTGTAGAGTAAATGCAATGGGAAATTTTTTTTTAAGATTGAAGGAAAATATTGTACGTTATTTGCAAAGTTTCTACAAAGTTTCTATTTCCCCTCAATTAATTATTGTGCTCTATTCTCTCTCTCTCTCCTCTCTCTCTCTCTCTCTCTCTCTCTCTTTCTCCCTCTCCCTCTAAGGCCCTGTTTAAACACGGAGAAATCCTCAAAATCACCAGTGGGAAACATCAGGGAAATTGTAAAGATCAGTGACTTCACTGGCCTCATGCTCATCACAACTCTAACCCAGCCCATACAAGGAGGTTATAGGTGTGCTGGTTGGTTGAACACAAACGCCCGCAGCTTCTGGTCATCATGAGTTATGCCATCGTCCCCCTTAACTTCAACTCTCTGCTCTTAACTGGCATTTTGCTTCACAGTCTCCCCAAACACCTGTCATCTCTGTACATTCTCCCATCTTACTTCCTCCTGAAACTAGGGTAAACATACTTTTAGACCCCATACTCAACTGAGATTGTTTCCTTCTTTTTTTTTAAAGATTTTCTTTTTAAGTCATCTCTACACAAAACGTGGGGCTCAAACTTATAACCCTGAGATCAAGAGTTATGTGTTCAATCTACTGAGCCAGCCAGAAGCCCCTCAGCTGAGATCATTTTAATAAGAATCACTGTTAACTATTTGATAAACCATGTAGAATCTTTATCAGTCCTTTTCAAGTCTATCTATTGGGTCTGTCACTACTAGTCTCCTCGTCTCTGAAATCCTGTGCAGTGCCAATGTCCGGATCTACTTTCCTCTTCCTTCTTTGACCTTCACAAACATCTCTTTCTCTGTCCCTTCCTGAATGAGGTCTCTACCATTAGTGCTTCCTGCCAGAAGTCACTTATATCCAGTCACATCATCTCACCTGCCATATGTCTACTATGACTCCAAATGGTTACTTTTAGCCTTATTTTCTTCATTGGTGTCCCCTGTGTTAGATTTGTAAATCCAATTAAGGCTGGAAAGAATTACCTAGATATTTTACACGGGCCCAAGTTCAAGGTATATAGATAGGGTATCAGGTTTACAGTGAGATTAGAGTAGGTAACCTACTTTATTTCCTGGAAATGTCCCCCTTTAAGGACAAACTGGAGAAACTGGATCATAGACCAGCTGCTTTAATTTGTCTCACCAAGAAGCAACTCTGAGTGTTTTTTCTTTCAAATGTGTTTTTCTCCATCTTATTATTATATCAAAAAGGCAGAGAGATAAAGAGATATCTCTTTATCTATATATATAGAGATATATAGATATAAACTTTTATATAAACATATATATCTGTATCATCTGTATCTATATATATCTGTAGACAGATATACATATAGAAATATATATGTAGATGTAGATATATAAGTAGAAATATATATATTTTTTTCAAAAGGGTATTTTTCCTTTGAATAGGAGAGAAGTTTTAGAGGAATTCCATCTTAAATGTAGTAGACGTGGGAAGAAAGGGCAACAAGAGAACTGCCTGTTGTACTCTTGCATGAGTTCCTTCACACTTGGTCCTAACTCCTAATCCTAGGATTTGGGAACTCTAGACTGCCTGTTTTCCTGTATCACTGTTAATTTTATGTTTTGATTGTCCAGATAGCTGGTAAAACATTAATTCTGGGTGTGTCTGTGAGGAGGTTTCCAGGAGAGATTAGCGTCTGAGCTGGTGATGGAGTAAAGCAGATGACACTCCCCAACATGAGTGGGCATTGTCCCGTCTACCGGGGAGCTCCACAGATCGAACGCGTGGATGAAAGGGTCAATTAACTCTCTGTTTGAGCTGAGACATTTATCTTCTTCTGCCTGTGGATATTGGTGCTTTTGGTTCTCAGCCCTTCAGTCCCAGACTGAATTTCACCACCAACTTTCCTGATTCTCCAGCTTGAGAGTGTGAGACTTCTTGGCTTTTGTAACTATATGAGGTTATTCCTCATAATAAATGAGTTGCTCTCCCTCCTTCTCTTTCTTTTTTGTTTTTCTCCTTCTCTTTCTCTTCATATATCCTACTGGTTGTCTGAAGAACCCCAACTAATATATCTTGCATCCCCTGTGAGCCACACACCATCTGAGGACAATAAAAGAATATTTTTTCCCCAGGAGCAAGGGAAACTGAAGGGCATAATTCTATATATCATATTGTATATGCTGTATATTCAACCTTATGTCATTTGATCACTCTATATTCCTTATATCAACACTTCACATTATCTCATTTTATAACAAATTGAGGATCCAGTGATTTTAAACTGCTTTTCCCCAAACTACAGCGGAATTAGAATTGAACACACATGCACTTTCTGAGGCTGCTCTCTGCCACAGTGACCTTCAGCAGAGTTGAAATGATCCTTTAAGGTCAAGTTGTGCTAAAACCTTTTTCTTCATCTCTTGTCACTTTGCCATACCCTTGGCATACCAAACTTTACACACGATCCTATTTCATGTCTCCACTCTTATACTCATGATCCTTCCTCACTTTAAATAACTTAGCCACTGACTCCTTATGGTTAAGTCTCGTTCAACTGCCTCCCTGCCTTCTTACCTTCCTTCCCTATCTCCTTCTTCCTTTTATTTCTCCCTCCTCGCCGGCCTTCCTTCCTTTTGTCCCCATTTTGTTTTTTGAATAAATAATGTTTGAATGTATTATGTAATATATCAAAGAGCTGTTAGGAACTTGGCAATGAAGAATAAGACACAATCTTTATCCTGGAGAAGCTCTATTTAGTGGGGTAGATGGACTTTACACAGATAATTTCAAGAAGATGTGATAAGGGCCATAATGAGGTGATTACAAAGCACTTCACATAAATTGTTTACTTCCTTATCTAGGCATCTCCCCTAGATTCCGCATGGGTAAGTACAGTAACCCTCCTCCGGTGTCAGGAGCAAGAATAGCCTGGGCACATGAAAGTAATTCCTATATATTCCATTAGAACATCTTTAAAGCTAACCTACTAGCACACAATTTAAGTGAATAGCGTAGTTGTTTTGCAAAAACCATTCAAGATGTATATTCTAGTCTCTATAATTCCTCTACCAGGAGCCACTCCAAATGAATACAAAATCACTGTTTGCAAGCTGTTTAAAGGCAGGTTTCAACACAATTCCTCTTCCTACCCAAGTGTTTTTTTTTATAAATTTATTTTTTGTTGATGTTCAATTTGCCAACATAGGGAATAACACCCAGTGCTCATCCCGTCAAGTGCCCCCCTCAGTGCCCGCCACCCAGTCACCCCACCCCCCGCCCTCCTCCCCTTCCACCACCCCTAGTTCGTTTCCCAGAGTTAGGAGCCTCCATGTTCTGTCTCCCTTTCTGATATTTCCCACTTATTTTTTCTCCTTTCCCTTTCACTACTATTTATATTCCCCAAATGAATGAGACCATATAACGTTTGTCCTTCTCCGATTGACTTACTTCACTCAGCATAATACCCTCCAGTTCCAGCCACATCAAAGCAAATGGTGGGTATTTGTCGTTTCTAATGGCTGAGGAATATTCCATTGTATACCTAAACCACATCTTCTTTATCCATTCATCTTTCTTTTTTTTTTTTTTTTTTATTAACTTTTATTGGTGTTTAATTTACCAACATACAGAAAAACACCCAGTGCTCATCCCGTCAAGTGTCCACCTCAGTGCCCGTCACCCATTCCCCTCCAACACCCGCCCTCCTCCCCTTCCACCACCCCTAGTTCGTTTCCCCGAGTTAGGAGTCTTTATGTTCTGTCTCCCTTCCTGATATTTCCCAACATTTCTTTTCCCTTCCTTTATATTCCCTTTTCTGGAAAACTGTGTGGAGGTTCCTCAAAGAGTCCATTCATCTTTCGATGGGCACCGAGGCTCCTTCCACAGTTTGGCTATTGTGGACATTGCTGCTAGAAACATCGGGGTGCAGGTGTCCCGGCGTTTCACTGCATCTGTATCTTTGGGGTAAATCCCCAGCAGTGCAATTGCTAGTAGTAGGGCAGATCCATTTTTAACTCTGAGGAACCTCCATAGAGTTTTCCAGAGTGGCTGCGCAAGTTCACATTCCCACCAACAGTGCAGGAGGGTTCCCCTTTCTCCACATCCTCTCCAACGTTTGTGGTTTCCTGCTTTGCTAATTTTCCCCATTCTCACTGGTGTAGGGTGGTATCTCATTGTGGTTTTGACTTGTATTTCCTTGATGGTAAGTGATGGTTGCCATTGTGGTTGAACAGAAATCTCACAGAGGAAGACATAGACATGGCCAACAAGCACATGAGGAAATGCTCCGTATCACTTGCCATCAGGGAAATACAAATCAAAACCACAATGAGATACCACCTACCCAAGTGTTATTCATGATTAGAAATTCTGGAGAGAATGAAAGCTCAATGAGAACATGTTGAGAAGTAGAAAGCATTCCCAAAGTCATTCAACCAACTATAGTTTGTGTTGTCATCTTTGTGGGTGACTAAAATGGCACAGGAGACCAGTTAAAGTCTCAGCCTTTGGGGGCATGTTGAGTCCTCTAAGATATGAGCAGTTCATAGGCTCTTGTAAATGATGGATGACATAATTTTAATGTTACATTATTTATCTGGCTCTTCATTTTCATCAAGGATCTTGTTTCCGTCTGTAACTAATGGTCATCCAATACCGATCATAGGCATTCTGTCTCCCCAGCCCAGGCGGCATACACTGGGGAAAAGATCGTGTTTTTATAAGAGCATTGACATTTTTTAATGCTTTCAGTTTTGCTCACAGAGGAACACTCTGATTCATCCCTCCCATGCTGGGTTATCCTCTGGTCTTTTATTCCTCAGGATTTTGCTTGCTAATTTTAATTTGCCAAGGCACCAGGAAGTTGGCATCCAGATTAAAATAGCAATGGGTCTTTTAGAACTTTTTCTGGGTGACAAATATGTGTGACCCTTCGCTTTAATCGAGAGATACATTTGAAAAAAATGTGTGTATATGAATTTGGGTTCTTCATTTACTGTGCAAATCTGTGAGAGGACTTGGTTGTTCATGGATTTTTTCATCCTCTGTGTAAAACAACACATGAAGGGAAAAAATTTGTTCAAAATTTAGTCAAGGATATTTTGAAAATAATAATATCAATAATGACAAAACCTCTACCTCTGAGAAGCTTCTCCATTTCAATCATTCTACTAAGAGCTTCTTAATGAACAATAGACCTTCTCTGTGCTAAAGGCATGAAGATTACATTTAAGTACCTCCTTAGTCATAATGAATATACTTTTTTTTAATTTTTATTTATTTATTTATGATAGTCATACAGAGAGAGAGAGAGAGAGAGGCAGAGACACAGGCAGAGGGAGAAGCAGGCTCCATGCACCGGGAGCCTGATGTGGGATTTGATCCCGGGTCTCCAGGATCGCGCCCTGGGCCAAAGGCAGGCGCCAAACCGCTGCGCCACCCAGGGATCCCCAATATACTTTTAAAAAAAGATTTATGTATTTATTTGAGAGAGAGAAAGAAAGGGGGGCAGGGAAGGGCAGAGGGAATCTTGAAGCAAACCCCCCGCTAAGCGTGGAGCCTGATACAGAGCTTAATCTCAGGACCCTGAGATCATGACCTGAGCCAAAACCAAGAGTCGATTGCTTAACTGACTGAGCCACCTAGGCAGCCCTCATAATGTATTTCTTGACACATCATATTGGCAAACATATTTCCTCCTTTTCTTGATCTTGTTTTCTCTTTTCAGCTTGTGTGTTGTTTCTGTAAGCTTATTTAATGTCTTATTTTAAAATGGATGTGGTAACATAAATGTTAGTTTGTATTACCTGGTTTTCTGTTTTATTGCGTTTCGCATAATTAAATCAGGGTGTAGTGAAAAAATGCAGGATTTGAGGTAAGAAATCGACCTATAATTCTCAACTATGAATGTAAACATAAACATTCTAATGAAATACTAGAAAGCCTACAGGAATTGATAGATTTTACAGGAATTGAAGTTATGGGAAACTAAAGATTTTTCCTGGCAATGTGAGAATCACTTAATATCAAAATATCTGTCATTATATCACACCATGCCAATTGATTCAATAGGAAATATCATTACGTACTATGCATTTGTGTTGAAATGATATTTTACTGATTTTCTGAATGGTGATGTATGCTTCTGTTTCTATACCTATTGTGCTTTCTTCTCAAACAGAGCAGTGTCCTGAATTTTGATTAGACTGAACCAAATTCGTTGAATTTATTTTTCTCATTCAAAGATATTCATTGGGTAGGATTTATATGATAAACCCTATTCTAGACATCAGAGGGGGAAAAATTAAATGTAGATGAGTGTTTCCTGCTTGTTAGGAGCCCATATTGTATAACAAAAAGGATTTTACAGATTAACTAGCTCAGCAGTTCTGGACACCTGGCCCTGACATCTGAGCTAAGTTAGCTCTCTGAGGTTCACCTGGGGAAAAAGTTAAACTATGGATTCCTAGTCCCCAGAAGAGCTACTGAATCAAAATCCTCAATTGTGGAATCAATACATTTGTAGTTTTTAAAAGGTAACTTTGCTGATGTGTCTCAGCCACTGGTTGGTCAGTTATACTTTCCATCTAATCCATTGAATGGTTCAATATCTGATGCCTAAAGAGGACAATGAGTAGATTTCTTTCCTTTCTTTCTTTTTTCTTTATCTTTTTTTTTTTTTGAGAGAGAGAGAGAGAGAGAGAGAGAGAAAGCATATGTGAGTCAGGGTTGGAGAGGGACAGAGGATGAGGGAGAGAGAGAATCTTAAGCAGGCTCCACATTCAGCATGGAGCCTGACACAGGGTTCAATCTCATGACCCTGAGATCATGACCTGAGCTGAAATCAAGAGTTGGACACTTAACTGACCAAGCCACCCAGAAGTACCAAGGGGACAATAAGCAGAGAATATAAGAGATAAGAAAGAACCAGAACTTGAAGCTTAGAAGAACAACCTCTCTATGATTCCAAAGTCATATTTTTTTCTTGAGAATCACTTCATTATGGGCTCTTCCAAATATTCCCAAATTTGACTTGACTCAAGTCCAAAATTTGACTTGAAAGTCAAACAAAAGTGGCCTGAAAGATATTTTGAATATGTGTATCACCTTATAAAACTGAACATCCCCAAAGTTTATGAGACTCTTATAAAAAGGGAGTGGTTGTATCCGCTTCAACACTGACTGGATCCCACCTGGAGCTGAGTGGACAGTGGGACAAAATAACCCCATAGTCTGCTCATAAGTGCAGCCAGGATAATCATGATATAAAACATGGTATTGTTGCATGAGGAGTAACAAAGATCTTAAGATGAGGTTTTCCAGTCTATAACAGTGAAAACATATTTGAACTTGGAGTCCAGTCCTTACTCTCATACTTGACAGATACAGTAGACACAGAACCTCTCCCCTGACCTCCTCTTCAGGCTGATTCACACATTTTTAGTTACTAGGCATATCTGGGCCATGCTCTCAGTCACTCAGATTCTGTGTCCACAAGGCTATGTCTTCTTTTTTTTTTTTTTTGGCTATGTCTTCTCTATAGGGTGGCCCATGGCCAGTGGCAAGCGGATGTGTGTTGACTTAGGTCCAGCACTTTCATCTCAATTTGGGACATCACGGAAGGGCCATCCTAGCTCCCGATCTCCCCCTAGGAACAGTGGAAGCCTCACTTGGAACCCTTGTGGGTCAACTTTTTCCTCTGCCCAGTCCTACTTTCTTCCTTCCTCCCTGTGTACTTCCTGAGAAGACACTCCAAAGAAGTCCCTGCACAAAGATCTCCATCTCAGGGAGATTCCACAGAGGCTAACCTAAGATGCTGGGTGTATACAATTTAACAAAGCATCAAGCTTTGGTTTCCTTATCTGTAAAGTGTGGAATAAAAAGAGCTTCTGGAGGACTAAACGGGAACCACACAAGTGCAAATATATGGCACATAGTGGGGGATCACTCAGTGACTAAATGTTTAGCTATTTTTTTAAAGTGCTTTAACATATACTAAACATAATCATAGGTTGGACAGTTCCTCTAAAACTATAACTGTACATTGTATAGAACATTATTAGATCCATGGTCTCATTAAAAAGCACTGATTTACTATTGAGAAGATATCAACCTTTCCTAATTAGGAGCCTATAGAGAGTTTCCTCTTTATCCTCTCCAGTGGGAAATGAAAATTGTTATGACATCATTTCTGTGGTCACTTGAGCCTTTATCATTTTTATGTTTCTCAAAGTTTGCTTGTGCTATATAAATTAAAAATAACTGGAAATCTGTTTCCCCTTTATCTACTTTTTCTCCTTTTGGGAGATAAGAAACCAAATTCTACTGATAGGCAAGCAAAGGGAAGTAACTTTTTTTTTTTGGTGTTAAAATGCAGAATGTGTCAGTGACCAAAAGCAAGAGTATGGAAGGATATGGGGGGGGGGGGGGAGGATTGTGAAAATCAGAGGATAAAAGAAGAATCAAGAGAAAATATGGCCAATGAGGCTGTAAAATGGAGTACAAATTGCATGCTTCTTGTTTGAACTGAGTTTTTGCAAAGGGTTAAAATGCAAAAATAGGATTAACCATCTGAAAAAACAGGGAGTGTATCTTATGAGCTGGGTGCCCATGAAGAACTAATTGACCAAGACATTACAAGTGCATGAACCTCTCTGTAGTCCCAATCATGGTCTAATGCTTTCTGCTTGAAGAAATGAACTTGTCCAAGGCCTCATAGCTAATAAAAGGCAGTGCCAGTATTGAAATCCAAGTCTTTTATTCCAAAATCTTGCGTGGTGCCACACAAATTCACTGTATGCTTGATATCAAATGTACCTCCCTGTGGAACACATTAGTGAGGACAATATTTTTATAGAGCATGTAAATAAAAACAATGAATATGAAAGTGCCTAGCATGGTCTCAGGAACATAGACACTCAGCTGAATACTTGTTAAATCTAAATGCATAACTGCATTCACTACCCTATCTGTCCTGTTTATGCATTCTTAGGTAATTGAAAAAATTAAGTGACCAGTGATTTTTTGATGTACGATCTGCAAATATAGAATTGTAGTTTTAATTGTCATATAGATCACTGTTAGTTGTGGCTTTATGATAGCCTCACTAACCTAGATCTACATGTTCCTAAAATTCAAGGGTTGTCTGCTTCTGTATCATACACTGTCTCCCCTTAGTCCCACAGCAGAAGGTGCCAGCTGCAGCAGAGCTTGTTGAGTTCAGAGTGAGATATGCCTGGGCTTGTATTTTGGTTCCAAAGCACATTAGTTTTATGACTGTGTAATTTCACATATTTTTATAAAATATTTTATTATTTATTTAGAGAGAAAGCATGAGTGGGGAGAGAGGCAGAGGGAGAGAGAAAGGATCTGAAGCTGATCCCCTCACTCCCCACTACATACCAGTGTGGGGCTCGATCATATATTCCCAAGATCATGACCTGAGCCAAAATCAAGAGTCTGCCATTTAACAGACTGAGCCACCCAGGTGCCCCCATATTTTTATGCTTCAAATCTACATGTGTAAACCAAAAATCACAATATCTCTCTCACGTGAGTATTGTATTATGTACAGTAAATAAAAGAAATATAAAATAAGACTTATAGTAACATTTCAATAAACATAGCTTTCCTCTTCTCTCCCATATGATATTATATATATACACATACATGTGTATAAACATTTCTATATAATATAGAGCATATATGTATATACCTTTAATAAGCATTAGTTTCCATCCCTTTGTAAGTAAAAAAATAAAAATATCAAACCATGCTCTTGCATTTAAATACGTATATCCAATAATCATATTAACATTCTGATTTTAAAGGCAATTGGTCACCATTTACTAGAGTCAAGTTTATTATTTTTATTGCAGGAAATATTATCTCTCCTATTGAAATGCAACAGTTTTACTTATTTAAATGGTACTATGATAGCAATTTTCTTTCTTGATTGTCCTAAAACCCCCAATGGGCTTACCATTTTCAGAGCAGCATGTACTCTCACCATTAGTTGAAAGGAAATCTGTGGCTCTTGACTGACCATTTCTACTCCCCAAATGAAAACTCAGATAGCCACCTAAAGCATTCACACTTGATGCTGAGAATTTCCAGCATCGATGTTTTGTTTTCACAGCTCAGCAAAAGGTTTGAGAATCAAGTTTTTTTTTTTTCCTTTTCTACTTTTCTCCTAAAATATTACAAAAGGCTCTTATTTTACCAAATTTATTCTCTTATGTATGTATTTCCCCTCCCCATCCCAGTCACTGGATAAAAAGAGAAAGCACTTTTAGATGAAAACAGGAGAGAGAGAATTCTCCGCTTTCATGAAAACTGCCAGAAGTGGCATTGTAAACACATCTTGCATTTGCTATTTCTAATTTTCCCCCAGAGTTCTTTAATTTTCCCTTTGTGTTTGGAGGAACTCTATGCTCTTTTCAGCCGAAGAAGAATTAAAAACCAAACCCAGTTTTTCAAATACAGACATTTACATTTCAATGTTCTTTAGTGGAAGAAAGAAATGCAGTGGTGACTAACAGCACAATGCCTGTGTGCCTTGCAGGTGTCTGTACTTTTTGTTTCTTTTAGGGCTCTAGAATAAACCCTGCCCTTGACCCAGAATGGGAACTGGATTGCTGAAGATAAGGACGCAAATTTGGCACAGAGCTGCTGGCCTTTCATAGCTCAGAGCACCGTCTCTCCACCAATTATTTTAAAGGATCTATGGCAGCTCCTCCGCCCCATCTCTGGAAAAGGTGCCAGTGTCATGAGCTGGTGACATGCCTGTGAACGATGCAAACAGGAGGCCATCTGAGAGGCGAATACTCACCTTCCACTCTCATTGATCTCTCATTGCCAACCTGATAGGTAATGGAGGCCCATAGAGAATGCTTGAATTTGTCACAGACATATGGTCATGTAGTCATGCTTCTACGTGCAGGTAGATCTACAAATTGGAGCAAATGAAGAGTAGGGCTGTTTAAAAATACATATTTAATTTATACAGCATTTAATTTTTGATGAAGTTTATTTTTTTCCAAATCATGCCAAATTATTTTTTTCCAAATTATATCCAATTTTTTTCCAAATCATATTCCAGTTTAAAGAGAAAACAAAGAAACAAAAGACACAAAGGAAATAGTTCTACAGGTGCTTATTAAAACACCCAGCAGTCCATCATGCTATGCACAGACCAGGTTCCCAATCCCCAGAGGCAGCCTCTTTGACTTTTAGTTGATTCCTTGGCAGTTTTTTTTTTTCCACATCTCTCAATAGCAGGATGACATTGCTGTTTGTGGATTCTCATTCTGAGGCATTATCTACAGACTCTGCGGGAGGATACTCCACTACATAGAGCGTATACCTCCCGTCCCCTTCCCAATCCTGCAAATGCAATCATGTTGTGATTTGTGTTGGATGAATAGTCAGTCCCCAGGTTATTATGACGAGGTAAATGCTATTCATGGCTGGGACACACAGCACATTACAATTATTATTCATTTCCTGTGAAATATTTTGTTAAATTTTGAATGTTATTTCAGAGATAATTTTCTAATTTATTTTCCTTGCTTATTGTGTAGTTCACTGTCTACCCCAACCCCAACATATCCCTGTACATATGTACAATCTTCTCTACCTAAATCCAAAAACATTAGGTGTTCTGTTACGTCGCCTCTTTGGAAATGTTTCCCAGAGCCTTTGAACCACTTTGGTGTGGGCCAGCTGTTATCTTTGGCTCTCCCTTCACAGTTCCCCTGTGGAATCTCTTCATCTCTAATTTGTTTGACGCCCTCTTTCCTGGATCTCATAGCTTTCTCTTTTTGGTTTTATTTCCCTGTTAGTTACGGCATAGCATCTGGAAGTTTCTTTAGAAAAAGTACATGTCATGTAATTTTGTGATATTCCAAATACCTAAAAATGTGTTTATTCTCCTCTCACACTTAAGAGATAGTTGGGATGTAGAAATTTAGGTTGGAGAGGCATTATTATCCAGTGTTGCTAATAAGAAGCGCACTGCATTTCTGATGCTTATTATTTATTTTGTTAGAGTCAGTTTTTCCCCCACTCCCTGGAAATTTGTTGGGCCACCCCATTGTTCCTATTATCCTACAATTTCATGATTTTATTCCCTTGGTATGGTCCTAAATTCATATTTTGAACTAAGTACCATCTATACATTTTTAATGTGAAACAGGTGAAACAGCATCGTTTTCCTTCTGAGAAATGATCTGGAAATATTTGATATTTTTTCTTTCTTTCTAAAGGCTTATCTTCCTAGAGCTCAGATAATTCAGATACTCAACTCCTATACTGATCCTCTCATTTCCTTCTCTCTCTCTCTCTTTTTTTTTCTTCTCCTATTTCTATTATGCTTTTTGGAGATTTACTTAACTTTATCTTCTTGGTATTCTGAAATATTAGATGTGAGATACCTCTCTCTCAGATAAGTAAATAAAATCTTTAAAAAAACATATTTCTTTATTGTAGGATCATCTACCTAAGCTTATCCTATGGGGATAAGATCCTAATATTAGGATCTTTCATTATTTCTCATTGGGCTGATTTTCTATGAGACTATGTACATCTTGTGACTGAAAGGTAGAGCTTTACCATATTCAAGAAGCTAAGTTCCTCTCTCATATGAAAGGGCTATGTTCACATAAACTCAGACTTTTTAAAAATTAATGACATGTTTATTAAGATATCATTCACAAAATACTTTTGAAAGTGTACCATTTGGTAGTCTTAAGTTATTCAACTCAATTAATCCTTACAATCTATAGAGTTAGTATCAATATCAAGCCCACGTTATAGATACTGACACTGAGGCCAGGAGGGATTAGTAGCTTCCCAAATAGCTCAAGGAGAGCAGAAATATAAAGTACTAAACAACGTGTGCAAGCTAAACAAGATAGACAATAAATATGAATTATCCTTTTCCTTTTGTTAAGTAATTAAGAGACAATTTGGAGATTGTCATAATATACCAATCATTATCTAACGTTGACTTAATCTCTGTTCAGTTCCATGCACCTGTGAAATCCTGCGGGATAGTGATGATTGGCCATTGCCCCGCCCTCAGAAATGCTCACAGATGCCTGCGAAACAGACTTATAAACATTTGTCACAGATGCGACAAATGTTTAGATAACAGCTATCTGCTGATAACCTTATCTGTATCTAGCACAGAGTGTGAGTTAAAGAAAGCACTTTGGAACCAATTTTTCAGTACAAAATTATTATTTAAAACATGTACTCTCTTAAGCAGCATGCAGACATTGGAAAAGAGCAAAACATTGATTGCTCATGGAGCTTCCCCACTCAGCAGAGAGACACGGCATATGACCACACACAGTAAAATGAGTAATATCTGGTTTCTATGGGAAATAAGAGCCCAGTGAGGAACAAATCACCTCCAGCTGGGGCTAGTCTGAGAAGGCTAGAATTAGCACTTAAAAGGAGAGCGAGAATTTAGAAGCTTAGAGAAGCAAAGTGGACACTTAAGATAAGAATGTGTTTAATTTCATTCACCGATTCATGTCACACTTATTTATTAAGCATATAAAATACTCCAGGCATAAGGAAATCATAAGAGGTGCGAAGATGAATAAGATATAATTTCTACATGAGAAGAGCTCACCATCCAACAGGAGAGCAATAATTGCACAGACTGAGCCTGGAGTAATGATTCTCTGTGAATAAAATCCACACATATGGGGATGAAGAGGGTCCTTGATGGGAATCTGGCCCTCCAGGAGGGTCTTCCTCAGAGCAATCCAGAATAGTGGATTAGCTATATGGCTGCTAGTGCTCATGATCCTTTCAGGAATTCTCGGCAGCCAAAATCAGTGGGAACAAGTGCCAATATAAAATAAGCAAAGTATAAGCAGAAGCAAAACTCAGGAGTGGGCTGAGATTTGAGTCAAAAGAAGTATGTTGGCAACAGAGTGACAGAGCCCTGAGGGATTCTTGTAGAATAAGCTGGAGTGGTCCTCTGAATTCCTGTCGATCGATAGGTTGTGGAGCGTGGACAGCAAGACTGCCTACAAGTAGTCAGGACAAGACGTTTTGCTACTGCTATGAACAGTTTCCTCAGATCAAATAAGGAGACAGGTCAATGTTGTTGGTCAAGGGGACTGGAAAGACTTCACAGAGGAGGTGATGTATATATTGGTCTTTGAAAGTTGGGTTTCTGCTAGGTGCAGAATGGGAGCAAGAAAGGTCACGTGATGCAAGGTGCACAGCAGGCTCAAAGGCTTGGGGGCGAACGAGTGCATGGCTACACGGGGTGTTCAGGGAATATGAGCATTCTGGCTTTCTTCGCACATCGCATGAGTGGGAAGAAACAGTGGGATACGATGCTTACAGAGAATTTCAGAGAACTCTAATTAGATGTGAAGGGGAAGAAAAAAAGCTTTGTTGCAGAAATGGTGTAAGTTTTTTTTTCTTAGTTTTCCAGTTATATCTATTTTCCCCTTAGGTCCAAGTAGGATTAAGATTTATACATTTTACAAATGGAATGGATTTAAATGTTTTTTTTTTTTTTCAAAAAGATGGACTTAGAGTGGCGTGGAGGTGAATTTTATGTCAACTTGACTGGGGTGCGAAGTAGGTGGTCACACATTATTCTAAGTGTTTCTATGAGGGTATTCTTGGATGAGCTTAACAGTTAAACCAGTAGACTGATTAAAGCAGACTGTGCATACACACACACACACACACACACACACACACACACACACGCTATTGGTTCTGTTTCTATGGAGAATCCTAGCTCAGGTGTCAAGGACCTCTCTTCTGACCCACTCTCCAGCTGCTCTTTATCCACTATTAGACTTGCGTTTTGAAATACTCCAACGTTTCACAAGCAGCAACCTGAGATGAATCTGTGGAGCAAGAAACAAATTAGGAAGTGATCCTAGCAGCTTTCCTGGGGTGAGGGTGAGGACTAATAGTGCCCTGGTTTCTTCATAAACATGTGTGCACACATATCACAGCCCAGAGAAAACCACTCGGCAATGTGAGTCTTGTGGATCTTAGTCCAAATCCCTGCTCCATTTTCTGCCACTTGTAATCAGAGGCAATGGCTTAACTTCAGAGGCCTCGATGTTTTCTTCTGTAAAACGGGAGCAGTAAGGGGCTTACCCACAAGTCTCGGTGAGATGAGGTATCCAAACACTTGTCATGTGAAAACCACTGTAAATACCACGGCCTTCCCTGAATCCTCATGGGTACAAGATTATTTTAGTCCTCCTTCCTCTCTCTGCTTCTCTTCCTTGCCTCTTTGACCACCCCCATGAAGAGAAATGTGCAATAATCGGACAAAAATCTCTTTTGTAAAGCTTTGGGTTTCCTATGTCTTCTGAGCACTCACAATTTTCAGTTGTTCCTTGGCTTATCGTCATTGGAAACATTAATCATAAACTTTCATTATCTATGGCCAGGTGTTCAATATACCGTATATCTGACATCCAATAAAGAGATGATTGCACCCCTAAAATATTTTGCTTTTTACTATATACAAAGTCATTCAGATAATGAAATCTCAGGAAGAAGAAAGCTAAGGGATCATGCAAATCCATTCTTGCAGAGCTGGGCCTGTGGTTGCATACACACACACACACACACACACACACACTCTCTCTCTCTCTCTCTCTCTCTCTCTCTCTCTCATAAACATTAACAATCACCCACAAATATGTTTTATGAGCTTTCATGAAAAGCCTTCAGGGGATTTTGCAAAGTCACCTGGTTAATCTCTAAATTAATCTTTGTGCAAACAAAATTCCTGTAAGCTTTTTAGCAGGTGACCTCAGAGACAAGGCGGTATATAAGCTTCTGACAGTCCATTGTGGGCTCGATGTTTTAAGATCTCTCTTTTCTGCCCTGGCAAGCACACTGCATGCTTCAAACTGTACTTTCCCAGTCCTGGAATGTGTGTGCAGGCATAAGTGTGCAGTAGTAGTTTTTTTTTTTTTTCCTTTCAAATAAACTCTCCAGATTGCAAACATACCCTCAGTATCCTAGGTTTCAGGGTCATGATCTATTAGAACTAGAAAGAAATAGAGATTATCTGGCCTGAACCCCTCTTTTTGCAACTGCATAAAAGGATAGAAGGAAAACATCAGCTTCTTAATGTTCCTCTTATGGGTTGAATTGTGGCCCCCAAATGATATGTGGAGGTTCTGACCCCTGGTACTCGTGGATGTGATCTCATTTGGAAATAGTGTCTTTGTAGGTGTAATTAAGTTAAAATGAGATCACACTGGAGTAGGGTGCACCCTTAATGCAATCCAATTGGTATCCTTATAAGAGGAAACTCCGTGTGAGAGATACATGCAAAGAGGGCACCGCATGAGGACACAGCCACATGGGGAAGGCAGCCCTATGACCATGGAGAGAGGGAGACAGTAGGTATGCAATTCTGACACAAGAAATGCCAGGGGTTGCTGGAAACAAAGAGACTAGGGGAGAGGGCATAGCCCCGATCACACTTTGATTTTGGACTCGCAATCTCCAGAATTGTGGTAGAATACGTTTCTGTTGGTTTGAGTCACCCAGTCTGTGGTACTTGGTTAAGAAAGCCCTTGGTTAAGAAGTGAACAGAGTCCAACCATAGAAAATAAGAGGACCATTACTTTGAATACTCTGCTGATTTTCTAGGTTGATAAAACAGGAAGTGAGAGCAGCAGAATTTCTTTGAAAGAGGGTTTAAATAACAGTGACCTGATAGGATGGGAGATTGAGGGTGCCTATGCACAATATGAGAAAATGTCAATTGCTGATATCAGAAAATGGGAGGGACGATTGGTATCATGATAGGTTACACCTAATAACCCTATGCCACCTTTTCCTTAGTATCACCACTGTGCACTGTGTTCAATTCCAAAAAAGGGAAATAGTAGACATCTTCATTGCTATACAGATGATTTGGTGCTCCTTTGGAAGGGCAGAAAAATGTAAGAATTTTAAAGCTGAACATATATTGTGTATAAGCTAGACCCGAAGCCAATAATGCAACATGGATGCACATCGGTGCTAGAACCAAAGTCCTGGACTTTGGGTGAACTGATCAAATCTAAACTTCTCCTTTCTCACCTATAATATGTGCATAATAATGGCCTCTACATAATTTTATAGTGAAGTGTGGTGATGCAGTGCATTCAGAGTGGTTAGTTCAAGTCCTCATCCATAGCACTCCATGTGTATGGTGTGCTACGAGGAGCAAGGATGGGGGAGGAGGAAACAGACATGGGGATGGGGAGGAGGTGGCTGTCCAGGTGAAGGAAAGAAGAGGAGGCCCATGATGAGCTTTCTTCAAATGATAAATAAAAGCCCTTTTAATGTATTTATAATGTGTTTGTAATCCCATCCATTTTCCCCGCCTTTCAGAGCAGCAAGTATATTTTTACTTTGTAGAGATGGATTTCTTTCTGCATTCATTCAGCATTAAGCTCATGATTTTAAAAAGTAATCAGTCTAGTTCCTCACTCTTTATGCAACCACACTCAGAGCTCAATAAAAGTCATCATCACTATCATTGGTAGAACTTTAAACTTGGAAATGTGATTTCACACGTGGTAACCTATTTGATTATTAAACAACCAGTAAGTGGTTGGCAGAAAAATGCATGTTATGCACATAACAGATGAGGACACCAAGCCTCAGAGATGGAGGGAGCTGCCCGAGGTCACAACCTGGGCTGTGTTTCAGAACAGTGCTCCTCCCACCCAGAGCCTCGCACACCCAGGAAGGTGTCTTCTCTTCCCACTTGCCCTGCCTGATATCTACTCATTATTCAAAATTCAGTGAAAGCATTTCTTCTGGTAGGACTTACCACAGAGACCTTTTGTGGTACCATCTTTGTCAGTACGACACTTGGATGAAGCGTTCCCTTACTGGTCAGATTATCCCTCCTAGACCTTGATCCCCGTGAGGAGAAGGAACATGATGGCAGAGTGCAACACAGAAAGGAGGGGGGATACTCTCTGCACAAGACAGGTGGTGGTGTGGAACTATACACAGAGCACTGAGCTAGGAGAAGGCTTTTGTTTAATGGCATGCTTGACTTCTCCTCATCCCTTCCTTAGGTTAGCCATCATTCCTGAGCACTTTCTCCATGTGTTTAATAACTGGGATACAGCTCTGCTCTCTTTCTCCTTGTGGTCTTGATTGGGGAAGTTTGTGAAAGATATTATTCATGTTCTAGACAGGCTTTGTTTTGTTTAAGATTTTATGTATTCAGTTGAGAGAGAGACAGAGAGCATGAGTGAAGAGAAGGGCGGAAGGAGAGGAAGGAACAGACTCCTCGCTGAGCCCAGAGCCTGATGCAGGGCTCTATCCCAGGACCCTGGGATCATGACCTGAACTGAAGTCAGACGCTCAAGTGACTGAGCCACTCAGGTGCCCCTTGAAACAGGCTTTTTCATCAATTCTTGAACAAAGAGCAATGGATATGATTCATCTTGACGGTGATGATAAAAATAATCCAAGTTCTATCATATCTGTCTTATGTGGTTAACCTGACCACAAATTTGCACCCCAGGAACTAAGCCCAGCCAAACCACAAAGGTTAATCCAGAGAGAGGATTAGTGAGAATGACAATTTGGACTTGACCAAGAATGCTTTCACATCAGTTTGGTATTGAATCCGCAATCAAATGGAAAAAAAAAGGGGGGGGGTACTCTTGAGACCAGGGATACTCGGAAGCTTAAGTTGTGATCAGTCTTCTGATCTCAAAGGGGTAGCCCTAAGTTGACTTGTTTTCAACAGCTCTCATGATGAGGTTGGTGGATCCTAGAAATGCTCCCTTGAGGTGAAAAAGGGGCTCTAGAGCAGCCCGTGGTGGCTCAGTGGTTTAGCGCCGCCTTCAGCCCAGGGTGTGATCCTGGAGACCTGGGATGAAGTCCCACGTCAGGCTCCCTGCATGGGGCCTGCTTCTCTCTCTGCCTGTGTCTCTGCCTCTGTGTGTGTGTGTGTCTCTCATGAATAAATAAATAAAATATATTTTTTTAAAAGAGGAGCTCCATGTCAGTTTTCTGGGGTCCACTCTTGTGACAAATTAACTAAAATATAAAACTAAAATAGTGCACTCATGTTTCATATTTTACATGGCTACTTGGTACTCCCTCAGTGGATCTACTAAATTTTCCTTCTAACAGGCTGATTTTCCTGTCTAACAGACACCATGTTCTGTATGTTCTTTAAATGTATTTAAATGTATGCTGACAAAATGTGTTACAAAAGCTAAGATTTTTTTTCATCTTCCATCTTGAGACATGATCTGTAGATCTCTTTTCTTCCTACTGATGCTGTTTCAGACCTACTTTATAGGTGTCCAGTTACTTTTCAGTTATAAGAATAAGTCTCACTTTGAAAATTTAGACACTCTGGATTCAGCAAAATCCAGTAACTAGAGAGCTTATCCAAATGACCAATACACATATGAAAAATAATTAAAGTTACTAGTATCCAGGGACATGGCAAATCAAAGTAACAATATACCATAATGCTTTACATTTAAAAACTGGTAACAGTTTTAAAGTTCTGCAAGACACAGTGGTGTCAGGAGTGCTGCAAAAAGATCCCCTCATACATTTTGACAGAAATGTGAATTGTTACAGAATTTTTAGACAACAGTCTAGCAACGTCCATGAAAACATGAAATTAAACATTTCCTTTGACCCTGAAATCTCACTCTTGGGAATCTATTCGACAAAATGAAAACACAAATATGTCAGAATACAGATGATAGAATCGATATTAAAACATTGGCTTGTAGAGGGAAAAATTAGAAAACCAATGAAAGTCCATCCGTTGGAGATTGTCAAAATAAATCATGCTGCAATCAACACAGAGATATTGAATAGCATGTAGTCATTAAAACAAAATACAGGAAAGTTCATATAATATGGCCTCACTAGGAAAGAGAAGCAGAGAACGATGCTCTTATTCACTTCAATGTATGTACAAATATAGAGATATGTTTATGTTTATTAATCATATGTAATTTTATATCTTCTGTTATATATAAATAACTTTATTTATACAATGTATATTAGCTTATTGACATGAATTATGAATTATCTGGTTGTACTGAAGGGCAGGTTTGGAGTCGGGAAAACAAAGTAGAGGGGGGAGGTCTAAGCAAAGTAAAAAAAAAGAACAAACATAAAGTGATAATAATAGCAGTGTGTATACTATGATCACACTAGTACCTATATGTAATTATATATGCACAATTATATGTGCACAATTAAACTAGAGACAAATATAGTTGTGTACAGATAACTAGACTTAGTGAATTCGATCATTTCCAAAACTTTGGGACTCAAAAATCAGTAAAGTAAGTCCCACTTCCTTTTTTTTTTTTTTTTAAAGGAGTGTGAGTGTGAGCTAGGGGAGGGGCAGAGAGAAAGAAAGGGGGAGAATCTCCTGCAGACTCCGAGCTGAGCACAGACAGAGCCCCCTCGGGGCTCAATCTCACAACCCTGAGATCATGACCTGAGCTGAAACCAAGAGTTGGATGTTTAACCAACTGAGCCACCCAGGGGCCTCCTTACTTTCTATTTTTAACAACCCACTTAGAGGAATTTTTTTCTATATAAAAGCTTCATATGAGGTCAGAAGGGGCCAGAATGAAGAGGGCAAGGTTGACAAGCCGATATCTTCCCCAATAGCTCCAATATTTCCTGGTCCAACCAGTGCTCAGAGATCTGCCTTTTTCTATCTAGTCTCTGAAGCTGAATGGCTTTATGCAGAATTACCATTTGCTCAAACTACCTGAAGTGCTTCGTGCTGTTTTAAGGAGAGCTCTTAAAAATTCTGGGTTCTCAAGGAATGTTTACCCATCCAAAGGACTACATAAATGTATCAGAAATTCTAAAAAATCAAAGATTGACTGAGGAATTATTAAGCCTCTCTCTTGCATAAGGAAAGGAATCTATGCTTTTCTTATTCAGATTTCTGACCTGAATAACTATTCCAGAATTTCATTCAGTCTATAAATTGTGATTATCAATTAATAATAAGCGAGTTTGTATCTTAGAAGGAGCTATTCTATAATTACTTTTATTTCTTAACAGAAAATACATGCACTGTATAATGTCTTTATTGCAGGCGGATGCTCATCTGTCATTGCTGTTGCTAATAGAAGTATATTTCCTTGCATATCACTAATATTTCAATTTTTAATGGGACAAGGAAACCTTTTCAGAATCTTGTATCATCACTAACACATTTGATTTAATGTCTCAGAGAAACACCCTTGCACTTGTCATTGTTTTGTCTTTCAAATATTGAAGAAATTCTGGGAAATAAGACACATTTCTCCCAGAACACCCAGAAACAATAAATATTATGGCATGTCTGACAACTAAGTGTCCAATTTCAGTACTCAGGGTACTAAGAGTACATGGCTTAACCCTGGATGCATCTGGGCACATCCAGGTCAATCATGTGACACAATAGAGCTGCATCAACCACAAGATGGGAAATCCTTTCCCAAGTATTTTCTAACAAATTATTATTTTGTGTTTGTTGAATTTTTACCCTAGAAGATGAGAAGGTATATTTATGTGAGAGAGGAAGCAGAACTAGTTCACTTAATATTAGAAGAGACAAAGAAGAAAAGAACATTTCTTGAAATGTTTTCACAAGAAAGGAGCAGAAATATGTATATAAACTGAGAAATTAATTTTCACTCTTTTCTGCAAAAGTGGCATAATTCACATGACAAATAAGGAAATCCCACCATTTGCTATAACACAGATGGACCCTAAGTGCATTATATGCTAAGTGACATAAGTCAGACAGGAAAAGACAAATACTGTATGATCTCACTCATATGGGACATCTAATAATACAATAAAGTTGCACTCCTAGAAGCAGAGAGTAGAATTGGTGGTTGCCAAGGGCTGGGAGAGGCAAAGGAAATTGGGGAAATGCTGTCAAAAGGTACAAACCTCCAGTGATAAGATGAATCAGTTCTAAGGATCTAATGAACAACAGTGTGATTATAGTCAATAATACTGTATTATGTACTTTGAAGTTGCAAAGACAGTAGATCTTGAATCTTCTTACCACAGATAAAGGGAAATGATAATTATGTAATTTGATGGATGTTTTAGCTAACTCTGAGGTGGCAATTGTATTACAATATATAAGTGTATCAAATCAAAATTGTACATCTTAAGTTTACACAAAGGTATATGCCAATTACGTCTCAATACAATTTACAGTTTGAATGGAGGAAGTGGCAAAGCAAAAATGCTAAGCAAAAAAAAAAAAAAAGGAGGGATTGGCAACAGTATTGGCTACCATTTATTGAGTTCTTATCAAATAACAACGATAGTACTGTTTTAAAGTTGTATTACTTTCATTCTCACACCTCATAGCAATACTATGCCTCATAGCACCATTTTCAGAATATGAAACTTGTTTTGCCTGGAGAAAAGGAAATTCCCAAATGAAGCCAAATAACTCTTGGTTTTAAAGCAGTGGAGCCAGGAGAAATTGGATTTTGCTATGGAAAATAATTGTGTTCCCCTCCTTCATACAGCTAGAGACCCCAGTGCCACACACTGCCCTGGGTCAACCCTTAAAATCTTTCCGTTTGCAGGGACACCAGAGAAAAGCAGAAAATGTTCCTTCCCAAGTCAGCTTTCTGTCTGAACTGCAAAGCATAGGTCAACCCTGGAGTAACGGAGCGGCTCCTTATATGTTCCCATGTTCCACTAGAGACAATATAGTGTTTATTCACATCCAACTCTACATTCCAGAATCAAAATTCTATTTCACTTCAATCTGTTTGAGAGTATGGTTTGCATGGTTTTTACTGTAGGTTTCTCTGCCAAAATGTAAACTCAGCACAAGAAAGGAACTTTAGGCTTCCGGGTACATCATAAGGTTCACTGAATAAATAAATGAATGCCTGCCTTGAGGTTGGAGCCCTCATCTGGTTCACATCTGTATTTCCTTTCCTCTGTTCTTGAGTCACTTCTTGCTCCTGATAAGGCACACGGAGGATAAGGCAGAGCGTGGTTACACGAGAAATGGCCTAAACTTGCTTTACTCAGAAGGAATGCATGCAAGTGTCATGGTGATCATGCTATTGTCATAAGTGCTGGGTATAAGAGAGAGACAAATAGATACATTTTGATCTCATCCCAATCTAGAAGTTACTTTTCCCAAAAGGACAAATTCAGCATGGCATTATTGTGGCATATACAGCAGGAAGCAATATTTTTAATAATAATTCTGTTGAAAAAAAAAAATAATTCTGTTGTTGTTGTTGTTTACCTAAGAATTGACTGAACAACAGCAACAATGATGAATAAGTTTTTTCCACCTATAGCTACAAAGATCTAATTTCAGAAACAAATTCTGGTGAATTCTATTTGCTAAGCATTAAAAGGTTCACAATGCTTTATAGTCATCATTTTATTTACACCTCTGCAACCTTCTGATGTAAGTAATTTATGGAATCCTTTTCCAACAGCAATGTCTTGAAGATAAACATTTTCCATAAACCACAGATTTATGAGAATCAATTTTTTTACTTATTTTTTTTACTTTTATTGTTATTTTTTAGCCCTGTGGTGACTTGCAGGATTGCAATATGTGTGGACTTCCCAACAATACCAAGTAGCAGCACAAAATAGGTGAGTTCACTGTAGCTAGCTCTCCAGACCTACCACAACCTTCTATGTGCAAAGGCCACCAACTGAATGAGTCTCTGTGGAATGGGGATTGCATTCTCTTTGGATATCTATCATCAAATGAACAAAACTCTGCTTTTTATCAAACAAGGAGATATTATTTTACTGTAGCTTTGTTTCAGTTTCTGTTTTTTGTTGTTGTTGTTGTTGTTGTTGTTGTTTTGTTTGTTTGTTTGATGGCCTATGACCCATAACATCTTGGTTTCTTCTCTAGGTAGTATTGGAAAGAACTTTTACTAGTAATTCCATTTTACAGATGAGAAAATAGAAATGCAAAGAAAAGGTTAACTATCTTACTCAAAGTCACATAATTAGTAAATGTTAAGGCCGGAATATGGAACAACAACTATAGATTCACTGAAGAAATTAAAGATAAATGTTATTTTATCTGACCAAAGCAGAACACAAACTCATTTTAAGAAAATCTGGCCAAGTCTTTTCAACATGTCCCTTTGAGGAAGGGCACTCTACTTGCGTAGAGTGAGTCCTTAATCCAATGTGATATATTCCCTTAAAAGAAGAGGAGAATAGAGTCACATACCATATTGAGACAGAGTCAGAGATTGGAGTCATCATATTGAGACAGAGTCAGAGATTGGAGTCATCATGTGTCTATAAACCAAGATATGCCAAGGATTCATGGCGACCACCATAATCTAGGAGAGGAGCAGAGAACAGATTCTCCCTCAGAGCCTCCAGTAGGAATCAAACTGCTGACATCCTAATTTCAGACACTTAGCCTCCAGAACTGTGAAAAAATAAATTTCTATTTTGTTAAACCACTCAATTTGTGGTGTTTTGTTACAACAACCCTAGGAAACTGATGTGAAAATCTTATCCACATGAATATCTGCACATGATATAAAGAAATGAGCTATCAGGCCACACAGAGATATGGATAAATGTATACTGCTGAGTGAAAAAGCCAGTCTGTAGGAGAGAAGCTACCTACTGTATGACTCCAATTATATGATATACTGGAAAGGACAGAATTCTGAAAATGAACATGTTTAGCTTAATATAGATACAGAAAATCACATATAAAAATATAGCTATGCAAGCACACAGAGATTAATGTATATACATATATTTAGTTTCTCTGTTAGTTGAGAGGGCCTAAAAGCAATGACATCTCAGTAGTAATGAGCATACCTAGGACCCAGAGCTTGGTTTCTAATACCATTCCTTCTCCAATGAAAAGGGCACTGGGGCTCTTTGGAGAAATGACTGATTCTAAGACTGGAGCAGGAAATATACGTGATGAGTCTGGAGCATTTTGTATGGACAAAAAGTAAGAAAGCACACACACACACACACACACACACACAATCCTACAATTATTGGGATATTGCAAAGGGAGACAGGAGCCAACTGAAAGGGTTCCCAAAAGCCAAAGTAGAAGAATCTGAACAAAAAATAAATAAATCGTCTTGTGTAAAATAAACCAAAGGTGTAAAATAAACATGTGTGAGTCCATTCTAATATAAATAGACAATAAAGAAATAAATGGGCAGGGGGGGTGAATTTCATAAGCAGAAGAATTCTAAATTTAGCAACTCCCAAGTTGTACATCAATATATAATGCTATGCTTAGATTGCCAAGTGACTCTTTTATATAGAACCTTAGTTCACACAGTGACTTCTTAAATACAGTTGCTTGCTCAAAGGTTATTAATGTCTTTTCTGATTATCTTTATACCAGGTCTGTACATGCACTTAATAAATATTTAGTGCAAGACTGACTGACTGAATTAATGAGTGAATGAAGCCCTAAAGAATGCATAATATAAATTATGGTATTAAATTTATAAACAGGAAATGATATTTCTGCTCTGAAGGAAATAAAATTAAAACAAATATCCTCAGGTAGTAGTAATAAAGGTGGTTAGAAAAACAGAGAATTTGAAAGCTGTGTTTTTTACAATAAATAGGCCTGGATGTGGGCTAAGGGACCTAAGTCTGAGATCTAGCCTAAATATGCCCTCACTGTTTAACCTTGCAGGAATCTGTAGCACCAATGAACTTCAGTTTCTCCTTCCACGGAAGGAGAAAATAATTGTTACCCTGCCAAACTCATAGAGCTGCCGGGAAGATCAAATGTACTCATGGATGTGAACATGATTTATAAAGTGAATACGCTATGGAAAGTAATTATTGTTTGAGAGTGTTGAAATGGGGAAAGTGCTTCAATGTGAATAGGGGGCAGTACGGAAGTTAAACAGGCCAAGAAATATATTAAAATCTACATTAAATAAACACCACGCAAATGAACACACACGCACGCCTGTGAAATCCATTAGGTCCGGAAGAGCTTCTGACAAAATTCTCACTGGTTGAGCGGAGGCCGGTTGGGTTGTACTTAAGATGTTTCGTATCACACCCCTACCTAAGTAAGGCACTCTATGAGGACAGAGGAAGGGGAGCAGGGTTCCAGAATATCTCAACAGAACTGTGGGTCTCGTGTCCACTTTCTATCTCACTGATATTTCCCTCCAAGGAGAAAGAAAACATTTCCCAGTGTGGAAGCAGATCATGAGAAAAGGTTAAGCATTTTTAACAGGACTGGTAATGAAAATGTTCAGGCTTAAGGGTGTCTGGGTGGTGCAGTCAGTTGTGCATCCAACTCTTGGTTTTGGTCCAGGTTGTGATCTCAGGGTGGTGAGATCAAGCCCGACGTTGAGCTCCATGCTCAGCAGGGAATCTACCAGAGATTCTCTGCCTCTGCCTCTCTTGCTCATTCTCTCTCTCCTTCTCTCTCTCAAATAAATATCTTTTAAAATGTTAGGGTTTGGAGGACATAGGATTTGAGAAAGGACTGGTGTCTGCCAAAAGATGGATATGTCCCAGGTGTGGAAAAACAGAGACCACTAAAGTGATGTTAGACATCTTTTTTTTTTTCATATAACTCAGGCTTACCACACTTTATGATTTAGAAGGTTTTGTAAGTTACTTTTCTCTACAAACATTCTAGGGTGCAGAAAATATGCCATCTAGGGTATAGTCTGACAAGGGGAATATCTTCCATTTTGGTGCGAAAATAGTAAACAAAAAATCATAACAATAACAAATGCTGCTAATATTTACTAAATACTATTAGTAGCATTTTTTACAGAATGTAAGAATGTTCTGGAAACATGTAAGAATGTAAGAAACATTCTGTAAGAAACCTGACTTATTCAATGCTGATCCTTGTGGTGAGGCTGAGTAAGTATCCAAATCACTGTTTGAAGAAAAAGAAATTAAGAAGAAAGACTACATATAGCATGCCCAAGGTCACAGAGTTAGTGACAGAACCAAATACCGTTCCTTTACACCACACTGTCTCAAACACATTTTTAGAAGGGCGGTCAGCCATTTTTGTGGCTACGGACCAATCTCATATGCTAAAATTTTGCATGGTGATGTGGAGAAAATAAAAGTTTACAAAGCACTTACTATGTTCTACACACATTGCATACCTGGGTTTCATATGATCACAGAGTAGCACTATGAGGTACATGTCTCTATGTCTGGATAACATGGGGGAGCTGAGGACAGGATGCCTTCTAGCAATATCCTCTGTCCTCCAGACCATACACTGCTATGCAGGACACTTTTTATTTTTATTTGTTCGTTTTATTTTACATTACAGTATTTTATTTTATTTATTTTATTTTATTTTATTTTATTTATTTCATTTCATTTCATTTCATTTCATTATTTCATTTTTTAGTAGGCTCAATGGCCAGCATGGAGCTCAACTTGGGGCTTATACTCACTACCCTGAGATCAAGAACTGAGCTGAGATCAAGAGTTACCCAACTCAACCAACTGAGCCACCCAGGCACCCCTTAGGAAATATTTTATTTTTAGCTTTTGTCAATAGCTGACTTAAATCATATGAACATTGTACTCTACTCCTGCTCCCTGAAGAATGGAATCCCCAAATTTTATCTTTGTTGACTAAACCATGCTGGCATATCTTCAGCTATCTCTCTTCTGGGCAGTCAGATAACGCTTTGCATCCATTGTGTTTCTTCTCTGCACAGGAAAAATTCCATCCAAGTAAGTAATTGGCCATTTAACATAACATCTCAAAATCTTCATTTGTTAACGATGCATGTGTGCTTGAGCCAACCTGTTGCATAATTATGTGCTGAGGACCTCTTGCTGCTTTGCACATGTGGCTTCATGGTGGCCAGCACATTTCTGGTTTTCCCGGCAAACAGCATTTTGGTTTGACATTATTGGGTTCTGCTTTCTAAATCTTTTATAACTGAATATATGAAAAATACAAATAACGATTTCATCAAGATAAGAAGCTTTTGCACAGCAAAGGATACAGTCAACAAAACTAAAAGACAACCTACAGAATGGGAGAAGATATTTGCAAATGACATATCAGATAAAGGGCTAGTTTCCAAAATCTATAAAGAACTTATTAAACTCAACACCAAAGAAACAAACAATCCGATCATGAAATGGGCAAAAGACATGAAGAGAAATCTCACAGAGGAAGACATGGACATGGCCAACAAGCACATGAGAAAATGCTCTGCATCACTTGCCATCAGGGAAATACAAATCAAAACCACAATGAGATCCCACCTCACACCAGTGAGAATGGGGAAAATTAACAAGGCAGGAAACCACAAACGTTGGAGAGGATGCGGAGAAAAGGGAACCCTCTTACACTGCTGGTGGGAATGTGAACTGGTGCAGCCACTCTGGAAAATTGTGTGGAGGTTCCTCAAAGAGTTAAAAATAGACCTGCCCTACGACCCAGCAATTGCACTGTTGGGGATTTACCCCAAAGATTCAGATGCAGTGAAACGTCGGGACACCTGCACCCCGATGTTTCTATCAGCAATGTCCACAATAGCCAAACTGTGGAAGGAGCCTCGGTGTCCATCGACAGATGAATGGATAAAGAAGATGTGGTTTATGTATACAATGGAATATTCCTCAGCAATTAGAAACGACAAATACCCACCATTTGCTTCAACGTGGATGGAACTGGAGGGTATTATGCTGAGTGAAATAAGTCAATCGGAGAAGGACAAACAGTGTATGTTCTCATTCATTTGGGGAATATGAATAATAGTGAAAGGGAATATAAAGGAAGGGAAAAGAAATGTTGGGAAATATCAGGAAGGGAGACAGAACATGAAGACTCCTAACTCGGGGAAACGAACTAGGGGTGGTGGAAGGGGAGGAGGGCGGGTGTTGGAGGGGAATGGGTGACGGGCATTGAGGTGGACACTTAATGGGATGAGCACTGGGTGTTTTTCTGTATGTTGGTAAATTGAACACCAATAAAAATTAATTTAAAAAAAAATTAAAAAATTAAAAAATAAAAAAAATAAAAGAATGAATGAAAAAAAAAATAAAGCTGAGAAAAGAAATATGCACTGCTTTGCATCACTGAAGACCTAAGTACATATGAATAGAATAAAGGTAGAAAAGACACACATGTAGTTGCATATACTGTTTTGGGAACTAAGACTACATTTCTCAGAGGGAGATAAACATGAGGTGAATAGAACAACCCACCCAAGTATCCACATCCCCTGGCTTCTTTACGTTCCACAGGAACGCAAGTCAACCTGAGAGTCACATAAAATGTTGCTGCTGACTTTCTTCCCACCATCTTGGAAACAACCGCAGTGTAGTCTTCTGTTCCCCTGCTCTGCAGGGACTGCATTGGAGATGCCAGCCACATGGCTCTGACCAGCAGGAGAAGTCAGCCAGAAGTAGTTAGGTAGCACCTAAAGAACTGTACCCACTACAGATATGGGCTCTGTGGGTGAGTTCCTGTCCAGTGAAGTCCTCTTCACAGTTCCAGAAGTGTCGAGGCAAAATAATGCGCTCAACACACAAGAGTTAGAAGCACATAGGTTATTACTATAGAAATGATGGTTGAGCGATGGCAGTGACCAACCAGGGTTTTGTTCCAGGCTAAAAATGGAAGAACTACATGGATGAGGGAAGGATACCTATATCCCGACAATGTCACCCTGTGTGATAATAGGAATGGGAAAGGGAGTGATGACAACAACCATGAGAATCTTACATAAAGGAACCTCAAACCTCACGGTGGTGACCAGAATCACCCAATCCCATAGGCATTTCAAGAAACCTGCTCTTCTGGGCCACCCCTTGTCATGAAAGAGGTATAGAGCATGTTTCAGCATTATAGTTCTGGAAAAGGAGAAATGAGGTGTTGGGCAAGAAGACCAGTGAAGCTGGTTGTCAGTAGGACCCTAAAAAGAACCAGACATTGAAGCGAGGAGCTGTGACTGAACAGGGGCAAAGAAACTCAGGTAGAGTAGTCCAAGCTGCTCTGTGGGAAGTACTGTCCTGGGGCAAATACACTTACTGTCCCTAAGGAATTCGCCAGATGTGATCACCTACAGTGTTGGCCTGCATACATTGAGAAAGGAGAAATAGGACTCCTCATATATGTTTGTGTCCTTGCCAGGGCCACTTGGGTGGCTCAGTGTTTGAGCGTCTGCCTTCAACTCAGATCAAGGTCCTGGGGTCGTGGGATGGAGTCCCACAGTAGGCTCCCATTAGGGAACCTGCTTTTTCTGCCTGTGTCTCTGCATCTCTCTGTGTGTCTCTCATGAATAAATAAAATCTTAAAAAAGAAAGAATGTCATTTGTGTCCTTGTCCCAGCAAAGTGTCCATGACAGGACACAGCATAAAACAGATCACTGCACCACCAAAGAGGCAGCATCCAATAGAGAAAGGCATTTTGATGATTAGAGCTGAAAGAGAGGAAAGCATATAGAGTATGAGCCCCAAGAAAGCCAGAGAGATGGCTTCTAGGTATACACAAGTAACTGATATCCACAGAAGGAAAATTGAAGCTAGGGCATGTGTAGTTGGCAGGGCTGGAGTACCAGGGCTGATCTTTCAAGAATTTGGGGGTGGGGACAGCTTTGGGAAAGAATGGAAGAGAGAGAGAGAGTGACTTCCAAGCTTGGGGGAGGTCATGCCGACAGTGGGGGTGGCACGTGGAAAAGCAGGAGTATAGGGTGCTTACCCATGCAAGAAATGTGTAGAGGAGCAGACAAGGATCATAGGTTTCAGTATGAAACTACGGGTATATCTTCCTCATTATTAAGAACACACAGTTGCTTTCTAACTGGCTTAGAATGAGCTGGAGAATATTCCTCATTGGACAAGTGGCTATTTCTCAGTATGTATGACAGTACTATGGAGATCTTAATTACACTAATAGCTTCAAATTATAACTTTGTGTACTGCACAAGCAGTTCCTTACCATGCTCTGAATGAATTATTATTATTTTTTTTATAACTTTTACTATCAGGAATCTAAGTTTGTCATTCAGAAGCCGTAGCGGGTAGTGCGGTGGGATTTGTCAAGTAGCGTGGTGGCTACCAAGAAGAAAATAATTCTATTGTGTCATCCGCATACAAGTTTTTGAGGCTGATTTCCTGCCTAAGCCTTTTAAAACCTGGAGGCATCTACCGTAAAAAATGGCAGTTGACTTGCCATAATTTAATTAAATGTGTATGTTCTATTATTGGAAGTGACCCTAGAGAGACAGTTTTATGTGAGCATACATATGTGTGTCTGGCATTTTTTTGCAAATATTAACCAGTCATGTTAGTAAACACACACACACACACACACACACACACACACACTCAGCGGATTACTATTTTTGCAGGTGTTGGGACAGGGCGATTGCATCCAGGTCTTTACAGAGAACTTTCTAAGTGCTGTGTGTGGCTGCTGACCTGAACTCACCTCTCTCAGTGGTCTTGGAGCCACGAAGAACAACCCCATCCCCCACATTCGCCACTGAGTTCATCTTGACACCTAAGTCATTGGGCGATGCCAGATACCATGTTCCCTGGGCCCTCACTTCACCCAGTGGACACAGAATTGGCCTAAGGGTAAATAAAAGAGCGGCTATAAAAGGGCTTTGTTATGTTTAAACCTGATCCACGGGCGTGCAGGGGATAATGTAGAAATGGAAGAGAACCTGTGGAATTCAGCATCAGGGACTTTCCTGTGTGCTTTTGAGATTAGGGGTGTGGGTGAGGCAGTGACCACATCAGATCCTCTAAAACCTCCAAGCCCCTGACTGGACAAAGTAGTTTACTCTTCTGCTGTAACCACTCTTCAAACCAGACAACACTTCAAATAGCCCCCTCTGACTGTGTCGGTCTTTCTTGGCCTCTTTAACCAGCTCTCATTATCTCCCCGAATTCCCACAGCATTTTATCTGATTGGCACACAGCCTAACCTTTCATCAAGGACTTAAACTATAAATAGAGCTTCATTTTTTCCTAACTCTCCTATAGGCTCCTCAGTAGCATAAATATTAGGTCTTTTCTTTCTGTTCCTTGGGTAGTAGCCTAACTCGGAACTGGTCATAAGGTAGTACCTTAATAATAACATTTGACTAACCACTAGTGTTTGACCTATTGGCCCATCTATCATCTCAAATTTCTTCCTTAATCTGATGCTGATTGAAATACATAGAGTGAGGATGCGAAGTTCTTCCTCTCCCAATCTCTCTGTTGGTAATTGTACATCTGGTTTTTTTTAGCTCTGAGCATTTCTTATAATTCATTTCCTAGTTTATTATCAATAAACTGCTCCTTCTTCTCTTTGACTCTGGGTGAAAAATTTTAGGCTCAGATTGAAATCATAACAAATTCTCAGAAAAGAGGGTTTTGTTTTGTTTGTTTTTTTTGTCCTCAGAGGAACTATTGTTATTTTAATTCGTAATTATAATTACAGCACTGCTCTTTGGGATAATTCTCCAATACCCCCAAACTACATTTTCGGTAAGCGTGTTTTGTTGTTAATGTACCATAGATTCCTGGGAAGAACTAAGCTATTAATTTGGTATATTTAGGTTTCTTGCCAGCTGGAAGAATTAGTTTCTGATACTTTTAGAGTATATTTAATAGCTCATTGATGCTTAGCTGAATTTTAAACTGGGGTGGTTTTAAAATTATGAGTCCCGGAGAAGATTGGGGAAGAAAATGGAAAGTCTGAATTCCCATACGTTATTTTTTCTGGCTTCCTTTAAGTATTATTCTTTAAAATCTGAATAGAATCAGAAAGAGAAAAATAAGATTAAGGTTTAAGAGGATGTGAACACTATCCTGGATACCACAGATATATAGAATAGAATGTAGGATATAAAATAGATCTCACAGATATACTCTGAAACTTTTGACAAGTCAATCCTTTGGTGCTCAGTTTGAATCCATGTGAGATAAGGAACAAAGAAAATTCATCTATATGCTTTCCTTCTTTCTCTTCATTTCCCCCTCTCTCCCTTTCATTCTTTTCCTCCTTTTCTAACAGTTGTTAATGATAACTCATAAAATGCAACAAAACACAACTTCACTTTGTCATCTCCCACCATGACTTTAACTTGAGTTACGTGGAAATAATTTTTTTCTCATTCTGGGATGGAAGTTTGAGTAGATCCCATACAAGTTTTTCAAGTTCATTCTTCAGTAGTGATGCAGTCCTACAGTTGTTTTTCAGACAAGTATAACACAAATTTTAATATTTCCAACCAGTACTTGGATCAAATGAATGCCTCATTCAAATATTCATCCTGGAATAAGATGTCACCCCCTCTACTGTGGCTTGTGGTTTCCTGCAGTCTGCCTTTGCTGACAGTGACCTATCTTCTCCTTTCTACCCCCCACTTGTTCTATAGAGACATTATAAAGAAGAGGGTTTTTTGTTTTGTTTTGTTTTGCAGAAAAATAGGAATCAGCTTCATTCTACTTAGTTCCTCTACCTCTGCTTCACTTCTGTCTTTGGTTACTTTGTTTGCCTCTACTGAGATGAGAAGGGTGATTAAGTAGACATCATGTCAACCAATTTGGTTATACTTTCTGCCTTTGGCTTTGTTGCTGCCTGGCTTGATTCTCTAGCATTTGATGTCCCCCTGTCCCACAGAGCTCTCATTCTGAAGTTAAAACTCTGCTCTTGGGATTCCTGGGTGGCTCAGCTGTTTAGTGCCTGCCTTTGGCTCAGGGCATAATCCTGGAGAACTGGAATCGAGTCCACATCAGGCTCCCTTCATGGAGCCTGCTTCTCCCTCTGCCTGTGTCTCTGCCTCTCTCTTTCTGGGTCTCTCATGAATAAATAAATAAAATCTTAAAAAAAAATTTGCTCTATCAGCTTCTCCCCATATCTACTTTCTCAGAACTATAAGGAGGATGGTAACTTATGTTTCAAAGATTGGCTGTGGTAATCATACCTACCTACTTGTCCCATAGCTCAATTGGGAAATCTACCTCAGTTTCACAAGCTCCAAAAGGTGATGCTATCTGCCACTACCTAGGGTGACAGGGTAAGATTTCATATAATCTTGGGTCTTGGTGAGTAGTAGTCCAGGCAATTAGCCTTCCCATGTACACCTTTGGTTCTGAAAGACATATTCCTCCATAGATTGAAGATTGCCTGGCCCCTTAGTAATAAGTAAAGTGTTGTCCTGAATAAGCTTTAACCATGGAAGACTGTCTCTACGGAAGCTCCCTTGTTTTGAATTAAACAACTAATGCCTTAATGTAATTAATGACAACGAATTAACCAGATTATATAACTTGTTGGTGACCTTCTTTTTTTTTTTTTTTTAAGATTTTATTTATTCACGAAAGACACAGAGAAAGGGAAGCAGAGACATAGGCAGAAGGAGAAGCAAGCTCCAGGTAGGAAGCCTGATGTGGGACTCGATACCAGGACTCCAGGATCATGCCCTGAGCCAATGGCAGACACTGAACCACTGAGCCACCCAAGTGTTCCGTTGCTGACTTTTTTAATGGAAGAGGAGTTTCTAGGGATTCCAATGACTGACCATCAGAAGGCTTCCCAGGTACCAAACCTCCTCTTTTCCCCAGATCCAGGTCTCCATGACACCATGAACACCTATTCCACTGGCTTCTTTGTCATAGCTCTTTCCTGGAATATACAGAATTTGGGCCTCATTCTGACTTCCTACCAGAAAGAAGCCAGATTTTTCTCAGTCTTCTCAGATGGATCTGAGTAGCAGAAAGTACTTCTTTGAAGATTAAAAGTATTTCCACCCAGAAGAAAATCTATTCTCATTTACATGTACTTTAGCTTAATAATGGTGTTTAATCAACTTTAAACCATGGTGCTTGAAAATAAAAAGAAAATAGGAAGAGGAAGTACATTCATTTCAGTAAAATGTAGGAAACGAAGATAAAATCATGTTTTCCCAACTCCTTAAATCATCTTTATCAGTCTCACTACAGGAGGATTTAATTTGAAAAGATAACATGCATTGACTGTGCAGTGGATCTTTGGGTATTTGACAGATGAATGAGGTCACTAACGAGAAGCTTATCTTTCACAGAGGTTAATTCTCAAGTGGAGAGATTTGTAGACTGAAACTCAGTGTTTGTGTCATTATAACCGGCTTTATTTCCCTTTCAAAAGATCCTGTTTAATATAAGTAAAAATATTAATTAAAAGCATATACTATAAGCATAACTTTTTGACAAAGTGCCTGAAATTTTGGCGAATATTAGTATGGTTACAACCTACTGTAAAAGACCTTTCCTTTTTTTTTTTTTCTTTTTTAATTTCCATCATTTTTGCCCAAAGTGAATTTACTGATAAAATTAGTAGGAAAATAAGGATGATCTTTAATGTTGGCATATTTTGATCACTTTTCAAATTGTGTTGGGAAGAAACACACCTTGCTTTTTTGAAAGGAAAACATAAACTGTTCTTTAAGTAGTTACAACTCTGTGTGTGTGTGGAGTGCATGTGCATAGGGCAGAAAAGGTTCAAGCATTCCTTTCCTACCAGCAAAGAACCCCAAAACGTAGTCTCCCAAAGTATCTTTTTCCCCCTGAAAAATAATAAGAGGATTAAAACCAGTAGTAATCATCTTCATAAGTCAGAACATTTCAGTGTTCATCTAGCCCTCATTTTGCTCAGTTAAAAAATGAGATTATTGGGTAAAGTAGTCTGTGTTTCCACTAGAATTTGACTATGTGCCTAGGACATTAATGATCTACAATGATCGATCACTAAATATATTGTAGAAGTTTTTCTTTGTTTGCTTGATCCTTATTATATTGGTATGGGGTACTAGGTGGGAGGTAGAAAATTATTAGCAAATAAGCATAAATCTTTCCTATACTCTTTAAATTTATAGCCAGTTGTCTTGTATTATTAATCATATATAGTAAAAGATCACACAACAAATAAGAAATGGTCAGGGGCACCTGGGTGTCTCAGTTGTTTCAGTGTCTGATCTTGGTTTCAGCTCCGATCATGATCTCAGGGTGGGGAGACTGAGCCCCAGGTTGGGCTCCCAAGCTCAGCTCGAGTCTGCTTGGGATCCTTTGCCTCCACCTCTCCCTCCCTTTTTGCCCCTCCCCTCACCCCTGCATATGTTCACGCTTATATTCTCCTCCTCTCTCTCTCTCAAATAAAAAAATAAATAAATAAATAAATAAATAATATTTTTCAAAAAACAAAAAAAGAAATGGTCATTAACAAAAGAACTATGAGGTCATTTCTATAGTTTGTCAAACTAATGAAAATTTATGCTTGTGGCTCAGATCACAGATTTGTGCATTGTGAAAGAATATAACTTCAACGTTTCTAAGAAACGTTAAAGGAAAATATTACTTAATTTGGTTCTGTATTTTAGTCCTTATTATGTGCACTGTGGATCTAATTAGTTTAATTGTTTATGGTGCCCAGGAGAAAATATTGAAATGTCTGCTTCAAGTTTGAGTCTTTGGACTAGATGATCTCAAATGCCCCATGCAGCTGCCCTCTCTGTACATTCTAGAATTTTAAGTTCACATCTTCTGCTCCTACCTACATTTCATGGCAGGCTGGTAACACCATCGCATTGAGAAAATAGGCATACAGGAGGGGAAACAGCAAGCAATGTCTATTTAACGTTAAACATTGGAGAGAGGAAAAGCCTATTGGATGGACTATGAACATCCAATAAATATTCATTGGGATGAAGCTACTGTGAAAACTTACACATATAAGGACTAGATGCCTACTACTGTGAGGTAAGAAGCCAAGGGAAGCATAATGTCAAGGGGTTAAGAGAGTCGTGGGTTGTACGTTTGCCAGGGAAATTTTCTGGGACAAGTTACTGCGCATCTCCAAGCCTCTACATTCTGGTCTTCACGGGAGGGATGAGAGTATGTGCTTTGTAAGATCACTATGGGGTGGGGTGAGGGTTGCTTGGGTGGCTCAGGCAGCTAAGCATCTGCTTCACCTCAGGTCATGATCCCGAGGATCCTGGGATCCAGCCCCGTGTTGGGCTCCCTGTTCAGGGAGAGGTCTGCTTCTCCCTCTCCCTCTGACCTTCTCCCCTGCTCATTCTCTCTCTCTCTCTCTCTCTCTCTTTGGAGATCCCTGGGTGGCTCAGCAGTTTAGTGCCTTCCTTCCGCCCAGGGCTTGATCCTGGAGTCCTGGGATTGAGTCCCGCATCGGGCTCCCTGCATGGAGCCTGCTTCTCCCTCTGCCTGTGTCTCTGCCTCTGTGTGTGTGTGTGTGTGTGTGTGTGTGTGTGTCATGAATAAATAAATAAAATCTTAAAAAAAAAACACTATGAGGATTAGATGAGACAGCATATGGAAAGCACCTGCTCAAAGTCAATATTCAAAACATATTTGTCCTTTGTTGTTGTCGTCTAGTGTCCTAACCTGTTTATACATGCTTAGAAACGCTCTATATTTCATGTCTTCCCCCATTGTTTCATACTAACCAAGCATGTCACAGTTATCTATGCAACAGAATAGTTAGAGATGATTCGGAAAAGGTGATGTTATAGGAGATTAATCTCCCCAGAAAGCATCCCCCCACCCCAACCCACTATGTCCTGAGTTGTTGTTCATCCCTCCCCCTACAAAGTGGGCTTGGAACTTTTTACTCTGCATTATGGGGGAGTAAAGCACTCTAAGTAAGCATCAAAGTCAATTTCATCTCTGCTCAATTCTCACAAGCCTCTTTTTGCAAACAATAATCCTGCAGGACATCTCATTACTCACTGGGATAATTGTTTCAAATATCAAAAGCTGCATAAGAAAAATTTAAAAAAATCCTTATTTTTAGAAAGTGTACCCTGGCTGTGCTGCAGACTGATCTGGGGAAAGTGTAGAGATAGGTTAGCAGGCTGATGGAACATTCTACAGGAGACTTAATGAAGTCTTGAACCGAGGTGGAAGACACCAGAGAAATCAACAGAAATTCCTATCAAACGTCTGGAAGTGAACTTCTCCAAGGAGGCGGTCAACCTTCAGTAATTACCCTAAGAATTAAGTAAAACTGTTTGCGTCTGCATGTGGTGCATGCTGGAGAAAATCATTAAATCATGCTGCCAAAATGGGAATAAACGTTTCCGTGGGTTATGAACAGAACTGCACAGAGATTTCAGTGGCCTTTCATTTGTTAGTAATCCCCTAATGACTCAGCCTGGCAATGGCCAAACGCTGCTGTTCTGGGAATCGATGGCCTTCTCAACACAACACAAAACTGTTGCTGTGTGGATACCCATGAATTGTTGTTCTGACCTCCAAAAACAGCAGTCATGATTGAGTACCTACTATGTACCAAATTCTATGTACCTTTAGGACAAACTTGCCACTGTAATTAGGTCGTGGATAAGAAGTTTGAGACTTCAACTGCTGAGTGACGTGTTCAGGATTATACAGTCAATACATAGCCAAACTGGAATGTCAGACCAGACTGTGTCCAGTTGTAAACCTGTTTCTTACTCCACCCACCAATTCTTCCTCTGTGAAGAAATATATATATGTGTGTGTATATAATATATATAAAGTGTGTATATTGTACACACACACTATATGTGGGTATATATATATAGTAAATATATAGTATATATAGTATATATAAACACAAATTACATATGATATATATACACAATATATATATACATAATATATATACATATATATACATATATATACATAATATACATATACACATATATATACACAATATATATTATGTATATATACAGTTTCAATCAGCTACTAAAATTACACAATAGAGATAAATATATTGAGTTGCAGTGACGTTGCCAATAATTATTCACTGAAAAAAAACTATGGTGATGCAAGACCCTGTATACAAATGTGCATAACAGCTTTATCACGATAGCAAAAAAGCAGTGATGGCCCAGCTGTCCTTCAGCGAATGAATGGATAAACAAAAGGTGGTACATCCATTCAGTGGAATATTACTCGACAACAAAAAAGGAATGAACAGTTGATGTAAGCAATAACTTTTATAAGTCTCTAGGGAATTGTGCTGAGTGATAAAAGCCATTCCGAAAAGGTCAATTGTGTATAACTATATATATAGTAGTATAACTATATGTATATATAGTTAGTATATATAGTTTATTTATATATAAGTTATACATATATATATATATAATGTTCTTGATATGACAAAATTATGGGAATAGGAATTAAATTAGTGGTTGCCAGGAGTTTGAGATTATGATACATGTGGTGGGAGCAAGGTGCATGTGATTATAACAAGGTAGCACAATAGATCCTTGTGGTGTTGGACACATGAATCTATCTATATGTAGTAAAATTAGAAATCCACACACATAGAGAAGCAGAAGTAAAACTAGGGAAATCTGAATAAATAAGATCTTCAGATTGTGTCAATGGCAATATCCTGGCTGTGATATGCTACAATATTGCAGGATGTTACCACTAATGGAAATTCTGTAAAAGGTACACAAAATCCCCCAGTATTATTTCTTATATTTGCATATGACTATACTATACAATTATTTCAAAATAAAAAGTTTAATTTGAAAAAAGATAATGACATTAGTGGGATGTTTAATGTTAATGATGATTTAAAATAATCTAGGAAAGATTTTTAGAATGTATGTACAATCAAAAAATGCTCCTTTTGAAATATATAAAATATGTTATTTTGCTTTATTTAAGTAATTCAGAACAATTTTAGAATAACAGAAAGAAATTACCTACCGTTTGCCTGCCCAATAACAACTTAATATTTTGGTACACATTCCCTCGGACAATTTTCTCTACATCTGTTACACACCTTTTTGTCTTTGCTTTATGAAATTGTTATTATTCAGTTTCTATGATTGAGATTTTTCCATTAATAATTACTGGCAACATCACTGCAACTCAATATACGTGTGTAATTTCAGTAGCAGTGTGACATTTCTATGGGATAAATGCCCAAGAATTCAATCACTAGGTCATATGGTAATTGCATGTTTAGTTTTATAAGAAGCTGCCAAACTGTTTTCCAGATTGACTATACCACTTTACATTCCCACCAGTTATGTATGAGGATTCAGTTTCTCCACATCCTTGCCAGCATTTGGTGTTGTCATGTTTTTGTTTCAGCCATTATGATAGATGTGTCGTGATATATCATTGCTTTAAGTTATAACAAGTTGAAATTGTTTAAAAAAACAATTTTAAGATAAAAAAATTAAGGGGCACCTGCGTGGCTCAGTTTTTTAAGCATCTGACTCTTGGTTTCAGCTCAGGTCATGATCTCAGGGTCCTGAGATTGAGCCCTGCCTTGGGCTTCACACTCAACTCAGAGCCTATTTGTCTCTCTCCTTCTGCTCCTCCCCTGGCTCATATTCTCTCACTCTGTCCCAGTCTCTCAAATTAAAAAAAAATAAAAAATAAAAAATAAAATAAAATAAAATAATAATAATAATAATAAATGAATGAATTATGATTCTCAATGCTCATTGAGGATAGGAAAGATATCCTTTCATACAGTGCTTTTAGTCAAGTACATTCCATTTGACATAGGAAATCCATTTCTTGGAGTCTACCCTCCATGTAAGGAAAGAGATTTCCTTTATTCTCATTTCAAACCCACCAAGTCACCTTCTGATTATTTAGCATTCCAAAACAATTTGCCATTAGTTGAGGACAGCTCAGGTCATGGAGTTGTCAGCCTCCCCGTGTTCAGGACAGTTCTTTTTTTATAGTGCAAATGAAGAAATTAACATTCTGGCCCATAGGTCAGAGCCCTCAGGTCAGTCCATGTAAAGCTGTCATAGAGATAGAGTCTGAGCTGGGCATACTGACCAATATGATTCTCTGAGCCCACAGGCATGAAGGCTGGACCCAGGGTCCCAGAAGGTTTTCCAGAATAATAATGGCCGGTGGAGAGCCTCAGCAGTGAGCTCCACCCTGGGGGATACTCAGCGGTTATACTGGCAAGCAGTTGGCAGCTTCTGCAAGAATCATGCAGACTTATAGGCCAATCTTTCATGGGGAGAAACTTGATATCCATAGATCTGATCACAGTATTTACTTCCAAAAACAAGCAAACAAAAAAATGAAAACTTTAAGTGATAAAAGAGTTTGGATTTTTATCTTAATGGAAACTTTTCTTCCTAATATCCTCTCAGATTTAGTTCTGGAAAATATTTATGACCTTGTTAGATGTAAAATTAACGGGCTGAGTACAGAGATTATCAGCAGGGTCAAAGTTATTTCTCCCTGAGAAAGAATTCAGAAGCCTCTCTCATTCACTTAAGTGAGATTAAAAGAGAAATTGAATAAGACCTTCAAAATTCTCTCTCTCTCTCATTCTTGCTCTTCCCTTCCCCTTCCTTCCACCCACCTTCCCTTCCTTCTGTCTCTGTCATACACACGCACACACACACACACACACATACACTGGAGGCAGATGAAATACTATATTATTTCTAATGGAATTAGTGTACAAACCCCCGGATACGTTCTTTGCTTGAGCATATTCAACTTAGACTTGCCAAAATCAGATTTAAGAATTATAACTGTGTGTTCATGAATGAAGAAAGAGTTGTTAGTCGGGGCAAACATTGTCTCATTGATTTCTCCTCTGTGCCATTAGTAAAATCAGTTACTAATCCTTGGAGATTACTCAATAATTATTTCCAAAATATCTAAGGCAGGATTCATGAGACACTATGTTCATTATGATGAGTGTCTAAGTGTCTTATTGCTTTTACACTTCATTCTAATTTTTGGTGTGTGCCAGACACTTTTTTTCACTTAAAAAATCTTTACATGTATTAACCCTTTTAATCCATATAATCCTATTTGGGGCTGCTAAAATCTGCCTTTCTGGAGAGGAATAATAACTTTTCATAACTTATCTAAAGTCTTACAACTAGAAGGGGTGGCGCCAGTCAAAATCCAAACCCAGCCAGTCTCCACTAATAACGCCTGGGCTCCATGGACTCCTTGTACCTAGTCCCTTCATGACACTTGCTGAATAATCACATGCTCAATGGTTACTGATAAATATAAGCAACTGGTATTTCCCAAACTTCTAAAATGCCTTGCCTCTATCAGGGAAATCACAGCAAGTAAGGACTAGTAACCAAAACTAAAGAATGTGAAGAGTGAAAAAGAAAGTCTGTCCTGAAAGTCAGACCCAGGGCTGACCCTTGTAGGTTTGTGAGCTGTAGCTGCAGGAGCTCCCCGACTGAGGGGGTAAGTGAAGAACTAAGTCCAGCTTTTCTCAGCCTGCGTGGACAGGAGGGAGGGGACCTCATGCAATGCTTCTAAACCTAGGATGCAACTTTTTGAATGGCAAGCTGTGAAATTTATAAAATTCACCCAAGGCTCCAGCTGGAAAGAATCTCTACCCAACTTTCAGGTATGCCCCGAACTCCCTGAGTGATCTTGGACAAGCCTATTTTTTTTTTTAACTTCTTCTTACTCCTTCCATTTGGGAACCTAAGCACATGATTCTAGACACTGCACTTGAACTTACAGAATGAGCTTTACCCTTCTTTCAGCTTTATTGAATTATAATTGCTAAATAAAAATTATATATGTTAAAGTATACGACTTGATGTTTTGATACATGAGTATGTTGTGAAATGATCACCACAATCAAGCTAATTGCCATGTATATCACCTCACATAGTTACTATTTTCTGGATGCAAAGCTAGAATGCAAAGCTTGAATTCTGTGTACTGGAGTCTTTTAGCACAAGTTTACAGAAAACAATCACACACTGAAGGACTTTCAAGCTCTCACTGTAAGACTATTTGTAGTCCCTGAAGGCAAGAAAGAAAGAGAGATAGAGAGAGAAACAGAAAGAAGGGAAGGAAGGAAGGAAGGAAGGAAGGAAGGAAGGAAGGAAGGAAGGAAGAGAGGAAGGGGGGTTGGGAGGAGGGAGGTTGGAAGGAAGGAAGGAAGGAAGGAAGGAAGGAAGGAAGGAAGGAAGGAAGGAAGATCTAAATTATGGAATGGAGACCATACTCACTCAATTGGGGTCTGACCTATCAAAAGGAAAAGTCTAACATTTCAGAGCATGAGTTTTACTTGTATTTTACAAAAGCAAATTCTCCCTCAATGAAAATTCTCCAAGGACTGAAAAAATGGAAAAGAACATAAATCATGTCTTAAGATGTTTGATTTATAGTCTGAGGGCTTAGCAACAGATCTACCATAAAGGGATTGTATGTTGTCATTGTTTAAACTCCCTCATATTAAATATGTCATCTTTAATGGTAAGACAAGTAAATTTGAAATTGATTTTGAATTGAAGAAAATTGGAAGAGATTTACTGGAATCATTATATTGTCAAGAATTCTTCACATTCTCAATAATTCAAAGGCTAATTATTCTGATTGCTCAGACATTGCATTTTGCATCTTCTTGTGGCCTTTCTCTTTTGACCACCTCATTAGTGTCTTCTCTGAAGGATGGGCCAGGGAATAGAAAGGGCACTCTAGTCTGGCTTGGTGGGCAATGAAGATGAGGCTACTGACCATGTGAGATTTGGGAACACTCCAGGATTGCAATTGCCTGTAATCAGCCCAGAACCCAGCTCTCTGTGAATTCAATGTGTACTGTAAACATTTAAATGGGAACAAAATTCATTATAAATGAATAAACATATGTTTTTTTCTCTTAATAAACACATATGATGTACATTATCATTTAAAGTATCTGTGTTATATAAACAAATAAAGTCTCTACTTCCATCTTCTTCTTTTATATCTCCTTTTACCTTAGACTGCTAAGTCTGGTACTGGGTTAAATATACCCTCCAAAAATTCAAGCCCACCTGGAAACTGTGAATGTGACCTTATTTGGATATTGGATATTTGCTGATTTAATCAATTTTAGGTGACATCCTACGGGAGTAGGGTGGGCCTGGAATTCAGTGACTGGTGTCCTTGTAAAGAGAGAGATCTGAAGACACAGAGGAGAACATGGGAGAAGATCACATGAAAATGTAGGCAGAAGTTGTAGCTACGCTGCCTCAAGCCAAGAAACTCTAGGGATTGGCAGCAACTACCAGAAGCCAGAAGAAACAAGGAAGGACTCTTCCCTAGGTCCTCTGGAGAGAGCATGGCCCTGCTGACTCCTTAATTTTGAATTTCTAGCCTCTAACAGTGAGAGAATAAATTCTCTTGGTTTCAACCACCCAGCTTGTGATATTTTGTTATGGAACCCTAGGAAATGAGCATGGACAGTATCTAGAGATTTTGCCCCTTGGCACAAGAGTCTTTAGGAACGTGAAGGCACCATCCTCACACATGGAGAAGGTGAGGTGCAAAGAAATAAACTGACACAGAAAGGAGGTCTCTGCTTGCAACTTAAATGGGTGCAGCCTAATGAGGTGCTCCATGTTCCCACCCCTCTCAGCACATCTTTCTATGTTCAAATTGTGAACTTGATTGTCTACTAGACTATAAGCTCTAAAAGATAGTGTCTAAGTTTGACTTATAACTGCCTTATCCCCAGTGCCTCATGTAGTCTCTAGCACACAGTTATCGATCAATAAATACCTGGGGAGAGAAGGAATGGGGGGATGGAGAACAGCATGGAGGGAGGGGAAAAAAGCCAAAGTCCATTAATGAAGTTGAATTGTTCTAATGAACCTACTTCCAAAAACATTGATGATGTCAGGAAAACCTAGATACCTACTTCTACGTTCGCAGACTTACTAATGAGTGATTCAACCTTTATTTTAAAATATAATTTACCATTTGTGGTAATGAGGTCATTAAATTTTACATCATTTATAATGTTCAGCATTAGAAAATGAGATAATAATAGACTTTTAGTGCTAATAGGGATTTTAGAAATAATCTTTTCTTCCCTTGTGTTGTCTAAATGAAGAAATCTAGGCCCAGAGAGATGAAGTGGCGGGATCCATGCATCCTAACCCCCAGCTTTGTGTCTTACCCTCTCTATCCTGTTGTCTTGCCAGGGCATGGAAGGTGATATAGGAGGGATGCTGCATTTACAGGAGTATAACTTCTAACCCTTATCTCATCCCACATTGCAGAACATTCAACTTGAATAGAAGCGGACTTCTTAAAGGGAAGATTTTCTCTTTTTTATCACTGACAGATCCTCACAATGAAAAACAACAAAGTGGGATTTGTACTTGTGTCCAGTACTCCTTCAAATGCAGGCTGTGCCCTAAAGCAAGACCAACTTCTGTGTCACTCAATGTCTTCATCAGAACAAGGTAGTCGTCATTCTCTTTTGCTTTCTAATTTCTGACTTAAAATGCTGCTGCTGAGAACCAAAAGACAGGCTGACCATGAACACTCTGCACTATGTTCCCCATACTCTTGTTATCTAGGGTTTCTGAGGATCAGAAAAAAGCCCCCAGGTCTCTGGCCAGCCTCACCTCACCCACTGCCTTTCTGACTGTGGCCCACACTGCATCTTGGGGGCTCATCTCCTTCTATTTCTTCATCCTCACCAATGAAAACATCCCTGGTGGTGTTCAGTGAAATGTCATGTCAAGCTGATTCAGTCCTATTGTTTTTCTAATTTAGAACAAAGATAAATGTTAGCTCACTCTGGCAGACAAACAGTCCTCTGACATCAGAGACCTGTGTCTCAGGCCAAGAGCTGGCAGGATTTTAAAATTTACAAAAGGAGTTGCTGCAAAACTACCCAATTTCAACATGGGGATTGTCAAAGTTGATTCCTTGAAAGAAAAAAAAAATAATGGAATTCATCCCGCAAATAATAACAAATCTGAAATGTATTCTTTGCAACAAAAAAAAGCCCCAAACATTATCAGGGGTCAAATCTATTTTGACCAGCTTGCCTTTTGGATTACTCCAATAGCTGGCCCATACATTTAGTCTGCTTACTGATAAACAGGCATAATTTAAATAACATTGGGATTCATTTTCCAGGCATTTTATTAGCTTCTCTGAATTGATTAATGCTTCATAAAATCTGCTTGAGGGGAACAAAAAGATAGTGGTTACATTTTGTTTTAATTTTCAATTTCATAACTTTACTAATTTATATCACAGTGCCATCTATTGGAGTAAATGTGCTTTTTCCACGGGAGTCAGACAAAACCAATCACTTGGCCTCAGGAGAACCACCAAATTAGTTTATTAGTAGGAATGACAATTATTCAAAAGGAATATTAAATTTCAGCACAGCATAAAGCTCCATAAAGAATACAGAGGCGTAGGTAGTAGCAAAGAAATAATTACATGGATGCAGTCTAAATTATTACATCGTATTGAGATACGGCTCTATCAAAGAAAGCATTGCAGCAACATTTCTTGATTTCGAATGCTCATACCCTCTTGAAAAATGTGCAGTGTAGATCATCAAAGCAAATGAAATTTGCGATGAGGGACACTCCCCCGACACCTGAGAGATACCGAGATGTCTGTTCTGTGCTGCCCTTGCATCCTTGCATCTTGTAGTGACGCTCAGTGTGAACCAGAAAAAAAAAAAAAAAAACCCAAAACCAAAAACCAAAAACCAAAAACAAAACAAAAACAAAAACAAAAACAAAAAAAAAACAGTGTATAGTTTTCATCAGCTTGTGTGTCTGCCAGCATGGGTGTACTGTGGATTTAGGAGGTCAAGGGCTACACCTTCTCAGATCTATATTCCAGCATCACGTGTACAACTTGGCTGAGCTTTGGTTTCCAGGGCACACGGAGAGTCTCAGAGAAACACAGTTTTCAGACTTCTCTCCTTTGTCAGAATACGATCCTTCCTGGCTCACGTGAAGAGAAGTGCTCACTGGTAAGAAGGCGTGACATATTCAAGGGAGGCAAACATTGCAGCTCAGATTTGGACAAGGTTTAATGCCATCCTGATCTGGAAATGCTAGTACTAATTTTGGAGCTGCAGAATGAGTATTTAAAACATTCAGCTCATGGTTTTCATCTCTTTTGCAAATATTACTCTTTGTTCTGTATCGTACTTACCTTAAATATTTATAGAAAGATTGTGCCAAAGGGAGGATCTTCATTTGAAAACCTAGGTCCGGAAGAAATCATTTTTCAGATCTTTAACTTTCATTGGTAAAATCCCTCACAATAGATTTTCCTGTAGATATCTTTGAATTCACAAATGGTCTTTTCTCCTCTTTAAAAAAAAATCATATGCCATTTCTATTATAAGTTTTACTTTGGTGATTTTTCCTGGGATGTGGAAGGTCCTATGATTTCTGCATTTGGGGGTAAAGTGGAATGAGGAATACAAAGCTTAGTAATAGAAAAGTATCTTCACATCTTCTGAATTCAGATATATGACAGAACACTACTGACATACTGATACTACCCATTTATGTTCTTTCCTCCCTCCATCTCCTGAGCTTTTTCAAAGAAAATATTCCTTTAGACAAAACAAAAGGAGGACCCTATTGTAAGAACTATTTCACATTAAGACAGTATTTTTTCATTAATTTACACCTAAGAAATTATTTCCAGCTACTCTTTTTTTAAAGACATATATGTATGTATATATGTATGTGTGTATTTGAGAGAGAAAGCATGCACTCTCAAGAGGCAGGAAGGTCAGAGAGAGGGAGAGAGAGATTCCAGCAGATTCTCCACTGACCATGGAGCCCAATGTGCAGCTTGATCTCCTGACCCTGAGATCATGATCTGAGCTGAAATCAAGAGTCAGGCACCCAACCAACGGAGCCACCCCAGTGCTCCTATTTCCAACTACTCTTAAGACTCATCCCTTGGACCAGTCATCATTTAAAAATATTTTTCCTGGGCAGTCCAGGTGGCTCAGCGGTTTAGGGCCGCCTTTAGCCCAGGGCCTGATCCTGGAGACCCAGGATTGAGTCCCACATCGGGCTTCCTGCTTCTTCCTCTGTCTGTGTCTCTGTCTCTGTCTCTGTCTCTGTCTCTCTCTCTCTTTCCCTCCCTCCCTCCCTCATCTCCTCTCCCCTCCCTTCCCCCTTCACACAGTGCTCTCTCACTCTCTCTCTCTGTGTCTCTGATGAATAAATAAAATATTTTTTCCAGTAGTTTATTATTATTATTTTTAATTAATTTTTATTGGTGTTCAATTTACCAACATACAGAAAAACACCCAGTGCTCATCCCGTCAAGTGTCCACCTCAGTGCCCGTCACCCATTCCCCTCCAACACCCGCCCTCCTCCCCTTCCACCACCCCTAGCTCGTTTCCCCGAGTTAGGAGTCTTTATGTTCTGTCTCCCTTCCTGATATTTCCCAACATTTCTTTTCCCTTCCTTTATATTCCCTTTCACTATTATTCATATTCCCCAAATGAATGAGAACATACACTGTTTGTCCTTCTCCGATTGACTTATTTCACTCAGCATAATACCCTCCAGTTCCATCCACGTTGAAGCAAATGGTGGGTATTTGTCGTTTCTAATTGCTGAGTAATATTCCATTGTACACATAAACCACATCTTCTTTATCCATCATCTTTCGAGGGACACCGAGGCTCCTTCCACAGTTTGGCTATTGTGGCCATTGCTGATAGAAACATCGGGGTGCAGGTGTCCCGACGTTTCATTGCATCTGAATCTTTGGGGTAAATCCCCAGCAGTGCAATTGCTGGGTCGTAGGGCAGGTCTATTTTTAACTCTTTGAGGAACCTCCACACAGTTTTCCAGAGTGGCTGCACCAGTTCACATTCCCACCAACAGTAAAAAAAATATTTTTCCTTCGATTTGTCAAAGCAGAAATATAATCCTAAGAATCTTAAAATTCAACTGGAATGTTTTCTGGGATTACCAAATTTGCATATTACATTGGATAATACCCAAAGATAACGTTTGCAGGTTATTATCTTTAGATTCATTGTGGTTTATTCAAGAAAGTAGTCAAAAACAGTTTATCAAATTATGCCATTAAATAGTTCAATTATTGTTATTTTTCCTCTTATTTTTTCTTAAACACAATTACTTTTTCTTTTTTTTAAAGATCTTATTTACTTATTTATTATTTATTTATTCATGAGAGACCCAGAGAGAGAGGCAGACAGAGGCAGAGGGAGAAGCAGGCTGCCTGTAGGAGCCTGATATGGGACTCAATCCCAGGATCCCGGGATCATGACCTGAGCCAAAGGCAGACACACTCAACCACTGAGCCACCCAGGTGCCCCCAAACATAATTACTTTTTCTACTTCCAAAACAAGATAATAGGATCATTGTCAGATGATTAGGGGTTTTTTGCTATGTACCTCTTTTTAGTAAATGAAATTTCAGATAAAGTTTTATTTCAGTAAGAGATATCTCTACTTCCACAATAATAAGTTTTTGTCATACACCTATGTCATTTTGGTAAACTGTGTACTATTGATGTCGATAATTATTTAGCTCAATTCAGAGGAAATTTATAATGTACAAGTCTCAGGAAATAAAAGAAATATAAAAAATTCCAATTAATATATACACTTTCATTATATGATGGAGTGATTAGTAAAATATTTTTATTTTTATTTTTTTTAATATTTTTTTAATTATTATTTATTTATGATAGTCACAGAGAGAGAGAGAGAGGCAGAGACACAGGCAGAGGGAGAAGCAGGCTCCATGCACCGGGAGCCCGACGTGGGATTCGATCCCGGGTCTCCAGGATCGCGCCCTGGGCCAAAGGCAGGCGCCAAACCGCTGCGCCACCCAGGGATCCCAATATTTTTAAACTTAGATGACATGAGAATGGAAATTATGAAAAAATTGGAAATGAACAATGAGTTCTAAAGAGAAGACAAAATGTAAGTTTTCTATGTTAGGGAAGAACTTGTTCATTTATTTTCAAATTAATAGTGGGTGTATCAAATCACTGGAGAATTTTATATTTAACTAAATACAATTAAATATTGAGCTAATTTTATTCTTAAATGTTAATATTTATAGTATGACAGATATCATAACCTTCCAAGATAATGAAAAAATGCCAAGATTGACTAAAAGGATTGACTCAAATGGAATATATAGTTTTTTTAAAAAATGATACATGATTACAGATTGCTCCGAATTTAAGACAGTGCGGGGCATGCAGGGGATGTTTCAAAAAGTAATTTTAAAGAATCTCCTCGAAATCAAAAACAAGTTACTATGAATTTTGAAGCCTGTCATACTCTTCCATATTTGGCTAGAAACACTGACTTTCAATAAGCATTTCTATGGGCAAATCAGCTCATTTTAAGCACAGATTTAATAGCCAGATCAAGGTCCCCAGGCTGGTATTCCCTTCCATTTCTTACCAGAGTAACATGAATAATCCTACCAAAGAACAAAAATAAGAAAAGCAGAATGTGTAAATTCCAGCAATCCAAACCTAGAACCAACAATCCCAGGCCTAGAACCGGTACTGTTTCCAGTACTTTAATGATACCATCTCATCTCTTCTTGTAGAAAAACAAACAAGGGAGATACTGTCATTTTCTCTTTATAAAAGTGAACACCAGAAGTCTGTTTTGGTGGTTGAATCAAGATTGGAATCTATATCTGTCTACCTCTAAAACCTTGGCTCTTTGAGGGAATCAGAAGGGAGTGTCTACAGTCCCTACTCTCGGATGGAAGAAGTGCTGTCATTTAAAAGGAGAGTAAAGACTTGGAAGACTTTGCCCCAGTGGTAGGAAGAGTGACTGTCAAGAGTGTAACAGAGCTGTTACCTGGAGAGGATGAGATGCAAAGGAAAATTTCCAAACAGATGAGAGAATATTTGCTGGGAAATTACTTGGTGGGAACCTGACAGTCTCACTCAGCATCCTAGGGGTTGATGAATAATAATGGTGCTATATATGTCACTGACTAGCCACCTTGTTTTAACTGAGGGGTTGCTGTCTACCCGTGGAGAGAGGTCAGTTTGCCATAACCTTCCTAAGGTATAACCCATTTCTGGCTAATGGCATGAGATTTACTTGCATGAAAAACCGGTAAGGAAAAGGTCTTCATTTTACTGACATGGCAAGAAAACCTACAAATCAAGACAATATATTGATATTTATTTTTGTAAACAGATGAAGAAGCAGACTCAAATCTAGTGTATCCAGGGGCACCTGGGTGGCTCAGTGGTTGAATGCCTTCCTTCAGCTCAGGGCATGATCCTGGGGTCCTGGGATCGAGTCCTGCACCCCCACGGGGGAGCCTGCTTCTCCCTCTCTCTCTCTCTGTGTCTCTCATGAATAAATAAAAATCTTTAAAAACAACAACAAAAAAAACTAGCGTATCCATAAGAACTAAGCCATTTCCCTTTACTTATGTCACACGGCCCTAGAAATTAATGTTAATCTGTTAATCAGGTTACTTTGTGGATCTAGCTCTATTTTAAATACAGGAATGCATAGAAAACTATGTATATTTTGTGGAGAAGTCTTTGTTACCAGTTAATCAGGCTTGTAATCAGATCATTCCGGATGCTTCACCTTTGGTCACCTGTTTGAATTTAAAATGAATGATTGTAATTAAAACTGAGTGAAAATTTTAAAAAAAAGGAAAAAAAGGAGAGTAAAGAGAAAAGCAAGCCACATTCCTAATCATTGCCTTTTAAAGTGCCTGGCAATTTTCTAAACCAAGAATTAATGTGATAATAAACTCATTAAGTTGGATCATAGTGGCCTCTTCTGGTGAAAATGAGAATATCAGAAATCTTTGTTAAAAATAAAAAATAACTGTTTAATATAAATTTTGAATAAATTATAGAGAATTAGTTTCCACATGTTTACAAGTGATATTTCCTTAATGATACTAATTCTAAACACGATTGTATATTAGATCATACATACTCAGATGATTTTCCTATATGTCATTAAAACCTGTTATGAGGAAAGCATATTATATGGGACAGACACAAACAGTAGTCTTTCAGTGATATGATCTTAGATAAATTTCAAATCTTTTCTAGGCCTCAGTTTTTCAATATGAGGAATAAGAAAGATTGTGATAACCAAAGCAGGAGAGATCACAACCATTATTATCTTTGATGACCATGGGATATAATTAAATGCCACGTATGTTATCATAATGATCTTTATAAAAATCCTGTGAAATCACAGGACAAGGTTACACATCCCAAATTATAAATGAGGACACTACAGCTCACAGAGATCCCATATTTTGACTAAATACATGTCTTAGTTATGGATCAAAGTTGTAAATCCACATCTCCTGATTCAAAGTTAAGGAGACTTTCTGCTACTGGTGAGGTGGTGATGGATCCTATCAATCTCTGCATAAGAAAACCTTTGTCAACCCGAGTTCACTATACCTACCATCATTATGGACCTGACAGTGTCTGGGTAGAAGGATTGAAAAACTATTCAGTCCAGTGGTTTTCAAAATGTATTCTCTGCTAATCCTTCATAGTCTTTCCACAGGTAAATAGAGTAGTGAATGGATGCATTTCCAGCCTCTTCTCCTATATCGGCTTTGTATTAGACCAGGTCCACTCAGGGAATAGATACAACCCAATACCTACAAACAGGGAATGTTTAACATCAATAATTTTTATCTAGTAACAAGGGATTGACCTCAAAGAGTAAAGAGAACTCCAAATAACTTAGATTCAAGGAAAAGTACCCAAGGGAAAAGTAAACTTGGAAGTGAGAAGCCTTAATCAAGGTTGAGCTTTAGACCTTGCTGGAGAAGCTGTGGTCAAAACTCAATAGATGATGTTCACTTGGTTGTTCTGGGCCAGGACTGGTCCACTGTCTCTGGCCCAAGGCTGGTGAACAAGGAACCACAGCTTAGAGCAGCATGGAGGGTATACCCTTGCCTGTTGCAGGTGGGCTGGACGCCAGGAAATTGCAGCTGGACGTGGCACACAGGAAAGGCCCCTGCAGGATGGGGTCTGCCGCAGTGCGAGAAGTCAACATTGGCATGGCTGGGACTCTTCCTGGCAATGTAGCCAGAAGATTTTGAAATTCAATGGAAAGGCCACAAAGGTGTGGCTGGAATGTGACTAAAGCAAGCATTGCTGGATCTCCTCCAGACATGCCACTGGCCTCCATGGAAAGTGAGTGAGAAGAATAAATTAGAAGTATACCAGAACCAGGAAGAGAAACCCCTTCCTCCTGCGATGTTGCTACTGAGAAATCCAAATGTCATGCTGGATGCAGAATTAAAACACTTACAGGGGCCAGCTCACTTATCACAGAACAGACCGTAAAGGATAGATTTGGAGCCAACAGGCAGGAAATTCATTAAAAAGCATAGGCTTCAACCAGAGCAGTTCATAGGTTTTATATGTTAGGGGACGAAAGAAGTTCTGTTCAACAAAAAAGAAAACAACAAACAAAAAAACAAGATTCCACTAATTCAAAAAAAGTGAGGGTTTTTTTTTGGAACTACTGATGTTATTAAATCTGCTCTCTTTTACAGAATAGAAAACTATGCTCCAGAGAAGGAAAATAACGTGGCCTAGCACACATTGTTTGTTAAAAGCAGATCCAGGACCAGAATCCAAATTTCCCAATGTATAATCTTTAAACTCTAGTTAAAGCTTTCCCATTTTTTTGCCACCATTTTTTTTGTTTAAATTCAATTAATTAACAAAAAGTGTATTATTAGTTTCAAAGGTAGAGTTCAGTGATTCAAGGATTTCCCATATTATCTGGCCTCTCTGATCATAGAGAGAAGATAGAGATACACTTTGGCAAGTATGTGCCTGAGCAGTGTGAGTCCCAGTGGGTAGACTATCATATTAAATATAAGGCCAACCACGGGAATTAGGTAACTGATGCCATGGTATGGATGACCCTTGAAAACACTCACCCAGATTGCTAAGTAAAAAAACAAACAAAACAAAACAAAACAAAACACTAATCACAAAGAACCACATATTATATCATTTCTCCAAATATGAAATTTTCAGAGTAGACAGATCTGTAGACAGAAAGCATATTGGTGGTTCTCCCACGGGGAACACTGCAATTATAACACAGATTCTAAGATCAGGGCCTTGGCAGTGTAGTTGTAGTGGAATTCTTACAGCCTGAGAATCAGCAAAACCCGAATAAATAATCACCTGGAAGACCAGAGTACCAGGCTAGAGTGAGTAGCTCAGTAACACCGCTATCATCACCCTTATCACCGCTAATAAAGCATAGGGGTCTGGGCCTTGGCACCCCACTTGGTTAAGACACAGCTAAGTTTGACTTGAGACTAAATGATGGGATTTTCTGCTGTTAGATAGTCTGGTTGCAGAGTCCACTCTTAAGGTTGTTATGTCAGAGTGTATTATTATTATTATTATTATTATTATTATTATTATTAATTTTACAGATGGCAGCATAGAAGCAACAAGAATTTCAGATGTATAGACAATATAAGCAAACAGAGGGATTCTCAAGGATCTGAGGGCAGTTAGCCCTAAAAAAATACCAGAGTTGCTGTTGATTTGGCAAAATTGAGCTATTATAGGTTGGGTACTAAGGGAAATATGATACTGGCACACACTAACAGGGCCAAGAACATGATGATAAAGCATATATTATTTGTAGTCTTTGGAAGACTATTTCAGTGCATATTATGCACATCCTACAATTTAAGAAACAGACATTTGTAGAGGTTAATAAATTGTCCGAGGTGGCCAGGCTAATCAGTGGGGGTGTCTGCACTCCAACCGAGATCTGTAAAGAACAAGTCTGTTCTAACGGGTCCCAGTTTGATCTATGGGATCTTTAATGATTATAGATATTGAGGTTCTTGAAAAATTATTTTAGTTTCATTCTTGAGCAGCATTTCAAAAGTTCTAGTACATATGCTAGTAGTATTGCTTGTATTCCTTAGAAATACATGCTTCAGAATAACTGTTTTATTAAACTCACTTACTGGAGATTTCTTATAATACTTAGATCTCAGTTGTTTCAATGCAAAACCAATCAATTACTCATCTTTAGTCTCCCTCCCAGTGTGAAAATAAACTCATAATCTCTTTTGACACAAATAAGGAGATTTTCTTTCCTGATCACACCCAGTCACATGTCTGTGATGGAGACACCAACGGCCCATTTAACAAAAATACATAAAATGTGCTTATATGAAATTTAGTCATAATGTCATTTTTTAAAAGGAATCTTTTTAAGCCCTTTGAGAATTACTGCTTCATTCTTTCCTTTTCTTCTTATTGTTCAAACATTTTCAAGCTGTCCACATACTTCCCCTGAAGGAAGAAGTTCTCATGGAAATGCCTGGAGAGCTGAGCTGTGGTTTCACTCAGGTCTGTGGCCTCTGCATTCTGGAGCCCGACCAGCCAATATTTGAGAAAATATTCTTGAGTTTCATTTAGTTAGGTAGAGTTGAAATAATCCATTTTTAAACAATCCTTTCAAGATCAAGCTCCCCTCAGTTCCTGTTTACATGGTTGACTTTTTATGGTCTTGGCCTAAATCAAAACCAACCAACCAACCAACCAACCAACCAACCAAATAATAATAATTTAAAAAGAAAACAAAGCCAAACAAGTCAACAGCATGTAAGCTTATTAGAAACCCTATGAGCCCTGCCTTCTTACTTTCAATGCTAAATAAATCTACCTCCTAGAAAAAAAGGACTCATTTTAAAATTGTGGGTGTTTATTTATCCTTTGCCACCTTCATTCCCTTTGACCTTGCTGGAGGTCATCTGCTGCTTAGCGGATTTACAACCTGCTGGAGGTAACTTTGTCAGGGAATATTTCACATTTGCAGAGTAGAGGGCACACACATCCCATCAGTACTTCGAGTTAAGTATTTCCAACAATCTGCCCCATTTTCTCTGCTGTCAGTTTTGACGTCTCCTATCATATGACTTATGTGAAATTTCTTCAAGGAATTCTTACGCAATGTCCAATTGGACTCATTGCCCTTCAGTGTTTTCATTGTAACTGGCAATGCCTTTTACCAAAACCCTTATTAAGTTAAATTATGGTTTCCCCTTGACTTGTGATCTTCCTCACTGACCCATAGATTGCTGCATGGAAGGCTGTGCCTCTGTTGCACAGCATGCCCAATGTCCTTCATAACTGTTACAGAAGCTATAAAATTAAGTAGCAGTTTATATGTTGAAAGAGCTGTGGCACCGTTTCAGACACAGGGTGTCCTGAACATAAACTGGTAAATGCTGTAGACTCTTCCCATTCATGGTTCTGGTTTGATGAAAATGACTCCTAATAGCTCTGGCTCTTATAACATTTCCAGATCAACTCGGGGCTTATGGGAAGAATGGCTAATTAGAAACTCTATCTGGTGAGAAATTTTACCTTTCTGTCCCTGTCTTAGTCTTTGATAACCCATCACATCCACTCCCGGGGAGCATCATTATCACCTCCTCTTCCCCAATCCTGGAGCTGCCTCTCATCTGAGTCTTTCCTAAACTCAGCAAGCTGAGCACCCACAGTTGTAAGTATATGTAAATATATTGGAAAAAGTAACCAAGTTCAAATTTAGCTGACAAGAAAGAAAGAAGAAAGAAAGAAAGAAAGAAAGAAAGAAAGAAGAAAGAAAGGAAAGAAAGAAAGAAAGAAAGAAAGAAAAGGAAGAAAGAAGAAAGAAAGAAAAGAAAGAAAGAAAGAAAGAAAGAAAGAAAGAAAGAAAGAAAGAAAGAAAAGGAAGAAAAAAGAACATGAGAGACTCCTAACTCTGGGAAATGAACTAGGGGTGGTGGAAGGGGAGGTGGGCGGGGGGTGGGGGTGACTGAGTGACGGGCACTGAGGGGGGCACTCTATGGGATGAACACTTGGTGTTATTCTGTATGTTGGCAAATTGAACACCAATAAAAAATAAATTCATAAAAAAATGAAAAAAAAGAAACAAAAAAAGATATACAAACATGTAATGGTTGACTCACTGTTCAAAATAAAGTGTTTTCATTGTAGTTTAGCTGTTCTGTATCTGCATGGGGCTGTTTTACTTAAATTGTTACAATGATCATTTCTTCCTTTGATGATAATCCTTCTGTTTTACATAAATTTATCCTTTACATTATCCATGTAAAAAAAAGTTTGTGATTTCACTTTATAATTCCCTATATCTCTGCTGGATCTTAATTCTTAATTCTGTGAGGTATTAATTATTTTCTAACTGGTCAAACGACACATTCAAATAATGCCCTTCTCATTGGATAATTAGCCTCTGAGTGCTAATTCCTTTGGTTTACATTCCACCGGCCCAACCTCACATCTCAATCCACGGGAGTCCACAGAATGAGGCTTTAGAAACCGAACTAAACATCCTTACACACCTACTCATTCAGTGAGCGAGCCCCTGTGAATTTCAGGTAGTATGTGAACCCTTCCTGGCACAAATCTGGAGTTCCTCCTGTGGCGGGGTCATTGTGTGTCATGATCAAGAAAGAATTCTTGAGATGTTTTACAGCGCGAATGAGCAAGGGTCTTTAAGGAGCACAGGGACAGGACCCATGGGCAGACAGAGCTGTACTTTTGCTGGGTGAAGCTGGTGGCTATATGCTCAGTGCTCAGGGGGGAGGGGACATGCAGGGATCATAAATGTTCTCTTTGAATGTCTACTCTTGAAACCACTTCCACAGGATTGCTCTGGTGCTTGTCATTCAGCTCTTCAGTATTAGCTATTGGTGAGATATATAGGCAGTCACAAGACCCTTTAAGAGTATAGCAACAAGTACATATTTGATCCTTATCAGAACTATGTAGGTTCTAGGTCGGGCTTCCAGGATAAAGGGGAACATTGTTCTGCTTCTATTCCTCATCACTTCCTGACCCTCCCTCCTATTTCCCAACTCTAAGGCCAATTTAGTTGACCTAATAATGGATTCCAGTCTCTCATACCTTCTCAAGGACTGTTCTGGGAAGTGGAGAGCCAACCCTCCATTCACATATTTCATTCCCTCAAGTTTTTCCCACAAACATATAGTTATGAAGACATCTCAGCTGTTTCCAACACAAGACAAACACAAATCTGGAGTTCCTCCTGTTGCGGGGTCATTCTTCTCCATTGCTCGGTGGCCGTTCCCCATTTCTTTCCTCCCTTCTCTAGCCAGAAAGTCCAAGAGACAGGCTTACTCACTCAACTTCCTTTTTATTCCACAAACATCCACCTTCATATTGAACAATTTTTCTCAAATTGTTCTCTCAAAAATCAAAAGTCAACTTTCATTATTAAATCCAAAGGACTTTTCTGACCTGGCTTTATATATATTTTAGGCAGCATTTAAAATCAGTTGGTAGGTCTCTCCTCAATAAGTAACTGTTTTCTCTGCCCCTTTTTTGTTGGGGTGAGAACTTAGCATCAGTAAGGTGTTCAATTCTTAGGTGAACAACTCAACAAATATTAAATACATATACATTCAGGAAACTACCACGTAGATTAAAAACTAGGACATTTCCACCATCCCATCAGTCATATACCCCTTTTGAGACAATATATCCCCAAAGTTACCCATAGTTGCTTCTATAATTCTAGATTAGTTATTTCTAGTTTGAAGTTCATGTAAATAAAATCATATGGTATTTTTTCTTTTGCAAGGGCCTTTTTACTCAATTGTGCATCCAAAATCCATCCTGATTTTTTCATAGTTGTGTGTCCTTTTGGTAAGAAAAGACAACAATTTATTTAACCATTCTACAGCTGATGCAAACATAGGCTGTTTTCTCAGCTCTGAACATTTCTTTCTGGTTGTGTTTTTGTGGATCTAAGCACACATTTCCAGAAGTGGAATCATGTTGCTGCAGAGCTTACTTTTATTTTGTTTTAAAAGGTACCTAAAAGTTCTCAAAAGTAGTGACAGCCATTTTTCCCTCCATCTACAACATGTAAGAATTCTCCTTCTTGTATATCCCTGCTAAAACTTGGTATCGTTAGCACTTTAAAGTTATATACTCTTGGGGCTACCTCATTTTGCTTTCAAATCTAATTTCCTAAATGACCAATAATGTTAAACACATTTTCATATGCACATGGGCCACTTGAAAATTATCTTTAGTGAACAGCTTTTCAAGGTTCTTGTCTATTGTTATTTAAATTGAATTATCTGTCTTTTTCTTGCTTACGTGTGTTTATGTATAAAATATATTATTCAACAGAGTATTCCTATGGACACTGGACCTTCATTTCTAAGTACTGTTTTAGTTGCTTCCACAAGGTTTGACATATTGTGATTTAACATCATTCACTTGGAAATGTCTTGAGGAGGACAACCCCTCTGTGTTGAGGCAGGTCACTTCCCTCTCACAGATTTTGTCTTTCAAGAATCTCAGGACTGGGATGCCTTGGTGGCTCCACAGTTGAGCATCTGCTTTTGGCTCAGGTCATGATCCCAGGGTCCTGGGATTGAGTCCTGTATGGGGCTCCCCGCAGGGAGCCTGCTTCTCCCTCTGCCTGTGTCTCTGCCTCTCTCTGTGTGTCTCTTATGAATAAATAAATAAATAATCTTAAAAAAAAAAGAATCTCAGGACTGTAGGAGATTTACTCTGGCTTTTTAAAGCCGTTAGCCACTACCCCTTGACACCCCTTCTCAAGTTTCTAGGCACAGCTTCAGAACTCAGCAAGTCTTCAGGAGTAAACCAGCTATCTTAAGGGATCTTCAATTCCCAATCTGTCATGTTGATCTCAGTTGACAGCTGAAGGTTCTTAGGATCACCTTCCCTGGATGAGTCACTGGACATGGGACACACTCCTTCTCAGTCCACACCCAGGACAGCAAATACTCCTAGGAAAGGAGGCAGCTGGCCTGTGAGCCTCACATACCTCTGAACTACAATGTATCTAGTCCAAGTTGTTTCCACAGTTCTGTGAAGTCTTAAAACCATGATTTCTGAAAGTTTTCTAGCTTTCTCTTGCTGTTGCAGTGGGATGGATAGGCTGCTGCCACCACTAAGTCCCAACCCTGGGTGGCCATCCTCTCTAAAGCCATCCTGCCTTACCAGTCAAGTCACTGGATATTGTTTTATTCCTCATGCCATTGGCCATTCTTCCTCACTCTTTTTGTCATTTTCACGCTCAGCACTTGACTTTAAGCATTGGAACTTCTCAGATATTTGCCCTAGGTTACCTTCCTTTATTCTGTATTGTTTTACTAGGCAATTCCAGTAAGTTCCATAAGTACAACTACGATCTGCCTCAAAATTTTACCTGTTCACTTCACTTCTATCATTTATTCCTCAGACAATTTATTTCCAAATACATTCACACTTATATCTCATTGGGGCATAAAATCTCAGTTTTAAAATTCTTCCTGTCTCATCATCCTTACCCCAGGAAACAACACTCATATTCAGAGTTACCCAAGCCAGAATCCTGGGCCTTTCTCTGTACTTCTCTATCTTTGTCCACATCACCTAAAGCATCTACTCCCTAATTATTTCTAAGACCCATTCTCTTTTTCCCCATATTCTCTCTAGCTCTCTAGTGCATCACTCAATGTCTCCTCCTTAAAGCTCAGGTATCCCAAGACCAACTTCAGGCTTTCTGCATGAATCCAGACAAGAATAATATTCTTCTCACGTGTAAGAGCCATATGTAAAGTTGATTACTCAGAAAAGAAAAGTGAGATACGTAGATATAAGATTTTGAACTTCCGTGATTAAGACCAAATAGCCCAGGATTCTAAATATGTCATCCTACATAATGACCCTATTCTATAGAGCAAGCCCACCAAAACCAGAAAAACACTCATGAACTGATTCCCCTTCAGAATTCCATGGGAAGGACCCTAAGTCTAGCTGTGTTCCCATCAAGATGCTCAGACTTATTCTGATATCAAGGGGATATTCCGCTTTATACATCCTCTCTTCTTTTAGTTCTAGAATAAAATTAGTTGGAGTCTCTGCTTTAGGCTCAAGCTGTCTACCTGATATATTTAAATATATTTATTTAGGTATTTGCTACTCAAATATTAATAAAAATAATGTTTTGGTGCTATTTCGGGTTTGTTTTCTTATGACCAATCTCTGTAAGAAAACTCATATGGGCAAATTTAAGAACATAATAAGAGAGACACCTTGGTACCTCAGTGGGTTAAGTGTCTGACTCTTGATTTCAGCTCAGGTCATGATCTCAGGGCCATGGGATCAAGCGGGGTGTCAGGCTCCATGCTCCGTGCAAAGTCTGCTTGAGGTTCTCACCCTCTGCCCCTCCCCCTCCTTGAGCACAATTTAAATAAAGTTCTTAAAAAGAACATAATGAGTGCTCCTACACTTAATCATAGTTTTATATACTTAATAACTGTCAGGCTCAAATTTTTTATTACATTATGTTCTTACACAATTATTAAAAATTAAAACAGATACAGAAAGGATCAATCCAAGATTCTACCTCCTGCATAATGTAATACAGTAAACAAAGATTATGAAGTTGGAAGGCAGGATTGCAAACTCCAAAATAATCTTTGTTACTAGCCATTCAAACTTGGAAAAAATCAGTTGAACCTCCATTTCTTTTTCTATAAAATGAAATAAAACACGTAATCCAAAATGTGAAACGTATGTAGAATATTTTATGAACTGGAAAGTGGCATAGTAATTATGCTTAGCCAGTTCGTGATATTCAGGATTCTAGACCCAAAATCTTCCACTTGGTATCACTTAAAATTATACTTAATCAATTTTCTATATATTTTAAGGTGAAACAATTATTGCAAAATGAATTCAATCTGTTCAAACAGTAAATACCATAGGATGACACTGAAATCTTGGGCTCATCTCTCTTTGTATATACAATAAAATGAAAGCCAATATTACTAATAATACCTACACTTAAAAAGATACATTTGAGCCTGGGTGGCTCAGTGGTTGAGCATCTGTCTTTGGCTCAGGTTATGTTCCTGCCACCCTGGGATCGAGTCCCACATCAGACTCCCCACAGGGAGCCTGCTTCTTTCTCTGCCTCTCTCTGTGTCTCTCATGAATAAATAAACAAAATATTTTTAAAAATTAAAAGATACATCTGATTTATATCCTGTGTTTTTTTAAAATATGTTACTTGACGGGATGAGCACTGGGTGTTAAGCTATATGTTGGCAAATTGAACTCCAATAAAATAAAAAAATAAAATAAAATATGCTACATGTTACTAATATCCCTCCTAAACATGTTGCAAGTATTTATTTCAGATTTGCCTGTAATTAGTCCTTTGACTTGGCTCTCATACTTTCTGTGAAAATTCAGTTCACTCATCCATCATTGTTTTTTTTTTTATCCTAAATATATATGTGAGTCCCAAAAAAGTGTCTCCTGCATCATCATTAAACTAGTTGTTTTGATGACCCATTTTCTTCTTCTTTTGAGCACAAACAGAAATAGAAGAAACTGGCAAACTCCACCATGCTGGTTCCAAACATCAGTACCACTGTTGATATAACCAGTAATATCAGTGCCTATTCTCCTGATGCCCATAGCAAGGGTTCTCATGTCTAGCCAAGGGTGTTGGTTCCTAATTGTTGCAGAAAGTACTAGGATGCACTCACAGTTTTCTAGCTTTTTTATCTTCTTCTACTTATTCCCTTAGCACAACACTATCAGAATTTAAGTACAGTCCCCTCGGGGCTGAGAAGTGGAAAATTTTAAGAAACAGATAAGAAAATGCTTCCAAATTATACATCCTCTGTAAAACTCAATGTACTGTCCTTGAGATAAACTTTAAACTTGGATACTCTCTTCATAAGTTCTAGAAGATTTTCTGAGCTTCCTCTAAACAGACTCTCAGGTTCCCCAACCAGTCATGTTTGCAGAAACATGCTCCACCATGCTTGGATATAGCGGTAAACCAGATGGTTTTTTGAAAATACCTTGATTTCCTCATTTATATTTGCCAAATCAGTAGTTGTTTTTGAAGCCACAGCCCTGGTTTTGTCCTTTATTACTTTGCACATCAAACATAGCTCCTAGCCCCTTCATCAACACCATAACAGCATGGTGGTATAGCTGCACAGAGAAGATAATCTTCAAGTAGGAGCATGTAGTTAATCATACAGTGTTGTTGATCCCAAGCTGGTTACATGGGTAAATTGTTGGGAACTCCATCTTTTTAAATGAGGTTTGATATAGACCACGTTATATACATTATTTATTGTATAAATACAGGAGCAGAATATGTAGAGATATTTTCTCAGTGGCCCCTGTAGGACAACTGGTGACCTTCATATTCAAGGTTATAATTAGCCAGAAAAAAAATAAAACAAAAAAACAAAAAAACCTAGTCTTGGGGAGGTCCCAAACATTTTTAAAGCATCAGAGACAACAAAAGTAAGGTCTCATTTGAGTTAAGAAGAAAGATGAAGCTTACATTATGAAAAAGAACAAGGTCTAGGCATCAGACGTTACCAAATGCTTAATGTGAATGAACAACTATAAAGTGACCTTAATAATAGTATCACTGTCAATTCACCACAATTTATTATTTATAAAATGATAATTATTTGCAGAATTGTTCTAAATATCAAATGATAAGTATTAGCCTACTCTCATAGTGCCCGTACCGTGAGAGATAACCAATAACTAATTATTAAGACTTTACTGGCCTTATTCTGTAACTATTACTAACTGGATATTAAGATATCTCTTTAGAAATTTCCATGTCCTTAGAATTATAAACTTTTGAAAAAAATACTAAAAAAAATGGTTCTGGCAATCCCCTAGGGCAGTGATTTGAGGGGAGTTTCACATCTGCCATCCATGGTATATGCCTGAATGTCAATTTTACATGGATCTAGCTTTTAATTAAAGTTGAGGACACGAAATCTGTATAAGTGATATGATTCCAACTATATGACATTCTGGAAAATGCTAAAGTATGGAGTGAGAATAGGCAAGTTAACAAGCAGGAATAAAATGACTTTTTTTTAGTGGTTGTTGCAAAGTGTAATATTCATTGAGCAATTACTATGTACACTTGCCCAGAGATGAGAACTGAAGGAAGGATGGAGATTCCTTGGAAAAGTGGCTTTTACCTCACAACTTCTGAAGGCTGGCTCCATGTTCACTTTCCTTTTGTCCCATGGCATCCCCTTTCCACCAATTCTAGGATATATTCCTTCTCTGCTTACCCAGGCAAAATAACTCGGTCCACTGCCTTTCAGATAGGTCTTGTTTTCTTCCTCCACAAGCACTAAAAGAAGTTCACAAAATGCAAAAAGCAAGGGCAAGAGCACAGATATAAATAAACAAGTTATACAGAGTAATTCCTGTGAATAACAATGTTCATAGATCCTAAGTAAAGAGACTTTGGTCTATGATCAGACAAATTGTAAGTCAAAATCTGTTTATTTGAATGAATTATGGTTATCAATATTAAATCTAAGTTAGTGATCCCCTTATTTTAATCACATATCTTTGTATGCTACAGCTCTTTTGTCTCTATTTCAACTGGATTCAGTTAGGGTTACAGGGATATATTTCTTTCCCTTTCCTCCCTCTCTCCCACCTTCCCTCCAAATTATTGGTCACAATTTGTCTTAAATTTTAGTAGATTCACAGACTTCATGTCACATCCTGTGTAAGCCAAGAACTTTGTTACCTCCCAGTATTTTCTTGTGATGGGGATTTGACTGAAAGAAAGCAGATTCTTACATTTTAAGATGTGATGAATAAGGGAGGAGCTTTGTGATAGAGATACCTGTGCGAGCATCCCTACGTGTGCTGGCTCTGTGCAGGGTTACCCTTGTTTTGACTGAGACACAGAGGAATGTTGCATCAGTTGCATCAATGTGGAATGATGTACTCAGAACCCCTGGAAAAAAAATATAGCTGGAATTCTACTCAGAATCCATGATCTTCCTTGGACAAAAAAAAAAAAAAAAATGTGTGTAAATAATCCTGACCTTCTAAGACTCTTTGACAGATGAGGAGATGGAGGCCTTCTGAGGAGAAATGGCTTGCTCACATTAAAAGTAGAGCAAAGGCATGGAAGGAGATCTCAGATTTTTCCATCACACCAAATATAAAGAGAAGAACCCTCTCCATTTCTCCTAAATCATGTCATGGGCTTGTAAGTAACATTTATCATCCTACTTCTTGTCTTGTTTTGTCCATAAGATGAGAAAGCTGTAATGACACTGAATAAAAGTCAAGGCACCTAAGTTTCTCATATATGCTGCTACTTTGTTCTCTTAATATCTGTAAGATTACTTTTTCCCTTCTAATTAAGAACCTTTAAAATACGCAATTATCTTACTGCAGTTACTTCCTTTCAAGCTGAGTTGTGTTTCCAGGGGAAATGATGAGATGATATTCTGAATATAGACCCTGGGGTGCATTCAGAATTATCCCTTCCTCGTCGGTCCCTCTCTCTCTGGGGGGAAACAATGTGACAGGGTCATGCTTGCATGCCTAGGCTCCTGGTCCTTTCAGGAAACCCCTTTTCCAATAGGTGGCTACAGGGTTCACCTTCTAGCCATCACAGTTCCTCATGCATGCCTGGCATCAAAGATGTAACTGAGACTCCTAAAATGGAACTGGCTCCACCTGTTAAAGGGGTTTGCACTGTATTCTATTGATAGTGAAGCTGCTATAGGATATTCAGCAGATAGGCAAAGTGAATTAGCATTTTAACAATGTCCTTCTTTAACCTGAGACTTGTCCAAAGCACAGGGTAATGACTGGATGCAGGAGGAGTTGTCAGAGCTCAGGATTACAACAATGAGGCTGGACCCTGACAATGGAGAAGAAAGGATCTCTTTCAGAAATGCAAAGAAGGAATTCTTGAATAGATGTAGGTATCAAATAGAGATATGGAGAGACGGAGAGAAGCTTTAGAAGTGGAGGAATTGTTGAATTAATGGTGAGTTGACGTGAAGGAAGATATGTCCCCTTTTGGGCACTCAATGCAGTAAACACCATACTTACCAGATTGATATATTGGAATTAAGTCAGAAATAAATGCAGATATGCTTTCCATATATCTTCATATAGACTTTTGAACAACAGGGAGCATCTTTTTATCTTTTAATTTTATTATCTCTCCAAAGATTACTTATGTTCCACAAGTAAACATTAGGAGAAGAAAGTTTTAAGCCAAAGGAAAAAAAGTTAGAGTGTAATGTGTACATCCATAAATGACACATGAGAGCAAAGAGGAACAGTTGTTTCAGGAGCATCAATGCAGGAGGAGATGTACAGAGTAATGCAGTATGAGAGATGAAGCTGGAACACAGGCTAAGTTGAGATGGGATTGTGGGATGCTTTGAGTGTCCTGCTTAGCAGTTTGGGTGTGGTTGTAAATGGGACATGATTTAGGGTTTCTGAAAGAAGAGCAATGATCTAGAGTATTCCCAAAGAGCATAATGATTTTTGCTGCCTGATGGAGGATTGATCTGAAACAGACTCAAAACAGAAACACTGGGTGGAGATTCAAAAGAAATGGGGAGAAATATCAGATATTTAATTCGGTAATGACCCTCTGCATTAAATAGGTCTTCATAGTGCTAACTCTTTCAGATATCTTGTGTAATTTAAATTATAAAGATAGCTCTACATCTAAATTGAGCTTACTATGTGGCAGGCACTAGGTTCTCAAACAAATGAACTCATTTCATGGCCACAACAACCATATAAACAAAATTCTCTCATTAACCCTCTTGTACAGATGGGAACACTGAGTTGGAGAAGGATGGGCAGCCTTCCCAGGGTGACACAGCTGGGAAGTGTCAGATTCAAGTCCAGGTTGGTTTGGCTTCAAGGTCTTTTCTGTGCAAGCTTATCCAAAGAGGCTCATTCTGTGGATTGTAGTCAGTAATACACATGGGGGTAGCCTTGTTTTCCCTCTCCCTCTGCCTCCGCACCCAATCACTCACACACACACACACACACACACACACACACACACACACTGCTACCTATTGAATTTAGTATCCAGTGTACCAAATGCCAAGGGGGTCTCTCTCCCATCCCTACACAGTCTATTGACTTTAAGGATTTTTGAACTGATTGAAGTTTGAGTTGGGGAGTTCAGACTTAAATAATGCCTACACTCTCCTACCTTAGATCATAACTGCCTAATTTTATCCAGTACATTCGATGACATTTATTTGAATATCATCCTCAAAGAATATTATACATTATAGTAAATGCTCAGAGTGGACCTTAAATATCTTTCATTGTAGAAAAGTATTTTTATCTTCCCTCAACTAAAACATCTAATCAAGAGACTTTGGCCTCTGAGACTTGGTTCCACATTTGGGATCTGATGTTTACATCAAGGGCAAATCTGTCCTGCAGCAGAAGCCCTACAGGTAGAAAGGAACAAGACTCTGTAGAAAATCAGTAATTCTTGACTCTGAGTCTTTAAAAATATATTCAGAACACACTCTGAGCTCCTATCACCTGGAAGCGGATTGTCAGAATAACCTTCCACAATAGGACCGAGTCAGGTCAGCCCCAAAAAGAGCTTGTCTTTGCAAAGGACCACAGGGACCCGAAAGCTACTTCTTATCTCAAGCACACCCACAGTTTGCCTGAACTCTATTCCAAGTACAGGCCAAATTGAAAATCATAAAACTCATCTGAAAATAGCTCTCAGATCCTCCTCCTGTCTCTCTCTCTCTCTGCCATTCAATGTTCTAGTTGTAGGGGATTTCAATTCTAAAAGAAGGGCCAGGATATCTTAGAAAGCAAGGCATAATGAAAAGAATGGGAAGATTTACGTGACAGGAAAAAGAACTCAGATATTGGATGGAAAATGAGCATGAGGGCAGGTGAGAGGATTTGGTTATACAACCGCTGCCTTATTTGGTCAGGCATATAGCAGAGATATGGCTAAGCATAGGGAGTGAACAGTGCAGGCAATCACTGAGTGAAAAAAAGCAAGGAAGCGCATCTACCTTCAATCACTAATAATCACTAAAATATTTTAAAGCCTAAAATGCAAGAGAGTTAGCAATAAAAGCTAAACCAAGCTTCTTATATAAATCTCATTATAACCTCTTATGTAGGATTATTATATACTTTTTAAAAAATAGATATGAAATAGAAAATGAAAAATAGATATGAAAGTGAAAAAATTTCTTTTTGCTAGAAATTAAACCTGGTATAATAACCATTTCTGCTCATATGTTTGAGCATTCAGGTTATAAGAGGTTCACATACCATTTACAGAAAGGGTAAAAGTCAAAACTCACTTGAAAATATTAGCATGCCAAAAATACAAAATAATGTGCATTTTTTTTGCACCAAAATGTGATTTCATTCCTGAAGATTGAACACTAAGTTCCTCGGGCCCTGTGTTTCTGATGTGGTATGTGTACTGGAGGGAATGGCGGAGGTTATATATATAATTATAGTAAAGAATGAATAATAGCAAAGATAATGATCACTACATTTTTTGGAACTTAATACATGACAGGCGCTATGCTCATCACTTTATATGCTTCAATTTACCCACAGATCAATGAAAACAGACCTCTATGCCATCTGTCATTTTTTCAGCCTAGACACTGGCAAACATTTGTGGTGATAGAACATTAACCTCAAAGACTGCATGGTAGACTGTTTCAAATACATCTCCTGAGGGGGAAAAATTAGAGAGGGAGACAAACAATGAGAGACTCCTAACTCTGGGAAACGAACAAAAGGTTGCAGAAGGGGAGGTAGGTGGAGGGTTGGGGTAACTGGGTGATGGGCACTGAGGAGGGCACTTAATGGGATGAGCACTGGATGTTATACTATATGTTGGCAAATTGAACTTCAATAAAAAATCAATGAATCAATGCCTGATACATAAACAAACAAAAAACCAAATACATCTCCTAGTTTCCCATGCAGAGCTAGCTTAATACCTAGAGAAGAGTAATAAGATCAAAGCGATTGAACTTAGAACATGTGACTTCAAATCTTAACTATGCCAGTTCTTACCAGTGCTATTGAGAAAATGGTTATTAACCTCCAGGCCCTCAAATATTTAATACGGACCATGATACCTTCCTTGTGAATCTCACTGGTACATGTCTCATAGAAATTAGATAATGATCATGAAATTTCTTTGAAAATCATAAAATGCCAGAAAATGTAATTGCTCACTTATTTTTCTGTATCTACAAAGCTCTCTGAATGATCAGTACTGGGTAAGTACATACCATCGGCTCAGTAAGATGCTGAGCAGAGGCTCAACTCTTCATCTTCTTAGTGCCTTGAAATTGCAAATATGCTTTTATTGATGCACAGGCAGACCAGTCACAGAGAATTAACCATATCCATTATGTCTGCTGCATAACAACTTTGTTTTCTCATGATTCTGCAGCTTGAAATGGGCTCAGCTGGGCTGTTCTTCTGGTTTCACCTGAGCTCACTCTTGTTGTTGTAATCATCTGCAGATCAGCTGGAGTGGTGATCCAAGATGGCCTTCATCACATGGCACGTCAGCTGAGATGGCTAAAATACCCAGGCACCTCTCTGTCCACATGGTCTTTCCAGCGAGATATTGGGACATCTATGCATGATGGCACAGGGCTCCAAATGGGTGAAAATGGAAGCTTCAAGGCCTCTTAAGGCTCTGCCCTGAAGCCACAGAACATCCCTCTGCTGCACTCTCCTGGCCAAAGGAAGTCACAAGGTCAAATCAGATTCCAGGGGAGGGGAAGAGTTCATCTCTGGATGGAGGGAGAGTCTAGACCACATTGCAAAAGATTATGAAGGAAGCGGGGGATTATAGAATCACCTTTGAAAACATCTTTCATAGCGGCTTAATCCCTGATGAAGTCATCTCTGACAGGGAGCCCACCCTTCTGTGATCAGGGCTCTCTGTGACACAGGGGACTGTGCTCGTGTCACAGAGCCAAGAGCAGTAAATTATCCACACTGATGATGCTCATTCTCCCTGATGAAAATTCTGAAGTGATTTTGTCTCCTTTTGATTGAGGAAAAAAAAAAAAAAACTAGCAAAAAAAATTAGAATGTCACAAGGAACACTGCCTCTCCTTCAAATAAAATAAAAAACCAATGCAAGCAGCCCTCTAATTTTAATTCATGCCTTCCTCCCTTCCCCACATACTTGTTCAATAAATACATTTATACCAGATGAATGGGGAACCCATTGGAGGAAAAAATTGGGGGAGAGAAAAATTATGGTTTGCCTGTGTTGATTTGAAAGTAACCATGAAACATCCAGGTAGGTGACTTGATATTGACGTTGTCTTTGTTGTTCCTGTTTTTATTTAAAATGTGCTGTCATCCTCAACAGTGAGCATGAAACAGAATCATTATTATATGTGATAAACAGCCAGCTCAGGTTGCTGTGATCATACAGCTGACCCCGAATCCTTCTTTCCTAATGTAAGGACACTGTATTTTGTCAACAAAGAGTATAGTAAGCATTCTAATATTGGATCCATAAATTGTAAGGTTGTCTGGGGCATCCTTCCAAGTGTCTTCTGTAAAATAGATTGAATACTTGGTCCTTGTGTATAAGTGTTTGAATGTGTATTTTGCCCTGTTAGGAGTGAGGAGTTTGATGACTAACAAACTAAATGGAAGCCATGCCCTAACATGTGAGCAGTGCTTCCTTGACTATTTTTAAGTCATATGGACAAGCTTTGTGAGGGTTTTTGTTTGTTTGTTTTTTTGGTTGTTTGTTTGTTTGTTTTTTGTTGTTGTTGTTGTTTTTTGCAGTTTAGGGGCTTTGGCAATCATTTTTGGAGAACAGAAAATAAATTTTCCAGGATCTTAAAAGTTCAACTCTGTATCACACCATAGTGAGTAAGTCACAGAGGTATGGCCAATGGGTCAAATCTGACCTACTGCCTGATTTTGTGAGTAAAGTTTCAGTGGAACACAGCCAGGCCCATAAATTTATGCATTGTCTGTGGATGCTACGACAACACAGACTATATGGCCTATGAAGCCTGAAACTTCATTTTCTGAATCTTTACAGAATAAGGTTGCTGACCTCGAGCATATTGAATCACTAAGTATCTCCCCATTCCCAATTTCCAGAATTGTATGATTCTATGAGTTTATCCTGTAGGCTTACAGGTGTTTGGACAGACTGAAGGTATGGTGATTTGCATGTCCTACAAATATCATGTGGTGGTGTTTTCAATAATAGAAGCAAGCAGATATTGGAGGCAAGTATAATAGGTATTATGCCAATTTGAGTAAGAATTTATTTCTGTTAAGAAACTCAAAATAAAAATAATTATTCTATGAACAAAACATGTGAGGCATCAGAAGTAAAGTTATCTTATCTCACAATTTTGCCTCGATTCAACACTATTTATAAACTTAATTCAAAGAGCATGCCTGCCTCACTGCTGTAATTTTTTCTCCTGTGAATAAACAGAGATGGCATGGCATAGCTGTCAAACCCCAGGGAAAATACATATGAACATTAAAAGGTAAAGAAAGATAAATCCTCCAAAGATATAGCTCGCAGGAGACACTGTTTATATTCTGCTATTTAAGACATTGTTCTTTTCCTGTTATTTGCATTTTTCCTATAATTCCAGCAATCAGTAAAGATTACTAGCAATATCTTATCAGCTAATGACAAGAACATCTGGGTCCTATCTCCCTTGATGCATTTTAATCAGGTCATTGAAAGGAAGCTCAGCAGCTGAAAGCTATCTATTTTCTTTGGGATGATTGCATAATATAATTAAAAGTATTTTATCAGTAATCCATGGCAGAAGAGAGAAGCTCTATGCATGTGGCCTCATGGAAGTGAATTGCCAGCATTTTTAACACTTGAGGAACTTGTCATGTAAATCATTACCTCATACTCTAAAATGCCATTAGACTTCAGTGCTCATGCTTGCTGGCTAGTCAGTGAAAATACTTCCAGAAAGTCTTTAGTTTTTAAAATCATAAATCCCAGGCAATGTCACTTGCATTGAGAATTCTTCGTGCAATGCAAATGTCTATGGACAGAACCCATGCCCTTTACCCATCAGCTTTCAGAGCTGTACTGAGAAAAAGACACGGGTAGAAAGCATCCAATGGTCCACTTCCCATAAGAGAAGCTTTCATGAGATTTCAAGTTAAAGGAGCAAAATTATCTCTTTCCAGCCTCCCCCCATTAATTAGCCATATAAACTGAGGTTATTTGCATTTCTGGACTCAGTTTCTTCATATGGCAGACAGGTCTATATATTAAATTCCTTCACAGCTTTTTTTAAAATTTTATTTATTTATTCATAAGAGACACACAGAGACAGAGAGAGGCACACAGACACAGGCAGAGGGAGAAGCAGGCTCCATGCAGGGAGCCCGATATGGGACTCGATCCTGGATCACCAGGATCACGCCCTGGGCCAAAGGCAGGTGCTAAATTGCTGAGCCACCCAGGGATCCCTCCTTCACAGCTCTATGTCCCATGCACTAAGGTGCCCTTGAAGCAACTATACATGTGCTGCATAAAGAAGCACCTGTTTGCAAAGTTAACATGTTAGTTATTCCCGGCACCCGGGTGGCTCAGTCGATTAAGCATCCAACTCTTAGTTTCCACTCAGCTCATGATGTCAGAATCCCTTGGGATCAAGCCCTGCAATGGGCTCTGCCTGCAACTTGGAGTCTGCTTGTCCCTCTCTCTCTGCTCTTCCCCCTGTTCCCGTGCTCTCTCTCTGATTCTCAAATAAAAATGTAAATAAATAAATCTTTAAAAAATCGTATTAATTATCCCAATGGATAGTATACTTGACTATTTTTCAAATAAATAAAATTGAAGTATAATTTATATATACCAAACTGTATAGATCTTAAGTGTTCAGATAAATAAGTTTTGTAACTTTATATACTCATAGCAACCCCCCAAAGAAACACAATATAGAACACCTCCACCATGCCAGAAATTCCCTTGACCCCTTTCCAACAATTCCAGCTGCCTGCTTCCTAAAAGAGGCAATAATTTCTGTTTTCATCATTGCCTATTCTTGGTGCTTAGATAAGTGGAACTGTACCTTATGTATTCCTTTGTGCCTGGTGTTTTGCTCTCTATATAGTATTTTTGATGTTTTGCTCTCTACATGATATTTTTGAGCTCTCATCCAAGTAGTTACGTACTTCTTTTTATTCGTATTCAATTCCATGAATATTGCACTATTTGTCTATTATGCTGTCAATGAACATTCAGGTTGTTTGCAGTTTGGAGGTATTAGGATTAAGGTTGCCACGAACTTTCTTGAATAAGTCTTTTTTAGGGTATCTGTTTTCATTCCTCTTGGGAAATTCTCTTGTTCCTCATATATTACACACCCAAGAGAAATGTATGGGTGTCAATTTGCTATAAGCTTGATGACATTTGGTATTGTTTGTATTGTAGTTGGACAGATGTAGGATGGAATCCTCCAGTGCAAAACTGGTTCAACGTCAAGAATGATGATAACACACACCAAAAGATATAAAAAGGTTTATAACTGATATAATGAGCCATCTTCCGGAAGACAAAGCAGGCTTCCAAGTAGATATAAAAATGACTTGAGGGGGACACCTGGATGGCTCAGTCAGTTAAGTGTCTGCCTTCAGGCCATAATCTCAAGGTCCTGGATCAAGCCCCATGTCGGGCTCCATGTTCACTGGGGAGTCTGCTTCTCCCTCTCCTACCTACTCACACTCTCTCTCACTATCTCTGTCTCAAATAAATAGATAAATGAAGTCTTTAAAAAATAAATAAAAATGACCTGAGAGAGTAGAAAGGGATGGTTTAAGGTTTTATGGTTTTTAGGAGTGGTGTTGGAGAGCAGATTCCTGTAGGCAAGAGCTTGCATGGTTTGAACCTCCAGCTGGTTTCCCAAAAGGGATCACCCAGGCCTTCTTGTCAGTATGCTGGGATATGGACCAGAAAGGGGGTAATGGGACTTGAAAACTGTCATCAAACATCAAAAATGCTGTCAGTTGGGGCACCTGGGTGACTTAGTTGATTAAACACTGGACTCTTGGTTTAGGCTCAGGTCATGATCTCATGGGCTGTAGGATCAAGCCCTGCTCTGCGTTCACCAGGGAGTTTGCTTGAAGATTTTCTCCCTCTGCCCCCTCCCCTGTCAAATAAATGAATAATCTTTAAAAAAAATGCAGGTAATTGATTATACTTTGTCTTTGGAATTTTAACTTTCTAGTACATGTGAAATAGCATTTTATTATGGTTTTACTTTAATTTGGCCTAATAACTAATGGCATTGAACAAATTTAGATGTACTTATTGACCATAGGTATCTTCTTTTGTGAATTATCAAATCGAAACTTTTGCCTCTGTTTCCTTTTTATTAGTAATTCATTGGAATTCTTTATATGTTTTGGATGTGAATCCTTTGCATTATATGTATGAAGATAGATAGATAGATATAGATATATTCACATATATTCATAAGTTTACATAAGTGTGTATACATATTCGTGAATATATGAATAAGTATACATACATACGCAGATATGCGTATGCATACATCCAAAATATCTTCACATCCAAAATATCTTCATTTAATACACAGCTTTGCTTGGAATGTACTATGTTAGCATCTTCTTTAAATGTTGTTACTTTATGTTTTTATGAAAGATATTTTTACCTACCAATCCTAGGCCAAAAGTTCCTTTTTCCCTCCAGTATTTTTAAATGAGTCATTGCATTGCCTTCTCTTCATCATTGTTTCTCGGGGTAATGCACTTACGACTCTTATTATCAGCACTTTTGTATAAGCATTCTTTTTTCTCTCTTGTTGCTTTTAAGACTTTTTCTATATCTTGAATTTTTTTTCAACATCATTAAGCTTTTGCTGGGTATAATTTTCTTGTATTTATGTTGCTTGAGGTAACCGTGCTTCTCGGATATTTAAGTTGGTATATTTCAATTTGGAAATTTCTTAGGCACTGTGTTTTCAGATATTGCCAGTAACCTCTTCTCTTTCTGCTCTTCACTTGAGATTCCCATTGCATGTATGTTAAACCATTACTTTTTGTCCCAATTGGATCATATATATGAAAATAATTCTCATTTTCTGCTTTAGGTGTTTTTGTTTGTTTTTTCACTTTTTGTTGTTCTGTCTTGCTTTGTGGGAGAGACACACAACGTGAGATCTACCCATTTAACATTTTTTTTAAATGTACAATATGATATTGTTAACTAGAGGTATGATGTTGTACAGCAGATTTCCAGAACTTATTCATCTTATATAACTGAAACTTTATATCCATTGAGCAGTAAATCCCCATTTTCTCCTCCCTTTAACCCTGGCAACAGTTCTACTCTCTGCTTGTATTCTGCTTGAATATTTTGTTACCTCATATAACTGGAATTATGCAATATCTATTCTTCTGTGATTTACTTACTTCACTTAACATAATGCCCTCCAGGTTCATCCACATTATCACAAATGGTAGTTTCTTTTTAAAACCTGTTTTCAGGGCAGCCCGGGTGGCTCAGTGGTTTAGTGCCTGCCGTTGGCCCCAGGGCGTGATCCTGGAGTCCCAGGATCCAGTCCCATGTTGAGCTTCGTGCATGCAGCCTGCTTCTCCCTCTGCCTGTGTCTCTGCCTCTCTCTTTCTGTCTCTGTCTCTGTCTCTCTCTCTGTCTCTCATGAATGAATAAATAAAATCTTAAAAAAAAAACTTTTCATGTTTGCTTTCATATGTTTTCATATGTGTACATGAATACACATACACACACACCATTTGTTTGTTTGTTTTTCTTTCCATTCTGAAGAAGGTCCTATTTCTCCAGAAGCACTCTGGTTTGTAAGGAACTTAACACACATGCACACACAGACACACACACACACATACACCTCTCAAGTGATTTTATCAGAAATAGTTTTATGAACTTTGAAATTGTGTGTGTTGTAGCCAAACAGGAGATGTGTAATGGACATGTGAGCATCATATATATATCCTTGGAGAGAAAGATAGATAGATAGATAGATCACACTTTATGCATCCATCTGTGATGGTCATTTAGATTGTATCCATATGTTGAGTAGTGGGAAAAAATACTTTAGTGAATGTGGAAATTCATCTGTCCTTTAGAGATCCTGATTTCTTTAGTTAATTTCAATTGACCTGTCTTCAAATTTGCTGATACTTTCTCCTTCTGTGTCATGTCAGCTCTTTAGCCACCAAATAAGTTCTTGATTTCTGATTATCTCTCCATTTCAAGTGTTTTTAGTTTATTAATTCTCGTGGATCTGCTGGAATCACCTCTTTGCTCACATTTTTCTTTCCCACTATACATGTTAACATAATGATCACTGTTATTTTAGAGTCATTGTCTGACAATTTTTACATCTGAGTCATCTCTGATCATGTTTGTATTAACTACTTTTTAAGGCTATATTTTTCCACTCTTTTGCTTTCTCTTGGCTTAAAATTGTATGCCAGAGGCTATATGTGAAAGAACAACAGAGACTTGATGAAAATAATATTTATCCTCCAGAGAAGGACGTGACTCTTCTTTGGCCAGATTGCCAATATGAAGACTGAGTGATCCCATCTGCAGTTAAGCTAGGTCTGGGATTTGTTGCAACTTTCTTTAGTTCTCAACTTGCTTCAAATATTTTTAAGGCAGAATTAAAATTTTCTATTCAGTCTGACTTTGGGAATTGCCTACTAACAAAATTCTAAATATTTCTTTTTGTCTTCCATTTCAGCCATCAGCTTTAAACTCAGAAAACATATGCTCCTCTCTATATCCTGCCTGACAGTTATTGAATTGCTATGGCTTATTTTTTCTCCTCTTCATCTCCCCCCTTTGGCTTGCTATGCATTATAATATTTATTTTAATTCCACTGCTCTGCTTCCAGTTTTCAGAGAGCCATTGCAGTGAAGAACTGCTGTATCTCAGAGTGATATAACCTCACTTTCTGGATCTAATTCCAGTGCTCAGAGGGTCACTTATTGTCTTGCATTCAGGAAAGGCCTTGGACACTAGAGAATCTCTCCCCACAATATTATCCTACCCCCAGATTTTGCCTCACTACCCTGGAACATATGGTAAAAGCCAGAAACTATGACAGTGAGACAGTCTAACACATTAGACTGACCTGGAAATTTCATTTTCTGACCTGGAAATTTCATTGCTTCTTAATCTGTATATCCATTTCTGAATCTATGGGGGAGGGAGGAGGAATGTCAGTCCTGTGAAAATCAAATTAAACAAAGAAGAGTTCTTTGAGAATTAAAATGCTATAAACAAGCAAGGTCTTATTTCCATTTTGTATGGCATATTCTGATGCCAATATCTGCTTCTTGAGGAAGGCCTTCTAATACTAGGGAAACCCTCAGATTGTATGTTTTATTTTTTCAAATACCAGAGCACTGTGGCAGTGGTAACTTTGTCAAACACCTAATCAGACCAATTTTTAACTTAGGGAACTATTTTCCATCCTTCTGTCTCTATGTGTAGAGTAATATATAATTGTGATTTTTGAAAGACTTTTTTTGAGATTCTGTCTCAGACAGTTTACTCATGGTAACTTATTCAAACTTGAACAAAAAGGTTAATTGTTACCATTAAAAATGAAAGTATGAAGACTTAAGTATCGTATCCTAGTTAGTATAGAAGATCCAGGCTTTAACTTAGAGTCTCAATAACTCCAAATTATGTGTTCTTTCCATCATAGTACACTGATATTTTAGGATTATGCTATATGATTGTTTCAGTATCTTTTTTCTATCCTCTCAGATTCTTTTAAGAATATAACATTCCAGGACACCTGGGTGGCTCAGCGGTTGAATGTCTGCCTTCAGCTCAGGGTGTGATCCCAGAGTCCTGGGATCGAGTTCCACATGAGGCTCCCTACATAGAGCCTGCTTCTCCCTCTGCCTGTGTCTCTGCCTCTCTCTGTGTGTATCTCATGAATAAATAAATAAATCTTAAAAAAAAAAAAGAATATAACATCCTCTTAAGACATGAAAACCCGAGTTTGTGTCCATTTTCATATAAATTTTACAATATTGCCTCCTTTTTCTAACTCTGGCTCTGTGAATGCAGTCAATTCTTTTTTCTTTTTCCATTTAAGCATGTCTAAATTCTTTTATTTTAAATTATCAGCACCATCTCAGACTGTTTATTAAAGGACTCTGTTTTGCTGGGATATTCAATAGAGTTAATGTTTACCCCTCTAATATATAATTATTAGTGAATTTCCTGTACCATCTCCAGCATGCCATCTGGAATTGCTCTTTGTTCTCTGTCTCAAGGCAATACATCTGCCAATGACCTGTTTTCTCCATTCTGAAGTTCTTAGTTCTCCAGAACACTCTGGTTTATAGGGAATTTAACACACACACACACACACACACACACACACACACACCACGCAAGTGATTTTATCAGAAATAGAAAAGTTAAAGTCGAATAAAATGAGCTTTTTAAATAGCTCATCCACATTCTTATTCTGGTCTCTTGTTTTTCTTTCTTAAATCATCAATTCCTCCTAAACTCTGATAAAAATATCTAATTTGTATGTTTTGTCAGGGATCAGGAGATTCATGTGGAAACTGACCTACTTCATTTCTGTACTATTTAAGTATGTGACAGATACTAAAACATCCCCATATGACCCTCAGGAGTTAGAATACTGTGGATACTCCTGGATAATTTGTGTTTTGTTTCCCTTGTTTTACTGTGAATTTCTAGACCATACAGTGGCTTCAATGATTGTAACTGAACTGAATCGATCTATATAACAACAGTTGGAAAATATTGAACTTTTTTTTGTTATTGTTTTGTCTGTGTTTTTGTTTTCTGTTTACTTATCAAGGAACGGGAAGAGAGCATTTACTCAACAAATAATTTTGGGTGCATAATATTCTGATTTATCACCAGGAATGTTCATTAGAATCATCAGTGGAGCTTTAGCAATTTTACATTTTCTGCCTCAAGCCCTAGAATACATAACATGCTATGTGGACTTGAAGCCCAGGTCAAAATGGCTGTGTTCCCATGAATAAGGATAAATAAGGACCTTTACCCAGTGAGGCTGCTCTTGGCCGAGAGAATGCAGCAGTGAATAAGATCAAGGCTTAGCTCCCAAAGTACTGGTAATTTATGCAAGAAGTAGGCACAGAAATGCTCAACTTAAATATAGTGGGTAGTGTGCCCAACTGATGTGAAGAGTAGAAAATGTTTTCAAGGGAAAGTGATATCTTAGCACAGTTCTGAGAAATAAGACTCCTCCAGATGGAGAGAAGGAAAAATATTCCAGGCAGAGGGAGCAGTAGTAGCAAAGGCCCAAAAGGAAGAGGAAGCCTCGAATATTTGAGGAATTTTAAGTAAAAATTGTTAGTGGGAGCGGGTGATAAGAGATAACATCATGTAAGCCATGCTAAGTATTCAGATTTCTTTCCTATCACACAGAGTTGTAAAACGTATAAAATATGAGCCTCATAACTAAACAATCCGGACATCACTTACAAGTGCTGAAGCCTTTGGCAAATCACTTCAATTCTCTAATCCTCCATCTTCTCATCTCTAAAATAGGACTAATCATGCCAATCGTTGGTGTAGGTAGAAGGCAGAGTGCTGTTACAAACGAGAAGCATTTTTTCAGTAATTTTCTCATCCAAGGAGGTTATTCTCAGTCCGTTGACTTCAGATTTATCTTGTCTTGACCAGACAAGGCCATCCAGTGGCCTGGGGCTGTAATTCAAGAAAGGGTAACACACCCTTTCCATCAGGTGCTGATGGAGCACACCCTCACCATCAGGTGCTGAGGTATAAGCGAAAGACAATACAAGATCCCACAAATAACAATCCCTCATCCAATGATGGTGTTTTGCTGCTTAGAGATGGGTGGCTTGTTTGCCAGCGTGATGGGAGGTGCTGGTGGTGGCCTGGCACTTGGTCCTTCCTTCATGGGTCTAAAATGGTGGCTGTGCAGCAGCAAACAAGAGCTGCTCACACCAACTTCATGAGGGCAAGGGAAGAGGCAGTGGAGAATGCGTGTGTGCATGCAGCCGTCTTCCCTACAACTTTTTATTCTAAGAAGAAAGAAAATCCACCAAAAACACTCAAAACATGGACGGTTTAGACCGCGCTATTCAGTCAGTTTTGCTCATCCTTGGACAAGAACCCTGGAGTTACGTGAATGGTTTATACTAAACATAAATATTAGGACTAGGGGAAGCGCCTTCCTTCCTTTCACATCCTGCTCCTCATCTGATATCTGCACAAAATCAGGTTTCTGTTAGCAAGGAAGAAATTGGAGAATGGCTGCTGGGAAGAAACAGCAGTTAATCTGTCAGAGATTGGAGATCATGAAGGTTCCGGGGAATTGTGTGTGTGTGTGTGTGTGTGTGTGTGTGTGTGTGTGTGTGTGTGTGTTGGGGGGGGGGGAGTCAGCCAAGAGCCACAAGCAGGGGGTTTCATATGCAGAAATCAAGGCTAAATAAGGACATGGCAAGGACAGTCTGGTTCTGGGCAGATGGGAGAGACTGCAAACCTCTTCAGAAACCCAGGCCAAAGAGACCAGTTAAACTATGCAGAACAAGGCTATTCTAGAAAATAAGTCTAACAACAGAGTAGAAGAAAAATGAGATAGGGCTATGAAACTACATTTAAGTAAGCCCCAAATAGGTACTGGGGATTGCAGGTTGGTTACTACCTTTTTTATAGTTTTGTTGTTCTTGTCAAGATTTTATTTATTTGTGAGAGACAAAGCATGAGCATGGTGGGGGGTAGAGGGAGAAGCATACTCTGCACTGAGTATAGAGCCCCCCCCCCCACCAATTTGGGGCTCGATCCCAGGACTCCTGGATCATGACCTGAGCCGAAGGCAGAACCTTACCCTCCTAGCCATCTGGGCACCATTTTGGTGGCTACCCCTGGTTACCACCACTTTGCTTGAAACCTCCTTGGCAGCTCATAGGTGACGTTGGTGTGTGCCAGGCCCCTCTGCAGTCCAAGGCTGGCGAACCGAAAACTGTCACATACCTTGCCAACATGCTAACCCGTTACGAGTGTCTTCACGTGGGAATGCTTTTAAACAAAAGCCAAGAAGTTAAAAAAAAAAAAAAATCTCAACCCTCCAACCTCTTCACTGAGAACAAATAATGAAAGTTTTAAGATCTCCACTGATAAAAGATAGCAGATAATGCAGATGATTTGAAAATGTCCTCTGGGTTAGTAATACGTCACATACCTGTTTATCTTGCCAGATGAGTCATACTCCTTGATCTGCTTAGCTACAGGGAAATAGGTGCCTAATCCTTGAGTTAACCCTAGTGGTCTGACCTGGGGAGCAGTGATTTTAGCTGCAGTAACAACCAGAAGAGGGAATGAATGTCACAGTTGGTTGTTTTCTTGGAACAAGGCTTGTGGTGTGTGTGTGTGTGTGTGTGTGTGTGTGTGTGGGTGTGTGAGAGAGAGAGAGAGAAAGAGAGGGAACCTACTGAGTGCCTCTCACGTGTCAGGCACGTGCTGGATGTATTATATGCATTATCTTTAATTTTCTTCACGGTCCGGTGAAGTAATTTCCATTATCTTACCTTTCAGATGAGGGAATACAGAAAGGTTAAGAACTTTCCATCAAGTCTGCCACCCAGTGGCATTTGTGAGCACCAGGTCCATGGGGGTGGGGGTGGGGGGGCAGTAGAGTCCATACTTCCTGCCACGTCCCCATCAGTGCTGTGCAACAGCTAGGGATTTATTATGGTGAAATATGTGGGTGTCTGACACACTAAATCAGTGGAAACCATAGTGCTGCCAACCAGGGTGGCCAGGTAGAGGGGGTGCTCTCATCCTGAGGTGGCCTTCTCCAGTTGTGCCTCCCACCCACCCCTCCTCCCCATCTTCCACAGAGAAAACAAGAACTCACTATGTATCTGAGTGATGTCTGAATTATTTATCTAAAAGGGAGTTTCCTCGGAAACCTCAACACTGGACTCTTGCCTCTTCTCTGGACTCTTGCCTCTTCTCTGTTTTCATTCTCTTTGATACCCCAACTGCAGTGAGTCGAAGTTAGATTGATATGCACATAACCAAGTGCCTAAATAATCCAATAAAATTTTCTACATGAGATCCATCTGGCAAAATTAGGATTTCTTTAGTTATAGAACCAAAATATTTTGATCTGTAATGCCAATTAGGTGAATATGCTGGTACATAGTATCGTGTGCATGGTATAGTACTCTGCAGGAGAGTACACTATAGAGTAGTCATAGCCATGTATACCTGTGTGTACCGGTATATGTATATACATCTATACATGCATCCACAAAAGCACATTCTCTTTTTTTTTTTAAAGCACATTTTCTTAAAAAAAAAAATTGAAACACATTTCTGACCAACCAGCCAGTTTGGATGCTTATCTTATATTATCAAATAATATCAAATAATGAAAAATAAATATTCTCTATTCCCTTGTTCTACTGATGTGATTGCCTTGAGAATGGAGCAGGTATACCCTGTCAGATTGTTTCCAAAATCATGCTTTTATTTAAAAATTAATCCATTAGATTCACTAGCCTCATCATCTGCCACCTGTTCAGAATTCAGGTCCTAAACCTCTGGGAGTGTCCTCTCCAGAACCAGAGAAGGAAAATTATTTTCCATCCATCATTTACAGAGTGATTCACTTTAGGGACTTTTTTATTTGCTCTTCAGGACATGCTAGACCACATGAGTCAGCCCAAGTAAGAGTGGAAATACACTCCTCTTTTGTTTAAGAAAGTCTAGTCTGTGTTGCTAGATTCTTCCCCCCACCCCCGACTACTTTTTACTTCTATTTTATATTGTTAGTTTTATGCACATATATTCCTATTCTAACTTGGTTCTATTTGATCTTTAAAAGATGTGTTAATTCCCCGTAGGTCTCAGAAGTGATAAAATTTGGGCCAGAATTAATTCCATACATTATTTGGAAGAGTGCATTACTGTGAAGTAGGAACCATACAGGTTTGGTGTGGGATTCAGAAGAAGGTGGTTTGCACAGATGCTTGCCTCAGAGGATCAGCCTGCGTTATGAATGCTGTCTGATTCGAGAGGGGCCGGTAACTGGTCCCTTCTTCTCCCAGCCCTCTGAAGATCAGTTTTGAGGAACACCAGAGTCCAAGGCCTGAGAGCTTTCCTTCGGGAATCACCAGTCAACCAGACAGTCCCCCCACCCCAACATCATACAGGTCCCTGAGCCTTCGGATGCTCTGTGACCCAGCCCTCCTGGTGAGAGTGTGGTCAGTGACCCAAGTCTTGAACTTTCCTGCATCCCACTGGTCCACTGTAGATGCTGCCTTTGGAACTGTGGAAAGAACATATTACAGAGGTATTTCCATACTTCTAATTATACAACCATCACTGCTGCAGGACAGTGAAGAATACTGGGGTGATTTTGGACTTTGGAGATGCCTAGATAGACTTGGGTTAGCATCCTAGCAATCAGCACCATCTTTGAGGACATGGACCACTCAACTCTCTCAGCTGTCCCTTACTGACCTGCAGGAATCACTGTCAGCTACTTGAGGATTTTGAGAAGACAACACTAAAGGGCCTCTCTGAATCACCAGTCCATAAAATTCACTTGGAAAGTCTGCCCTGATTCAGGACATCTGTAATATTCTGTAGAATATCTATTTTAAGAAAGTACATTTGGGAAACATGCTAAGCATGTTACATAACATAAACATAACATAGAGATGTTAAACAGTCAATGAATTTCTTAAATGTGTATTATTTCTGCACTTTCACAGAGCGTTTAAAAATTATTGACAAAGATGACCAATATCTAAAAAAACAAAGATTTTCTGATCTGTTCATTTGTGTTGACTTTCTAAAGGCCCGGAACACAACCAGGCTTACTATTTCTCCTAGGTCTGCTCTGATATCCAACATACGCTCATTCCATTGGAAACATTTAAGTCGTTCATACTTTAAGGTGATGAGCAGATGCCCTGCAGTCCTCCTTATTGCCAGCACTGTGACTTTGCTCACCTAAATCATTTCATTGATTTCCCTGAAAACAAACTCACAGACCATGTCAAAAATATCCACAAATCTAGAAAATGCCATACTTTCACCCATCTGACTTACTCCCAACAAAGCATGTATATTCCCACTTCTTTGATACCCAGAGATCTCTGAAGGAGGGCTAATAGCTTGGCAAGTATATCTGACCACCAAAAGAATCATTAAGGTGAAAACATCAGCACGGGTGTGACGAATATGCTTCCCTGGAGCTGGAGATTCCCAGAGTTTCGAGATAAATCTAAAGTTGCAGATGTTTTGGCAGCGAATGTGGGGCTTCTCTGCCTATCCGTATCTCCAACCCCTGTTCAACAGGGAGAGATGGGAAACAAACTGGCAGCGTTTCCTTTTAATGAATCTGTATGGGGTTTCTACCCTCAACTTGTGAATTCCGTGTCCCATGCCCCCTGCCCCCTGAAGGCAGTAAGCCCAAGGTGATGTAGGGGTAGGGTTCTCGAGCGCCCTCCTGAACTCTCCAGCAGGTACACCCAGCCAACCCCCTGGAGGCCAGCCTGAGCTTCCTGGCCTCCATGCTCTGGCATCATGCTGCCTTCCATCTGATACCTAGCAGTCACCTGTGTGCTTCTAGAACATTCCGGGACTTCTTGCAGAAATGCCACTTCACACACCTGTCACAGTTTGCGTGCCATTTGCTGATCTGCTGGGTACAAAGTCCATCTGACCTTGAGCTCCCTGGGGCCTGGACCCCAGTACTGTGCTTCTCCCTGTCATTCACAGCGCCAAACATGAAAGTTGAAGAGCAGCATAGCTTTTGCTGTTGTGAACTAAAACCAACAGTATATATATATTCAATAATTTAAGAATATATATATAGGGATCCCTGGGTGGCGCAGCAGTTTGGCGCCTGCCTTTGGCCCGGGGCGCGATCCTGGAGACCCGGGATCGAATCCCACGTCAGGCTCCCGGTGCAGGGAGCCTGCTTCTCCCTCTGCCTGTGTCTCTGCCTCTCTCTCTCTCTGTGTGACTATCATAAATAAATAAATAAATAATTTAAAAAAAAGAATATATATATATATATATATATATATATATATATATATATATATTCTTAAATTATTGAACTGGTTCAACCAGGCAGAGAACAGCTCATTCAATTTGGTTTTACAGTTGGCTGGGGTTAGTCTTGGCTGTTACGTGAATGTTAGTTTAAAACATAAATTAAAACAAATAAGTAAAAACATAAATACTCTGGTCCTTCATTTCTTTCTCTTTATTCTAACTGAATAGTCTCTCTTTTTGCCTCCAGTTCTCTGAACGACATATTTAATGCTATGAATGAATCCTTCCAATTTCAGGGACTCATCAGCTGAGCCTTTCAGGGGTGTTTTCTAGGAGTCTATTACGAGTCTCCTTCCAGTGGCAGGGAAATTCCGATAACAATCACCAGGTGGCGGCAGAGCCACACTGCAATGCCACCTAAAGGCGACTCCCAGGAATAGGGTGTTTGTGTTCAGGCACCTGATGGGGTAGTGCAGCCTCTCTAGCTCTTCCATCCAAGCTAGTCCCACAAATCACCTTGATCTTATCTATCCTCATTACACCATACCTGCTCAACTTCAGCAGAAAGAGGATCCCTCTCGCCAGCTGCAGGAGCTATTTCTCACTGGGACGAAACAAGAGTTTCAGGTTTGCTAGCCAAGCAGCATTTATCCAAAGCCAGCTATGTGCTTGGCTCTGTTCTAGCTCTTGATTTAAAATCTAGCATTTTGCTGTTGGGAAGGAATGTGGGGCTTCTCTGCCTATCCGTATCTCCAACCCCTGTTTAATAGGGAGAGATACTGAGGCTCACAGAGGAGAGGGTACCTGACTCATACCAACTATATTAAAGGCCAGGCTTCCTAATCCCAATAGCATTTCCTTAGTGCTCAGTACTGTTCCAAAGCAATTAGAGGGCAAGCAGCTTAGATTTATCCTATACTCCAGGTCCCAGCATAGGCAAAACAAAACAAAACAAAACAAAACAAAAAAAGCCTTTGTAGGTGCACCAAAAAATGTACCAATTGACTGATGACTAAACTGGCTCTATTATCTTTTTATTTTGACATAAAAGGTAATGATTTTGACCCAGAAATTCCAAATTTGGGGGGTGGGGGTGGGGGTAGAGATATTTTTAACTTTAAATTCGAACCTAAATTTTAGATAAAGTAAAAGTGAAACTTCTGAAACTTAAATAATTAGCTCTTAGAAATTACCTTCACGTGTTTATTTGTAACCTTAGCAAGTTATAGATAAGCTGCATATCAGCACTGTCGTGCAGATGCTTAATTTTCACACCAGTGAAATATTTTTAATAGCATGGTAAAGCTCTTAAATATGAAAATTCATTCATTTATTCACAGGCTACATGTCAATGCCTTCTAAGTGGCACGACCTGCTCTAGTTCTGGGGATGCATCAGGGAACAGAGACAGAACCCTCCACCTTCACCAACTTATGTGCTGGTGAAAGGAGATAGACAATCAACAATAAAGGAGGAAAATGATGTAGAATGTCAGATAGTGGTCAGTGCTTTGGAGAAATGTCAGATAATGTCAGTGGTCAGTGCCCTGGAGAAAAAAACAAAGGAGGGAAGGAGGACAGGAAGTACTTGAAAGGGGGTGGGGCATCCTGTTCTAAATAGCTTGGCAAGGAAAGACCTCACAGATAAAAGGGTGTGTGCACAGGGCATTCCAAGCAAAAGGAATAACAAGTGCAAACTATCCAATAGAGGGGCATGCCTGATATATCCGCGAAGAGCAGAAGACCAAGGAAGCCAAAATTTCTGGAAGAGTGTGAGCCAAGGAGAGGAGTGCTAGCACAGGGAAGAAGCCAAGGATTATTGCATCAGCTTTCTTTCTTTTTTTCTTTTCTTCTTTTTCTTCTTTCTTTCTTTCTCCCTGTCTGTCTCTCTCTCTCAAAACCAAAGAAGGAAGGCTGTGCTTTAGTCTCGGCACCTGGTTAAACTTTTTTGAAATAATTCATGATTTTCCTTTTGCTACTGGGGAAAGTACATAAAATGTCTAGGTTACTAATCAAGCTTCAAAGGTAACAGGGGAAAACTGTCATCTGAGAACTGCTAAGGATTGATTAATATTGAAATAATTTCCATCTCAGGCTGGAAATTCCACCTATCTACTGGAGCTGACAACCAAGATTGATCACCCAAGCCAAGTTAATCATAACAAATGAAAATGTTGAGACACCTATAATTAATTACTACCTAAATGAGATTCCTATCTTTGCTAAAGATAGCCTCTGAATATATCAGGTCATCCATCTTTCAGTTTCTTATACTAGATTCATAATTTCATTTTCCTTCTGACTTCCCTCAGAACCTGCCACATGTCTTACGCAGACAATGACTTTTTCCTTCAGGTTTTAAGAGTGTTCTTAAAGATATATGCAATCACAGGAAATTATGAGTCCTGTGATAATGAGAGCCCTTCTCTGCTGGCTCATAAGAACTGGCATTTATAAATAATTTTGAAGATCTCTTTCCTGCTTTTTTATATTCCCGACCGTCTTTAAAACACTGTGAAAATTAGGTATTTTTGTCATTATCTTGATTCATATTTTACATGTGAGAAACAGTGGTCAAAGTATTTAAAAAGCTTTCCAATTCTCTTGTCTTCATCAAACCACCCATTGTTGCGGTTCGTTTTGATACCTTTGTGATCAGCTTGGTCTCATGAACCATTTCAAGTTCAGCAAAGAGTTCTGCACCAGCCACATAATAAGGACAAAATAAATGCCTGATAGATTGAACTTAACTGTTCTTCGTGAGATGTCTTCTCATTACTTGTCCTCTGTACACTCGTGTTCTTACCTCAGAAGTCAACTGAGATGCCACTCACTCTGGAAGACGTCTTCAGAAGTTCTTTCTCCCTCAGATGAATGGTCTCTTTATCCTCTGTGCCACTTGTATGTTGTGCACCAATTATATCATAATCTCCAGAACTATAACTCCCAATTCCCTTTTTACTTTTTTATTGAAGTTCGATTTACCAACATATAGTATAACACCCAGTGCTCATCCCATCAAGTGCCCCTCTCAGTGCCCGTCACCCAGTCACCCCATCCCCCCACCCACCTTCCACTACCTCTTGTTCGTTTCCCAGACTTACAAGTCTCTCATGTTTTGTCACCCTCTCTGATTTTTCCCACTCATTTTCTCTCCTTTCCCCTATAATCCCTTTCACTATTTTTTATACTCCGCATATGAGCGAAACCATATGATTGTCCTTCTCCGATTGACCAATTCTATTTTTAGCTCAATATATGCTCACTGAGAAAAAGTATTAATAAGATTCTATATCACAAGCTCATAGCTAACATCATACTTAACAGTAAAAAGTTAAAAGCTTTTTCTCTAAGATCAGGAATAAGACAAGCATGCCCACCCACCCTCATCACTTTTATTTATCATAGGCATAGAATTCCTAGCGAGAGCAATTATGCAAGAAAAATAGACAACAGCCATCCAAATAGAAAAGGAAGAAGTAAAATTATCTTTATTTGCTGATGATGTGATATTATATATATAAAACTCTAAAGACTCCACTAAAAACTTTTTTCTTTATAAGTAGGCTCCATGCCCAGTGTGGAGCATAATATGGGGCTTGAACTCACAACCCTGAAATTAAGACCTGAGCTGAGACCAAGAGTCGGACACCTAACTGACTGAGCCACCCAGGTGTCCCTCCACCAAAAACGTTCAGAACCAATATATTTATATATTTATATGTATATGATGAATATGTAATATTCATATGTCATATACAATGCTTATTATTCAGCCTTAGAAAAAGAAGGAAATCCCTGAGCAAACAAAAACAGAAAAGGCAGACAGACTCATAAACACACAGAACAAACTACTGATTCCCAGAGAGAGGGGTGTGGGGGGATGAGGGAGTGAAGTAGGTGAAGGGGATTAAGAAGCAAAAACTTCTAGTTATAAAATAAATAAATCACGGAAATGAAAAGTACAGCATAGGGAATGTAGTCAATAATATTGTAATAACATTGTAAAAGAAAAAAGGAAATCCTGCCATTTTTGACAATATGGATGAAACTGGAGAGTATTATGCTAAGTGAAATAAGCCAGACAGAGAAAGACAAATACTGTATGGCATCACTTAGATGTGGACTCAAAAATAAAACAAAAACAAAAACAAAGTCAAAGTCAAACTCCTAGAAACAGGGAACACAATGGTGGTTGTCAGGGCCTGGGAAGTTGAGGGGAGGCATAGGGAGAGACCAGTGGAAAGATGCAAACGTGTGGTTATAAAGGCGAATAAGGTCTGAAGATCTAATGTAGACATGGTGACTATACTTGATAGTACTATATTGGGTAACTGAAATTTCCTGAGAGAGTAGAAATTATGTTCTCATAATAAAAAACAAAAAGCAAATGAGAAATGAGAAACAAAGGATATGTTAGCTCAATGGTAGGAATCTTTCCACAGAGTATATACGTAACAAGTCATCAAGATGTACACTTTAAATATATTTTATTTAAATATATTTAGATAAATATATTTTATATAAGTTTACGTAAAATAGAAATTTAAATTTTATGTAAGTTTTATGTGTCAATTATACCTCAATAAAGTTGAAAAAAAAAAAAGACCCATAGAAGAAAAAAAAGAGTCTTTCATCACCTTAGGAGCCTACTAGAGATATCAAAATCTGGGGAAAAAAAAAAAAAAGATAGCATGTGATAGACACTGTAGGAATTCCAGAGGTGGAGGTGAAGCAGAGGACACAGAGGTGGCCAACAGACAGACAAGGAAATAGTCTTTCCTCTCAAGGAGCTTGTCATCTAATATACTAGTAACATGTTAGTTAAAGCAAATAGACAAATGGAAGACATAATGATAAACATGAAAGAAGTAGAGGCAAATTCTAGTAAAATTCAAAGGATGGGGAGATTAAATCAGGTGGCTGAGCTCAAGGAGATATTGATGGAGGAAAGAGCATTTTGAGTCAGTTCTGAAGAAGGAAAAGGGTATTGATACCCGGAGATGTCATCTGGGGAGCTAGCGGGTGGGATGAGGGTATGGGAAATTGACGTCCAGGGAACAGAAGGACACAAGTATGGTGGTGACATGGATGACGTGATGCCAGCCTACGAGTGGAGCTCGGCCATAATTACACTGAGGAAAAGAACATAGAGACGAAGCCATATTGGTGTCTTGAGTAGGGGGCCATTTGTTGTAAGTCATGCGAGGGGATAATGGGGATTGAAGACAAATGTTGCAGGACAGAGAAGTGATTGGTGTAGTGGGGTTGACAGAATCAAAAGCCTACAGGAGGCAGCACACCGCAGGTGTGAGAAGTGGACCTGATTCAGGAGCTCTGCAACAGATCCTAGTCCCGACACTTATTCTGGGATCCTGGGTGATGTCTGTCCCCAAAGCTGTCTCCACATTTGTGGAACAGAAGCAGCCACCCTTGCTACACACTACTATTCATTTTCTCTGAACGGCCAATCTTCATAACAATCCAGCTGAATAAGAATCATTACTGGTGATTTTACAGATGAAGTAGACTTGTCTGGAGGTCTCACAATTAACCTCCTCTGTATGCCCTCGTGGTTATTCACACAAACATCATCAATTTGTGACTTTTAAAGGTTTTTGAACAAAGTGGTGCACTAGGGAGGGAACCCAAACTTGACTGTGACCTACCTGGGCCCCAAGCCCTTTCTGGGTGTGTGGTTTCCCTCATTCTATCAGGGACCTGGGCTGTATAAACACATGATTGATGATTTGCATTGATATGAAACAGATATTGAGCATCAAGTATATATAAATGTAAGCATATCTGTGTTTATAATTATATAACTATAGTGCTCTGTGCTTGTAGTTTATAAAAACTTCCAACATGTTAAAGTTGTCAAATGCATCAAAGTTCTGAAGTTGGCACTACTTTATCTGGGAAACTTGGCTACCTCATAGGGTCCTTCTGAGCTTTAAATGATGAATGTTTGCAATTTATATCACAGCGCCTATAATGGAGAAAGTGCTCATCAAATGTTATTGTAGTTATTGGTATCATCATCATAGTTATCATTATTACTTTTGCTTTCTAATAGCCTGCTGGAGTCTCCAGGGCAGATGTGATTGTCCCAGTTTCGTAGAGGGGGATCCATAGGGCTCAGGAGGGATAAATGGTTGAATGTAACAGATCTGCAATACATTTTTAGCTCTTCTACCTTCTGTACAGTGGTCTTTCCCTTGCCATCATGTCTCAACATATCCATGTTAGAAAATTCTTCCAGTTGGGGAAAAAAGTTGGCAGAAAGGAAAGTTAATGAGCTGAATCATGTAGACAGGCAGATTGGAAAAATATTGTTGTTCCTTTTGCATGTTATGTTCTTGCCAGAAATCAAGTAGGTGGAGAGTTTGAAGAGTAACCAGTTAGATAAATATGGTGGTTTCAAATAACCTAGTTTAGAGCCATTCTGGCTATATTTAAAATTTGAAGGAAAAAAAAAATCAGAAAATGCAGGCATGATTCTGAACTCATTGAGCTTGACTCACTACCAAATTTCTCTCATCAAAAGTAACGACTCTAAAGAGTTATAAATACCATAACCCTACATCATGAAGCATAAATTATTCCAAGAAAAGTTTTATATTTAAGTCACCTCAAAATTTCGGGAGTGAACTAAGGCTCCAAGTGTCTAATTCAGACCCCAGTTGCCTAGGAAAAGAATTAAAATGTTGACGTAGCAATTAAGGGCTAATCTCCTCACTATATGCCCCATTCCATCTGCCCAGAGGTCACTTGCTGTCTTTAACCCTTGTCTACAGCTCACACTGGTCTCCGTAAGAGAAACCCGGTCCCACCAGCAATTTTCTAGCTTAATGAGATAAAAATCCTGATGATCAGGGCATGAAAGTAAAACTAAGATAAACTAGTATCCGCTACTGATAAATATTTAACAGATGTGGTCCAAATCCCTCTGCCAGCTGGAGGAGGGGAAAACGTTCTATTTCACAGTTCGAATATAATTATTGGCCACATTTCTCCAAGCAAAGACGGTGACATTGGCTCACTCCCCAGGAGAATTTTCTTCTGATCTTGGCACTGGGATTGGCTTTTCTCTCACAGACTGTAGCAATCTACACTTCACTTGACCCAGTTTATTCATTCAAACGATACCTGGAACCAAAACCTTGCACGAGAAGTTGAAAAGGAAGGGACTGGCATAGGCTGGGTTTGTATACCCGCTGAAGGGTTCGGGGAAGCACATATATTCTCGACGTCACCTTATCTCTGTGTCCACCAGAGCCCAGATTGGCTGCCAGATGATCATTGGACCCAGGCAGTTCACTCAGGAGTTAGAAGAACTTTCACCCAGACCCTGATAATCACTTTTTGGACTACTTCATAGTCATCATTGTTCCAAGTATTATGCCCTTCTCATTCTCCTTAAACAGACTGTGTGCAAACAATTTTCCTAAACATCACCCTTGAGACTCCTTCCAGTAATGACTGACTCATCATTTGGATTCCCAAGCAGCTGTTGTATAATATGAGCAGGATGTTTTGACCATGTTCCTTGACCTGACCAGTTTGACCCCAAGGATGTTTTGGTCCAGGAATGCATTCCAGAGCTTAGGTGGGTAACACACCACAACTGTATTCATTTCCTATTTCCACTCTTTTCCCATGTCATCATTTTCCTAACACAGTTACCAGAATAATTTTTTTTTCTAAATCATTAATCTGATCATGTCATTCCTCTGCTTAAAAGTCATCAATCATTGGCTTCCTATCACCCACGAAAAAGCAGCACCACATTCTGATCCCATTTGACTTGCCTTTTCTTATCGTCAACCTTCTCCTTACATAACTGCCCGCTAGTCACTGAGCACATCCTGCATGTATCATACATTAACTTATGTTTCGTTTTTTTCCTTGCCCAAGGCCCTCCTCCAGAATTGTTTTCAAGTCTCATTATTTCTCAATGCAAAGAATCCTTCAAGATCCACATCAAGACTCTCTGCATCTAGGAAGCATTTTCTGACAACTCCAGGCTTCTCAGCCCCCTCTTCTAAGCATAGCATGTGTATCCTGTCTTAATCATTATAAGCATTTCCTTACTACTTAATTTATACTTCTATTCATGAGAACATCCTGATATCACCAATTATTGAGAATTGAGCCTATTTTTTAAAAAAGATTTTATTTATTTATTTGTGAGAGACACACAAAGAGAGGCAGAGACATAGGCAGAAGGAGAACAGGGTGCCTGCAGGGAGCCTGATGTGGGACTCCATCCCAGGACCCCAGGATCATGACCTCACCTGAAGACAGACACTCAATTACTGAGCCACCCAGGCATCCTTTGAGCCTATGTTTTAATTATATAGTTTGCAAGAGCAATGTGATTGGGAGTCTGATGCATTCTTGATTGTAGGGGCAAGAGAATCCTATCAGAATTCTTCTTCCTTCCCCCTTGAAGTGTCAGTCCCAAAGCTGTGTAGCCCACCAAAAAGGACAGAAGAACTTGTCAGGCAGAAAAGGATTTGTCATGCTCTGCGAGTGGCTTACCCTCCAGGTAGAAGCTCCAAATCCTGTATGAGGTGACCCTTCTTGGAGTGGCTGGCCCTAGGACCTGCCGTAGAGCCAGAGGTAATTGTTTTAATTTAAAGCATTCTGTGGACAGAGAAGATCCGGATGGGAATGCACAACTGAGGAAATAGGTATTTACCATGGAATCTGCCTCTCTAAGGAACAAGTGCCACCAGGCACTGATTCATAGTCAAAATATACATATGATGACTTCTTAAAAAGTTGTATTGATAATTTTATTGTAATTTGAACATTAACAAATCTGTGATCTGGATAGTTATTTGTTTATTATTTCAAAAATTATTTATTGAGTACTGGCTCGGTGTCTGAGGACACATACAGGGCAATACGATCCCTGCTCTTGAGGAATTCCCTGTGAACATCTTAGAGATGGAACAGCTGAAGCTCAGCAAGATCAAGCGATGACCACTGGGCAAACACCAGTGGGCCCGGAGTCCAGCTCAGATCCTCCAATTCCTATCGTGGTGGCCCTCTTTCCCATCTATGCTGCTCCATGGCTTATGCCCAGGAAGTAACTCTGCTCCTCCTGAGTTTCTTAAATCTTGTCTGGATGGCTGGCAAACTTAGGATGAAGATACAGTGTGAGGGAATAGGCCCTATTTTCTATCTGACTTGAAGGAGAGAGCAGAGCAACCTTTGTGAGTTGGGTGGAAACTTTGTGGCTAAAGCAGCTTCCTAAAGATAGCTCCTGGTCACAGAGACTATCTGGATTTTTTTCCCCTGAAGTTTGCATTTCAAAATGCTTCTTTCCACTGGCACTTCTGCTCAGTAAGACCTCACAGTTTCCCTGGGATGTGTGCCAATTTGATTACCTCTTTTTTCCATGCTTGGAAGCTGCTATGTCATAATCCTTTAACCTCTGCAAAGCCAGGAAAAATGTGACAGCAAAGGCAATGTTAGGCCGCAGGAACATTTTCCCCCTTAGATGTTGAAACTCTATTACATATTTACAAAGAGGAACTCAAAAGTCTGTCACTTACACTTGGCTTTCTCCTGATCAGCTTGGAGTTCTGAATGGCTTCTTCCTTCTCCCACAGAAACTAGAGGATCCTTAGGAAAATGGCTTTGACTTCATGGCAACACCTCAGACACCCTTCCCCACTTGGCTCTCTCATTCTAAACCCTTGTATTTTGATCTTTAATATCCTTAAGAATCTCTCTGACTTTTAAAATTGCTTTTTATATCTCCTCCCAGCCAGTTTTAATTAAGCCTTGATAGGATGATCAACATGGTTTTAATTTCTTCTCTGTTCTTGAAACCAGCCTTAAAGCACACTTGGTCCTACTTCTCTAGACTTCCCAGGCCAGACCCCAAAGCCCCCTGCTTAATTCAGCTCATCAGGTTCTAAGAAGAGGCCCAGGGGAGGAGAGGGGGAGAATGAGAAAGAGAGGTGACTAATGGATTTCCTGTAAAGTTCTATTTTTCTCCGCTTTGATAGATGAAGTAGTTAGTTAGTTAGTTAGTTAGTTAGTTAGTTAGTTAGTTAGTTTTGATAAATATAGTAGAGTTTGACTGGGTATTCACAAACAGATTTCCTCTTACCCCTGAACCTATTGCTGGATAATATTTCCCAGCCTTCCTTATGGTTACATATGACCATGAGTGACTCAATTCTAGAAGAAAATGCAGGTGAACTTGACATACACCACATCAAGGCCTGCATTATAAAAGCTTCCTATATATTGTGCCCCAGTGTCCCTCCTTTGTCCACTGGCACATAGCACTTATTATCCTAGGAGACAGTGGAAAAACTAAGTAAAGATCCCCAGATAGGTCTCTGACTTACTATTGGAAAACCACCACTGAGTACATTATTGGATTTTATGTGACTAAAAAATGAAAACCTATAATGTTAAGCTACTGAAGTGTGGGGGTTTATTTGTTTCAAAAGCATATGCTACCACCAACTGTTATAGAAATCGATACATTGGCATCAGCTTAGTGGTTGGTTTTTGGGTGGCAAGTAAAGAGAGAAATTAGACCAGAAGAGAAAGAGGTTTGTTTTGTTGTGACAAAATGTTTGATTGCCTTTAATGTTAGAAGGCAACCTACTTGATTCCTTACCTCGAAAGAAAGCGATTGGAAAAAGTCAGAATAATTGTCTATCAAATTGTATTGATTTGACTTAGCACAGTCTTACAAAAAAAGAGAGTCTATTCTTAACTGCTTTCCAAAGAAGAATAGACTGCTTTCCAAAGAGGTGTCCATGACAATTGAGATACAAGATTCTACAATGTTTGGAAAGCAAGCCACTGTCAGATCTGAAGTAGTAACAGATAAGATTGAAGGAGATTTTTAGTGACTAAAGCTAGGTAAATATTCTTAGTTGAAGTAAATCGCTCAAGTCTGAAGCAGCCTTTCCTGAATAGTTTGACCTTCCCACGTATTATTTCACATAGCATCAAGGTAATCACCATTCAGTTGAGAAAAAGAATCGGAAGAGGTTTAAAAAGAAAGAAAAAAGATAAGTAAAAAAAATAAAATAAAATAAAATACATTAAATTAAAAGAAAGAGAGAGAGAATTATGTCCCAAGAAAGGCCTTGACTGTGGCTGTAGGGACATGGAACTGCTTAGAAGAAAATTGATCAGAAGTCTTGCAGAGTTTATGAGAGAAATAAATTTTCAAAGAATTCACAGGTGGAGACTGAAAAGCCTTTGGCTGCAAGCTTGCAATAAGCCCTGGCCTTCAAACTTGCATATGCTGGAAAGAAGCTATAAAATAGGATCAGTCTGTAAGGAGAGCCTTCTCCCCAGTACTCACTTTAGCTTCAACCAGGGAAGATGACAGACAAGGGAACTCTCCGCAGAGAGCCTGCAGTTCTGCTGGACTTCTGGTTTTAAAAAAAGGAATTTCCTGTACTGCCCGGACAGAGAGAGAGAGACCTCTGTTTACCAAGAATCACGATCACTGAGAATCAAGGTCTCTCTTATCCTTATGTTTTCCAATAAGAATCTATAGTATGTTCGTCCTGCCTTTTCTTTGCTGTTGTATTTTGCATATGTATTGAAAGTGGATAGTAGATGCTTTGGCTTTTTTTTTTTTTTTTTTTTTTTTTTTGCTTTGGCTTTTTTATAGATTACAGGTCTCTAGAATATGAGGAGCTAACTCCATATCTGGTGGACAGAATGGCTATAATGCCCAGAAGGCCTGGATTTTGAGCTGGGTGCAGTGACTGGATGTGACTTTAGGTTATCTTCCTTATGTAGTGGCTGAACTTGGTCCCTACGTGGGAAGATGAAACTGATAGTTGGTGACAATTTCCTCTTCTTTCTTGGTTATCCAGGTAATCAACCTCATTTCTCAGCCTTCCTTACGAGTGTATAATATGATTAGGTTCTAAACAATGTTACTACTTCCAGAACTGAGTCAAAAAAAAAAAACAACAAAACAAAAAAACCAAAACCCTAGATACTTCTGAGCATAAATTAATCTCTCCATTTCCCATAAGCTAATGGAAATATGTTTGTATCTCTTTACTAACTGTTGTTGTTTTTTTTTCTCTTTACTAACTGTTTTTTTTTTTCTCTTTACTAACTGTTAACATAATGAATTCTAAAATTGTAGAGATGGGGTGTACATAGAGGAGTAAGTATCACAGATTTGGGAGACCAGAGAAAGTATTAAGGATATTTATGTCTAAAGTAACAAATAAAGGCTAGCTGAGCATCAGGGTCATGGGCAAGACACTATCCAAGCAAAAGGAATAGGGAAGGAGACCCAGAGGCACAAAAAATCCTGTGTAGCAGATAGTGAGAATCCCCCACCAATATATCCTTAGTCTTTATGATGTCAGTGTCCTATGCTTCTTCAAGCATCTACATCTGTAGCTCTTTCCCTGAGGCTGTCTTTGGTTGCCTGAATCTAGTCTGCCACTGTGCAAAAGGCTGGAAGTGCCAAGAAGCTGATACCCCTCCCTCCCCAGGATCTGGTATATGAATATTCTGAATTGCTTGCCCCTGAGAAGGGTTAACTACAATGCTCATATTCTACACTTGATGCCAGAGTCCCACAGCCAGATTTAGCTTTTATAGACAACAGTGGCACTCTGCTTAATAATCCAGTCCCCACTTCTCCATCTCTGCTCTCCATTACCATACTGGTGTATCCTGAGATCAACTCCCAATTAAAATACATGCATGTGAGTTTTTGTCTCAGGATCTGCTTTGGAGGGAAGCAAACAACCATGCTGTGCCATAATTGAGGAATTTTAAAAAGACCAGATTGATTGAAACAGGGAATACATTGACCTTTGAACAAATGGGCATTAGGGGTATCAACCATTCATGAGGTCGAAAATCAACATATAACTTATGAGTCCCCAGAAACGTAACTACTAATAGCCTACTGTTGACAGGAAGCCTTACCTATAACATAAATAGTCAGTTGGTACATATTTTGTATGTTATATATTGTAAAGTAAGCTAGAGAAAAAAATATTATTAAAGAAAAACATAGGGAAAAGAAAGTGCATTTATAGCACATAGCACTGTCCTGTATTTAGCGAAGGAAACTCTCATGGAATGGACCTGAACGATTCAAATTCATGTTGTTCAAAGGCCGACTGTATAAGGAAGAGAAATTATACAAACGCATATAGGAAGGTCGCATTCCTCCTTTATCTGAGAGGCATTTAAATACCACTGCATGGCTTTCTAACCAATAGGAATATAGTTAGACGGGAGATTTTTGTTAGAAAAAGTATCCATCCAGAAGCAAGAAAAAAAAAAATGGATCAGTATGGGGACAGATGGAGCAAAACCAGGAGAAAGGAGAGAAATTTGGAGGCTTTTAAAGTTATCACAATTAAAATAATAGCTTGAACTTTGATAACGGACAAGTGGATGGAGAGGTAAGAGGGCTTGAGAGAGATTTAGGCTAAAGTATAATAGAATGAGGCTAATCAGGTCTGATAGAATGTGAAGAGCAAGGAAGAGGATTAAAACCAAGGAAAGTCCTTGACAGCTGGTTTGAGAAACTGGATGGAAGGTGACAGCCTTTTTGAAGCTGGAAACCTAAGAATTACTTAAAACACACCAAAATAAGGTTAAAAAATACCCTGTTTGGGGTATAATCAACTTGAGGCACCAGTCAGATATGTAAATAGATGTATCTAGTCATCAGTAAGATTTATGGATCAGAAATTCAGAAAATGATCAGATCTGGGGCTGTAGATTTGAGTATTATTTACCTATTCAGTGAGAACTTGCAGAGCAATGGTTGGCTCTACGGGGGGATGCTGTTCCGTCGAAGAGGATCCTTTTTTTTTTTTTTTTTTAAATTTTTCCTGCCTCTCATCACAATGATTAGAAAAGAACTTATGGATTTTATTCAGAGGGCAGAAGTCAACTATGAAACGTTTCTTCTAGACAGGTGTTTATTAATGTAGGTGAAATATCTATTTGTAATTATCTGAGCCTAGGACATAAATAATTTTTTCATATAAATACAAATTTATTTTGTAAACTTTTTATATGCATTGCATTTCCTGAAATGAAACTGTGTGTATTGGGGACCATTTTCTTTGGCGATTTACTAAGAGGTATTCACTATTATGGAATATAACATAGCAGTATAAAATAGCTTTACCGGTTATGGCATCTATGTTGTATTTCAATGTAATGCATTCTATTACATCAGTTTGAAATTTTAGTTGTTGTAAGCACACACAGGACAGAGATTTGAAACTTAGAAACATTAAAAGTTGTTTCATATTCTCACACATGTAATTTGTGCATAGCAGAATGATAAGAAAATGGGAAATTATCACATTGATTTCTTTTATATCTGAATTTCTGATTGTATTAAACTTGAATATGATTCAATTTGAATATGGGTTTCACCCATGACTACCCTACAGCCTCTTGCACTGTTATTTATTTTTACACTCTGTTCCTTAGGATGTTGTCTATTGAAGGATAAAGCCTCCATGTCATTTTGAGCACTGGAAACTGAATTTCGAGATAAGCAATATATTTTCTGTGATATCATGTCATCCAGTGCCATAACAAACAGAGAATTATGTCAGCACTAAATATCAGATTTCCTCATTTTACTTTATTGGACTGTCTATAATTTACTTTTATTGAGATTAAGGGTATTTGGTTCTTATTTATCATAACATTTTTAATCCAGTGTCCAACCATACATCTGAATTTTTAGTTCCTACACTTCTTGGTTATGATGTCTTCTCATCGTCTGAATTATATTAAATTCAAACATTTGCATAGTTGCCACACAAAGTCTAGTATCTTTTAATTTTATTTATTTATTTATTTATTTATGATAGTCATACAGAGAGAGAGAGAGAGAGAGGCAGAGACACAGGCAGAGGGAGAAGCAGGCTCCATGCACTGGGAGCCTGATGTGGGATTCGATCCCGGGTCTCCAGGATCGCGCCCTGGGCCAAAGGCGGGCGCCAAACCGCTGCGCCACCCAGGGATCCCCCAAAGTCTAGTATCTTAATTCACTTTTTCACATGTATCACTTTACTTTTTTTAAAAAAAAAAATCTGAACTGGTCAAACTATACTTGTATTCCAGTGAACACTTTGCTAAATACAAAGTTACTTTCTTTTAATCTAGTCATTAAAGAACAGAATTCATTCTCCCTGATGTAGATATTTTGTAGTGCTCACTTTAACAGAACGTACACTAAGATTGGAATGATACAGGGTAGATTACCGGGGCCTCTGGGCAAGGATGACGCACACATTCATGATGCAGACATTTTGTAAGAGTTGTTTCTGTGGCTAATTTTCAGGAGGCCATCCTTACATATTTGAATCTTCACTTTTCTGGGAGTGTTGTTATTATCTGAACAAATGATTAATGGCAACCCCTAAAATAGACAGCAAGTGGAAATATTACTGCAATGAAATCAAATTTTATTGGTCACCGTTTAGAGAGATAATTGTACTCTGCTGGATCAGATCTCATATTCTAAATGCCATTTCCTATAAAAGCTCATTTTTTAAGCTCTTTTCCGGGCTCTGGGTCATTCTACTTTATCCTAGGAGCACTGTGATTTCAGAGGGATTCCCCTGGTGAAAAGGCTGTTCCTTTCTTCAGGGTCAGAGAAGTAAGTGGTAACTCTCATCACAAGGAGGGGAACAGCTACATGTGAGATGGCCAGATGACAAATTACCACTAACATTATATTAGGTGTTTATTTATGAAGGTGTTTTTGGTTTATGTCTGCGACTTTCTTTTCACAAAATGTATGCATCATGGACACAACATTTTGCAGTGATTTCGAGGAGTCCTTTGACCTCAGGTTATCAAACCAATATTTCCTCAAACTCTGACACTTTATAAGTCTATGACTCAAGAGCTATTGTCCCCCTCTTCCTCCCACTGATCCTTAGAGCAGGGAGAGAAAGAATATTTGTATGAACCAATTTGGAAATGTGTCAAAATTCAAATAGACCATTACCAGCAGAGCTTAAATCTGCACAAAGCCTCCCCCCGCCCCACTCACTCTAAAAAAAAAAAAAAAAAAATCAATTCTTTCCAGTATGCCCTGCTGCTATTATATACATGTCCACAAGCACTGAACCCATGTGTAATGATTAGCCTGTCATAACAAAACCAAAATCTATCATGGTAATAGTTTTTTCTCATGTTTTCTTTTTATTACTTTTGATTACATCAAAATATGTGGACACTTCATTAGTTATCTATTGCTAAACAGATTACTTCCAAATTAGCGATTTACAACAATGCTTAATTATTTTTTCATCAGTTCTGCTGTTGGGGAGCTGGCTTAACTGGGGCCTCTGCTCCAGGGCCTCTTACAAAGCTGCACTCAAGGACCATAGCCATCCCAAGGTTCAACTGGAGCAGGATCTGCTTCCCAGCTGACTCAGTGGTTGTTGGCAGGATTCAGTTCCTCTAGGGCTGTGGGTTTGAGGGCCTCATTTCCATGCTGGCTGTTGAACTGGAGCTCACTTCCTGGCCAGGTGGCTCTGTGCACCAGAGTTATCATGTTCAGGGGCCAAGGAGGGAAGTCACGATCTTTTATAACCTGACCATGGAGTGTCACCTCATCTCTGTGCCGCACTCTCTTCACTCACAGCAAGTCATTGTGTGAAGGGGAGGTGTGAAAGGGAGGTGATTACACAAGAGTGTGAACAGCAGGAGTTGGAAGATCATTGGGAGCCACGTCAGAATCTGCCTACCACAAATTTACTCATATTACATTGATTTTTGTAATTCAAACCTCATAAATTCTCTCAAGAGCACTTTGATTGATGAATGAATGTATGTGGTTTGGGAGAGAAATTGTTTATTCATTCAAGTACGTATACTTTTGTATATTCATTCAAATACATATGTTTTTTGGCAAAGCCTGTGTTAGATGCTCAGAATGCAGGAATGAACACCTGATCCTTGCCTCAAGGGGCTCAACTTCTGTCTATGGACAGACAGAATGACATATGAGCAAGGTTGTAAACAGGGCTGTAATGAAGGTGCACAGTGAGAGGATTTCTTCAGGCCGATATACCCCCTTTGTATGATTTCACCAAGTATGTGGCCTGCTGTGGCAAGTAATGGCATCATTTTACTCTGAAATTTTGTTTTATTCAGTTAACCATCCATGGTCATTCCTTGCTCCCTCATAGTGAAATGGGAGCCACTAGAGGGGATTATCAAACTATAGTCCATGTCTCCATGTCTGGACAGTTGGCCCAGAGAAAAGAACAGTCACGTCTACATTGGAGAGCAGTCAGGAAAGGTCTTCATGGGGCGATGGAGTTAAATTTGAGTCTTGAAAGGCAATATCCCAATCAGATGGCTGGGTGTATATGGTTGGTGGTGTCATTTGGCAAGGCAAGGAATACATGAGAAGTAATAGGTGCAGTGTGGAAATATGATCTTAATATCCCATTAGTCAGGGTTTGGATGAAGAAAATAGAATCCCTGCTTTCTAGCTAAAAAAAATAATAATAAAGGATTTAATAAAGGTTCTTGTACTGTTTCTAGAAGAGGCTGGCCCTGAGCTGAGGCATCATGGGTCCACTTCCTACATCAGAAAAAGACGTCTTTTAGCTTGTCTCTCTGGAAATAACATGCATTGCCGAATGCAATGTTTGCTCTAGTCTCACATCTGTGACTGTGGTTGTAAGAAAGTCTGGGAAATGCAGTCAGTGGGTTCGCTAGCCCTGCTCGAAGGACGTGGGAATAGTAAGAGCCATCGGTCACATGGTAACATTGGACATGTTGTTTGAGTTGCTTGTGGGACACCTTCGTGGAGAAGCCCAGCAAGCTTGGGATAGATAGGGCTGAAATTCAGGGGCAACCTACACATCAGATCTGGTGGTAGCTGATATCCTGAAAATATGGATCACTCGAAAAGAATGCGAGAACCAACAAAGGCTCCTCACAACTCTCTATGATATTGTATATTCATTTTTAGGAAGAGCCAAGAACGTTAGAAACCCTAAGTTGCCAAGTACCAATTAAAGCATCTATTTCAACTTTCGCCTGATATTTGGATTTGTTGGCTCCCTGACTAAAGGAGCAATGACACTGAGTTTAATATCTTTTAAAATGACCCACCCCATTGTCAGACTATGTGTTGTCTCTGAAACTGTTAGATTCTTCCGAAATTATTCTCTCCCAAACCTCCACTCATTCACTGTTGGGTTTTTTTTTTTTTTTCAGTACCGGAAGGCTTCCAGAATATGTTTGTGTCCCATTTCATTCAAATGTCTATCAAAATTAGTAGAGAATTCATAATATTATGAGCCTCCTCTTTGGATCGATTGCAAGCTATGAGTTACTTTGAATGCCTGACAAACACTTCTGTAAAGAGACAGAGGAAATCCTAGAAGGTTCTATTTGCTGGTATTCTGTGGGTCCCAGGGCTTTGAAGAGATTCCTGAAGCTTCCTCACCCCCAGTTTTGTGACCCCCCTGCACCCACCCAGGGCATCTTGGTGACTCCCCACCCTCTCTGAGTCAGCTGGCCAGGTGCCATCTCTACTCACCCTGTGGGGTCACCTATGCAGCAGGAGGGTCTGTACTTTTTCTCTGTGACTCTTCTTGCCACACTTCCTCATCTCAATGTTCTCATCTGAAATGTTTCCTTCCCTGGATGATAGCAGTGGACCGAGAGAAAATCTGATGCTCCTAAGTGGGTAACCCCAGGGCCAGATAAACACAATGAAGTAGATCTCAGGATTCCATGTTTAAGGATATCGTTTTTGAATTTTAAAATATGACTTAGCAGAGGCCAGGCACACCTACGTGCCTGATGCAGACAAGCAGCACAGCAAGAAAAGGCAGCCGAGGTCTGGAAAAAGCAGACTGTTACTAGATGACGTTTCGTTCAAAGGGATTGTTTTGCTAGGATGATTCTGCAGGAGAGTAAAGCTAACAAATTTTTTTTTGTTTTATTTAAATTCAAGTTAGTTAACACATAGTGTATTATTAATTTGGGGGAAGCTAACGGTTTCTAATCCACTATATAATATAAGCACCTTGCTAGATCTTTCATTTACTGGTTTTATTTAACACCTACCACTAAGGTAACTGTTGTTCTCTCTTTATGCTAGATAAGAAAATGAAAGCTCTCATGTTCTGTCTCCCTTTCTGACATTTCCCACTCATTTTTTTCTCCTTTCCCCTCTGGGAAACGAACAAAGGGTGGTGGAAAGGGAGGTGGGCGGGGGTGGGGGTGACTGGGTGACGGGCACTGAGGGGGGCACTTGATGGGATGAGCACTGGCTGTTATGCTATACGTTGACAAATTGAACTCCAATAAAATAAATAAATAAATAAATAAATAAATAAATAAATAACAATGTCACACTGCCTATTGGCAGATATAACTACCTTCATACTTCAGTGATAGCCTTCCCAGATTCTATGCAATGTAATTACATAATTAGAATCATTGTTATGTTTAACGAGTTTTTTTATATCAACTCAAAATGTAGCAACTTGAAACATAAACCTAGCCCATCCTTCAAAAAAAAAAAAAGCAAGAAAATGAAAGCTCAGAGATGTTAGGTAACATGTCCCTGTATTAATTGCTCTTCCTTTAGCAGTGCTCTTTACGACACAGAGGCTGAGAAGCGTGGCAGAGGGCAAGACAAAGATCCTTTTCACTGTCCTGTTGCTCAGTGGATTGATTTGACCAGATTTAAAAAGTTCCAACAAGAATTCTTAGGACAGTCTCACTTTGTATTTTGTTGGGCTTTATTTTCCCCCAAAGGTAGCTTTCCCTTGTCATTGCACCGATGACTCCCCATCCAGAACATCTCTCTTGGGGGAGCATCACACCTGGCCAATTTGGGTTCTCAGCTTATCTTCCTTCCTATTCAGCTCACAGGATTTGGGGGCTTCGGTGTCAGGCCGGAGCCTAGAAGAGAGTGTGATTGTTTTCATCAACTTCTGAGATAAACCACATCCCTCTGCCTGGAGCAAGGAGAAGCTTGGGATGTATCAAGTGCCAGCTAATAAACCTGTTAAGACAATTAGGATATTGTTTTGGAAATTTGAATTGCAATCTCACTGCTATGGGCTTGTTTGTTGGTTGGCTTAAAGAATATTATTATTTCAAGAAATCTGGAGTCCAGAAGCTTTGACCCATTTCCTGTTGGCTTTACAGATTCATTTTACAGATGAAATCATTGAGATCCTGTGTGATGGAATAATGAAGTTTCTTTTCCAAAGTCAGAGAGAAAATTAGTAAAAGAAAATGGGCCAGCACTCAGAATTATGAAGCCTTATATCTAAACTCACCCCCCTGCCTCCCGTACACACACAAACACACACACAAGAACACACACACTCTAACTAGACCCTTTCTTCCTTTCTGAGAGATAACATCCACACGGAGGTATACATTACCCACAGGTCAACGTCAGATCAAATGGCCAGACTCTGGTTGGTGCTGGCCATTAAGAGGTGACCTCGGTGCTGTCTCTTAGGGACCAGGATTGCTCGGGGGAGGTTTTCCTATATCACATGCTTCCATCATCTTATTTCTCCTGACCAAATGGGACATTAGACCACTTGGAAAATTTTTACAAATGCATATTGTATCCATGTGTGCAGTACAAGCCCTGTTTCAAATATGTATATACATTGGCAACCTCTCCTTTTCCTTTCAGGAAGTTGGAAACAGATGTTTCAGCTAAACTAATAACTAGGCTTCTGTATTTGTGTTTGGAATTCAAAGAACTTCTATCCAGTGGATTAAAGTCAAATTCATATAGTTTGCCTGATGAAGTGAAAGAATAACAAGTGTGATAAATATAGGAATTTTTTTGTCATTGGAAGATATTCTTCATTTACTGAAAAAGATGTGTGAAAAACTGTGTGAACAGGGGCCTGAATTTCACTTTGTTCTATTACTATTACAAATATCTCCTGCTCTGTATTATGAGAACTAATTGACATATCATCTTATATTGCTTGCTAAGGCTTTACATGCAGCCTTTGTCTTATCTACATAGATAGATGCCAGTGTTCTTTTTTTTAAAAAAAGATTTTATTTATTTATTCATGAGAGACACACAGAGAGAGAGAGAGAGAGAGAGAGGCAGAGACACAGGCAGAGGGAGAAGCAGGGTCCATGCAGGGAGCCCGACGTGGGACTCGATCCCAGGACTCCAGTATTACGCCCTGGGCCGAAGGCAGGCGCTAAACCACTGAGCCACCCAGGCTGTCCGATGCCAGTGTTCTTAGGCACCCATAAACCATGGCTTATTCTCTATTTTTCATAGTTTATTCTCCAGGAACTATCATAGTAAAGAATATTCTTTTTAGTGTAAAACTGCACCAAATATATATATATATATATATACACACACACACACTAAATGTATACACACATGTACACATATATACACACATGTAATGTGTATATATAATCATGTTTATATATAAAATATATAAATAAAATTTATATATTATTAACATATATTTTATATTATATAAATAGATAATATATTTTATATAGTATGAATTTTAAAATATTATGAATTTATATATTATTAAATTTATATATATTTATACATTTATATGTATATATAAATTTTTATATAAATATAAAATATATTTTATATGATAAAATTTATACATTTATACAAATTTATATAAATATAAATATATAAATACTATATATAAAGTATATATAATATAAACATAAATATATATATAGAGAGAGAACTAATTGCCTATGATATTCTAGGCTCTCAGAAAGTAAATATGAGTAAGATCCTTCAAGGAGCTCCTATTTTCATGGGAGACGCACCCATGGATTCAACCAACTGCATACAATAGGTGCTCAGAGTGCCACCTGCTGTGCAAAGAGCTTCCTGTTCTCTTCCCCTCTTCAGTGAGGAGGGCATGAATGGCCCAGCTTGACGGATGAAGAAATGCAGGATTACAAGTATGTGCAGCCTACCCAGGGTCCCACAGCAAGGAAGCAGCAGAGTACACCAGAACTCGGGCCCTCTGATTTCCTGTCTAGTGCTCTCCAACTCTCTTCATCAGCCTTTGAAGTGGGAGTCATGTGCTAGAAAGCTAGACGTGCACCAGGCCCAGGGGTGGGAGGCATGAGAGAGGAGGGGGCATACAGCTGAGGAAACTGCTCTTCCTTTATATTCTCACCCTCTTGTCAGTGAGAGAGGTAGATCTGTGAAGAATATGTGCTATTATCCAACTTCTACACCCCAGTGAGGACAACAACCCACTCCTTCCCTGGGGCCTCAGCTCAGCCTTCCTGCTTATTAGGTTTGTGTGTGTGTGTGCGTGTGTGTGCCTATGTTTGTTTTTCTAACAAGTTTGCCTGTAGCACGTTTTTGTCTCATAAAATCTTGTTGAAAGCCATTAAAATTGCTATTCATTTTTCACCTGACAATTTTATTGGCCACTATGTTTTAATCTAGCATAGGCACTTTGTTCGTGTTCTCATCTCTTGACCCAGCCTCTGACTGATCTGAAATAAACTAATTAAATTAGCTCGGCAGTCACTGTCGGTTGGTAAAGTGTGCTGACACCTTGCTCTTGGTGCTGGAAGTGGTTGTTTCAGTTGTCCAAATTGAAGCTTAGTCTTCTCTGCTTTAAAATATAAAGAAGGCCATTCATTTCTTCATTTCATCATGCCCTCCCCAGGGAGAGGCAGAATGAATATAACATAGAGTGAAGGATGCTGTTACAGAGGTGCCCAGACTATCAGGGTACAGAGACGGTAGGAAGAAAATATACCTGGAAAACCCGATTTCCTAGAGGGGAGGAAATCTGAACTAACATTTTGAAGAATAACAGGTGAATCAGATGCCTGGTGCAGAGGTAGTGGCTTCTCAAGGTTAAGGAGAGTAGGATGTGCAAAGGCCCAGATGCTTGAAAGCGCTGGGTGTGTTAAGGAGCCTGACAGAGTGTGGTGCTGCTGATGTCAAGGGGGCATAGGAAAGATCAGAGTGAGAAGGGCCTTGGAGACCAAGTTAATGGGTAGGTAAGAGTTTGACAGTCTGAGCAGATGGACCTTTATCCTAAGAGCCAGAAGATCTTAAACTTGGGTCCACATGCTGATGTTAGATGTCCATAAGGCAACTTAAATGTCACATATTTTCTCTATATGCAGTTTGGGGGAAAGAGACAATACTCTGGTGAGCTTTTCAAAGACATTCTTGACTCAACATATTTTGAGACCATTTCTTTAGGCAACAATGTACCATTGTGGATCATTAAGATGAAGGGGAAATGATCAAGTCAGTGCTTTAGAAATTCTTAACATGCTCTGAAACCATTTGCTCCCATGTAATTAATATGCATAAATTCAGTTATTGTTTTCATGGTGTGCAGAAAGATACTCTTTGTGATAAACTACAAGAAAGGAAAGATTTTTGACTAGATACTCAAGACTCCTTAAATTTTGGCAACTTCTCTATTTCTCCAGAAATGGGTAATCTGGGAAATACTGAAAAGGTATTATTTGGAAACAAAGTACTCTATTTGAAAAGATTGGCAACTCTTGCCTACAGGAAGAATGGCATTTGGGAAAAAAGTTTGTCACATGGGCTTTAGGTCTGTGGGCCACAGGCCGTGGCCCTAAATGGAACATTGAATGGCTGACGCATCCACTGGCATTAACCTCTGCATATTTACATATTCATAGCTTCTACAGGATTTTTAAACAAATGCTAATACTTTTATCAAGGGCAAAAATATGAAGCCCAAAGGGCCCCCTGGGAACTTACGCAAGGGGTTTACACAGGATTTGAACATTGAACTTCTTCTCCATCCACACTGCATGAATTTGCAAGCTTTCCAGAGTTAGGGAAAATGTGATACGTGTTAGCAATAATTACAGCGTTCATCAAGAAATAAACACTGCTTTTTTTTTCTGATGAATGAATTAAGAAAACAATCCAACAGAGTTCCTGGTATGTGAACTTGATTCAGAAAGAAAGTCATGGCTGTACAATTTTCTAATGACACATCTCATACAAAGGAAGAGGAGGATACAGCTAGGAAGATTCTGGAGTAGAAAGAACTGCTTCAGAGCCCTAATCGTGATTTACCATAGTTATGCATTGAGGTCTAGGGGTTTATTAGTGGATGTTACAAATTAAAAGGCAGGTAGATAGATGGACATGTTGGAGTAAGGACAGCAATGGACAAAGGGATTTAATCGGGGCTTAGAAAGTACAAGTGCTTTTTCTAAGTGTGATCCCACATAAACCTCACAACAACCCTGACTATTGTTATATTTAGCATATTTTTAAAGAATTTTTTTAAAAGACCTACTCTTGGTAAATGGTTCATTTAAATGAGAGTGATGAAAAAAAAAAGTGAATGAGTGATGAAACTGGTCGTCTGTGTGTATTAGTTATGCTAGCTATTGTAACAAAAATCCCCAAATTTCAATGACATCAGTTAATTATCCCTCCTGCACAGGCTAATGTGGGTGTTTCTGGTGGTCAGAAATTCTTCATTATCTCAATTCTGACATTTCACCCTTTCTGGCTTGTAGCTGATCTACCCCTTGTGTCTGTGGAGGCCCCTGGTTCTAACCAGGGAAGGGGGGAGATGGAGGAAATTTACCTGCCTCGCAATATGCCAGTGCTTAAAACTGGTCACATAGTCTCAGGTAGAGGCAAGAAATTTTCAAAATGTAGTTCCAGGCTGGGGGCCAACTTTCCAGAAACAACTGTATGTATGGAAAGGCAGCTCAAATTTTTGATAGACAATTAGTTGTGTCTGTCAGAGATTCCATCCAAGGTCTATTTACAGTATTCGTGGTTCTCAACCGTGTCAGATCCAAATGTCCCTGTTTTATAACAAATAGTTGAATGCTTTCTCTACCATCTGGAAATATATTCATAAATTACATAATCTACCTACACACGAATTTTCGAAAAGCAAATAGAATTCTTTCATGCAACAGAATGGAGAAATAAAAGAAACTTGTAATAAGATAATAGATGTTTCAAGACATAAATACTGAGAAACAACTACCCTAAGAGACTATTATGAGTTACTTGTGTATATTTGTAGAATCACTGCGTGTGTGACAGCGACAAACTTCTGTGTTTTGTATAAGACATGAAAATTTCAGTAGCAGAGATTCGGGGTTACATGATTTTTCACTATAGTATATGAGTCTTAGTAAACTTCCAAGGACAAGAATTTACAATCTCCCTCAATATTGCATATTAACATCATGAAAAAATACCTTTTTCTTTTTCTCCCTTTTCTTCTCCTCTTTCCCCTTCTCCTCCTCCTCCTTCCCCTCCTCTTCCTCCTCCTCCCTCTCCTTCTTCCCTTCCTCTTTCTCCTTCTCTCCCTCCCCTTTCTTCATCTTAGCACTTCCTTACTTGCTGAGGCTATACAATGCTCTAGGCTCATTCAATTCTAATATGTACGTGCAGTGGCATCAGAATTGTTCATTTGTACCAGTGAAAACAATTTTATCAACTAGAATACAGTACTTTTATTTATTTTTTTAAAGACTTTATTTATTTATTCATGAAAGACACACAGAGAGAAGCAGAGACATAGGTAGAGGGAGAAGCAGGCTCCATCCCAGGATCCCCGGATCAGGACCAGAGCCAAAGACAGACGCTCAACCACTGAGTCGCCCAGGTGTCCCCACAGTGCTTTTCTATATAGTTCTCTGTGATCAAGCTCCGTGTAGGGCTCCCAGCTCAGTGGGGAGTCTGCTTCTCCTTCTGCCTCTTCCCACTACCTGTGCTCTCTCTCTCTCAAATGAATGAATCAAATCAAATCAAAACAAAACAAAACAAAGCATAGTTCCCTGTGCTTTTAGCCTTACAGACACTACTCATTTCCAAAGTGCCAGTCCACATATTTCCCCAACCCCTTTAGTTAAGGTTATCTCGTTTGTTTGTAATATAGTTATGTTACTAGACCAAAGTTCACATTCTATCCCTGGATCCCTCATTCTGCTAAGTATTTTTTTAAATTTGTTTACATTAAAGTCTACTCTTTGTGCTATAAATTTCAATAGTTTTTGACAAAGGCATGGTGTTCTCTATCTACCATTAGCATATCATGCAGAATAGTGTCCCCCCTGAGAAATTTTCATGTGCTTCACCTTTCAGCTTGGAAACCATTGTTCTTTTCACTGTCCCTAGAGTTCTCCTTTTCCAGAATATCAAATAAATGTAATTATACACTCTGTAGCCTCTTCACATTGGCTTCTTTACTTAGAAGTATGAATTCAAGGCTCATTTGTATCTTTGTGTGGCTGGATAGTTTTTTTTGCTTTGTTTTGTTTTGTTTTACAGCTGACTAGTATTGTGTGTCTGGATAAACCACTGCTCATTTATACACTTGCCTACTGAAGGACATGTCGGTTGTTTCCAGTTTTTGGTGATTATTGACAAAGCTGCTATAAACATTCATCCACAGGCTTTTGTGTCAATATAAGTTTTTAAATCAGTTGGGTAAATACCTAGAAGTGCAATTGCTTTATTGCATGGTAGGACCATGTTTAGCTTTCAGAAGCCTGTGACAGACCATCTTCCAAAGTGCTGTGTCATTTTGCATCGCAACTAATCATGAATGAGTTATGCAATCATGATTGTACCTTATAGTTTGTGTTTCTCAACTGATGCATGGGTAGTACTGGAGTGAGAATTCTTTTTTTTCAAGACCGTCTTGCACATTACAGGAGGGTTAGCATTTGTAGACCTCTGGTACTAAATGGTGGTAATAAAGATCCCCAATCCATGGTAGAGCCAAAAGCACCCTCACACAATTCCGACATCCTCAGGCAAGGGGGAAGTGTAGCATCCCATGCTAAAAAGTATTGATCTCTATGAACAGCTTATAAGAAACTTAAAAGCTCATGTTGTAATGTAAAACATCAAGGATGCCACATTATCCCAACAATGTAAAAAAAAAAAAAGAGTGTGCAAAATACCTTTTTTAAAAGCTAGAGAGGGGCAGCCTGGATGGCTCAGTGGTTTAGTGCCACCTTAAGCACAGGACCTGATCCTGGAGACCCGAGATTGAGTCCCACATGGGGCTCCCTGCATGGAGCCTGCTTCTCCCTTCCTCTGTGTCTCTGCCTCTCTTTCTCTGTGTCTTTCATGAATAAATAAATAAAATCTTAAAAAATAAATAAATAAAAGCTAGAGAGAAGATACCAACATGTCAAGGACAATCAGCTCTAAATGTTGGAACTATGAGTAATTTTTACCTTGATCTACCTCCTTTTTAACTCTTGATATAATTGGTATGCAGTACTCTTCTAAGATAAAAATATGTAAACATTATTCAAAAGTATTCTAATTACGAAATGATGAATAAGTAAGTTTATTATATTGAGTGAATTGTAAGTAACTTTTTCTTTGACAGATCTGTTCTTATTTCTTGACTATCCTTCCATTCTTTCCTGAACCCAGGCCAATGCGCTTCTCACACACTCCCTTTGATTGAAAATAGTTGACAAGACAAAAATGAAAGACAAGGAAAATGACAGAAAACAACCAGAAGGTTTTTTTTTTCTCCCCCATGTTCTGTGCACGCATGTTTCCAAATGGATTCTGCAGGGACAACAGACCATCTCAACTGTACCTTCCCTTCTCTAATTGTTTTGGAGTTTCCAAATGCAATTTACAGTGTCAGCATTTTCTATTTAAGATATAGATTTTTTTTTTCACATTGTGTTTCAGAGAGAAAGAGGAAAAAAAAAGAGCAAAGCTAACAATATAATGCATGTTGAGAGGGGAAGGCTCTTTGAAACTGTTTTAACATCTTATAAGACAGGCAATTTTAGCATAAGACATTTTGCCTGGCAACCGTTACCAGTGGATTCTGAGTGCTAAGGGAGATTTCATAGAATATCATATCTTGGCTATTTTCCACTCACTGATGAAAACTAGTTGGACACATTTACAAGAGCAAAATGATGTCTATAGGGACTACTAAGAACATTTTCAGCTGAGTTTGGAAAAAGAATGGACTTTTGTGCCAGGCAGCTCTAGGTTATAAATACTTCTCTGCTGCTTTCTAGCTCCATGACCTCAGACAAGACACTCAATCTCTCCGGGCCTCAATTTCCTTATCTTAAAATGAGGATTGTGACTGGGTTATTGAGAAAATTAAATACGCAAGGTCCCCAGCACCCTTGTAGACATTAACTTTGTCTTCTTAATATATTTCCGGGACCTGGAATTGAGAGAGGAAATTAATTTCACTCAGCATCAGATCAATGTTTGCTGCTGCTTTGGAAATTAGCTCTTTAGGAATTGAATATTTTCTTACTGTATAGGGGGAAAATGAATTCTATTCCATACACTTTACATGTATATCTGTTATCTATTGCTTTATAACTAATCACCCTAACTCTTAGTCGCTAAGAATAATAACAAATTTATTATTTCTGATGATGCTTTGGGCCGGCAGGTCAGTTCTCGTGGCCTCGCCTGGCCTTTGTCTTGTGTGTGCATTGAGGCAGAGGTTCAGTTAGGGCAGAAATATTCAAAATGGCCTCATTTAAGGTCTGGCCCTCTGGTTTTCTTTATTTGGTCTCTCAACCTCTAATAGAGTAGACTGAGCTTGTTTATATGATGGTGAAGGTGTTCCAAGATGCAAGTACAGAAGCTGTAACATCACTTTTCCCCATTCTAGTACCAAAACAAGGCACAGGGTAGCCCAGCCTCCAAGGGTGGAGAGAAAGGTGCCATCTCTTTATAAATGGGGCTGCAAATGGGCTTTTAATAATTATCACAAATGCTTTGTGACATGGACATGATGATTTCACATCAATTACATACTAGATAACAAATTTAGAAAGAAGTAATGCATGATAGTTAAAGGTGAAGATTCTGGAATCAAACCACCTTGATTGGAATTCATGCTCCCCCTGTTCCCACTCAAACTAAATTGTGTGACCTTGGGAGAGTCACTTGATTTATTAGTTTCCTATTGCTGTTCTAGCAAATTACCAAAAACATAGTGGCTCAATCGACACAAATTACTTTTCTTATAGTCTTGGGGGTCAGAAGTCCAAAATCAGCATGAGTGGGCAAAAATCAAGGTGTCAAGATCCTCAGGAGGATCTGGGGCAGATCTTGCTCTTTGCCTTTTTCAGCAGCTGGGGGCTGCCCGCACTCCCCAGGCCACAGTGCTGCCCCACTTAGCCCTGGACTCCCATCTGGAATACACCTGAGCCTGGTCCTCCTGCCCCTGTCCTAGAAGGATCCTTGTGATTAGATTTGACCCACCTGGCTAATCTAAAATAATCTCTCCATCTCAAGATCCTTAATTTAATCATATTGACAAAGTCCCTTTTGCCAGGTAAGGAAACATATTTGCAGGTTCCAGGGATCAGGATGCAGATATCTCTGTTTCACAGGAGGGGTAGGAAGGTATAGGGTTTGGGGGTAGGGATGGGGGAGGTGGGAGGTGCGTTATTCATGTCACAACACTTGGGCAAGTTGAATTCCATGCCTTAGCTTTCTTACCTGTTAATGGGGGTAATATAGCTACTCCCTAGCTTTGCTATGATACATATGGTATCTGCAATAGAGCCTGGCACGGAGTAAACTCCTTGTAAGTAGTAGCTATTATGACTCTCACTCTTATTACTCTTTCCCTCAGCTCATTTAATGGGGAGCAAACAACCAAACTCAGTGTCCTGGCTGAACATGCATTCTGAAGCAATCGCTCATTTTCTGAATTGATCATTTTGATACAGTCTAAGTCACCGATTTATGTAGCCCCATCAAGAAACAGTGTCTGGTAAAAAGCTGGTAGAAATAGTTCAAATGTAGCAAAGGGGCTCAAAATGAACTTTAAAAAACCATATGCTATGAAAAGGAAAAGTTTTCTACTTAATAAAACATTTTGTGAGGGCTTCCTAGGTGCCACCGTGCTGAGGATTTTCTCACATGCTGTCCTATTGTTCTCAAAGTCCTTCATTATTGGTGACTTCCTCGCCACAGTGCACGTTGTTTTCATCTTTCAAATGACAAAACCAAAGCTCGAATGGTTGAGGATTCTGAGGTCCCGAAGTGGTTTAAGTCACTCTCATTATGAAAATCCTGTTCTTATCCAATCCAGCTGGGCTGCAATAAAAGGAATTTTTATTAAATGACTATAAATGCATATTGCAGTTTGCGTTTGCATGTGAGACACTGTTGGGCTTTCCTTCTCTCAACTTCCCAAATAAATAAAATAGAGGAGGGGAAATCTAGGATATGAATCTTTTAGGCACAGAGTCTTCCTGGCACAGACTGGAGGCAGCCAGAAAAGGCATTTCTATAAAAGCTCACAAAATACTTAGGCAAATCTTAAAGTTAAACAAGGCACTTAGTCCAAGCCACTTAATTGCATCTCAGAAAAATGAGCATAAAGAAAGGGTTTATTGATGGGCATGGGGAAAGAGGGGGTGGATGGAAACAGATTTTCCCCAAAGTGGGCCGCCCCCAGCCTGGGTGGTCCTCACAAACTCAGATACTGACTCAGGGCTTGGGCTTGGGCTCTAATGCTATTGCTTACAGGATATTTTGGGGTTTGGAGGTGAAAGAAGGAAAGTGCAGAATAAATCCAGAAGATATTAGGAGACTGGCTGGGAAAGATACATAGTGGGAACAACTCATATATTAGTTATTTGTAAAATATTCACAGAAACCAAAGAGGATGGAAATTCAAGGAGAAGCAGCAGATGACTGGATATATTAGGCCTTTTATAGTTTCATTTATATAACAAGGCTGAGAGTTAAGTAGTATCCCCATTTTACAGATAAGGAAATAGAGTCTAATTAACTTTGCCAGGGTCACAAGGCTGGCATGTGGCGGAACTAAGAATAGATTCTAGGCCTAATTGCTCTGAATCCAATATAATTTCAAGAACATCAAGTACATGTGCTTGCCCCAAAAAACGTTCACCTGTTTTTCTTACCACTGCAACATCTGGAGGTGCTGTAGCGACCAGGGTACCCACAGAAAACAGGCTCAAAAGTGTAAGCAAAGGCTGTTTAATGAAGGGCTTATGTATAGAGGAGTGAACAGCATTCAGAAAACCAATAAGGCATGGCCACAGTCTTCATCCTCACAGGGAGGAGGTACTGTCTCTAGGCCTGGAGAGACAAGAGGAGGAAGCAAAGTGAGAGAACCCAAGACAGCTGGAGCTGTGGGAGAGGGGGCTGCCCAGCAGGAATCGTGTGTTGGTAGAGATGTAGTTATTTTCTAGACTTCTGCCTGAGGAGGCCAGGAGATGTGAGGATAAACCCTCAGACATCTCTTCTTCTCCAGCCTCCAATATCCCACCAGGCCCTCTGCTTCCTGAAGCCAACCTAAAGTTAGAAGTCAGAGGAATTGAAGGTGCAGAATGTAGCTCAGGGTCCTGGAGCACGATGAGAAGAGACTGTATCTAGAAGAATCAACAGAGAACATCCAGCTCATGTATTTCTCATTGTAACTTTCAGCGGCCCAATCTAAGGGGATAAGTCGAGTTCCATTTTGCCCACTTTCTGACAGTCCTTTTTTTTTTTTTTTTTTTTTTTTATTTTTTTTTTAGCCCATGAACCCATCGATGATGAATAAGCTAGGGCTGAATCAATTGCCAAACAAGTTTTCTGGAAAAAGCTGGAGAAGTTTTCTGGGAAGTGTGGTGATAGCTATTTTGAGGAACTGGAAAAGAATATAGCCGATTTTGCTATGTTGGGGAGGTAACAGGGTTGAGGGAGGAAAGCAGAAGATTTCCTGGTTGTGTCCAGAAGATGACACTGAGGGATGTCAAATCTAAGGTTCTGTTCTTCCCAAACAGCACTAGACGACCAAGTAACCACGCATTAGGGACTACAAGGAAAAGACTGGAAGGAAAACAGTAGAAATGCCATCAAGGAGGAAGACTGATTAAAGAATAGTGAGTGGAAAAATAATGCATCGGGTGGTTTATACAGTAAGTTCTAGGAACTCAGGGCACAACGGCTGTTTTTTTTTTTTTTTACTATTCTTGGATATCCCAGAAAGTAAGTAAGTGTGGGTCCCCCAGGTCACACTTCAATGCTTGGATTATATTTGGCCTCCTATCTGTGATCTGCTTTGATGAGTCGAGGTGCACATTCCACAGCATCTGGCACGGATCTAAGCCACAGAGTTCATTTCCTTTCCCCAGTACTGTTATCATATGACATCATTCACTTCAGAACTCCATCCTCTTGAGGTCCTACCTGAGTGGTCTCTCTGGTTTGGCAAAGCTGGTCATGCCTGGGACCAACTCTTTGAAACTTTTCAGGGCACCCCAATTTCTCTGGGGCACAGCCCAAGTTCTTAGCAGAGAATTTAAGGCCCATCTAGGATCCAGTTACCTCTAGTATTCCCCAGACTTACTATGTTAGCCCCTTCTCCTTGTATTTTGAAACTTCGGTTCCCTGTGTTTGGAAAGCCCTTTAATATAAGGCTCTCCTTCAGACTCTAATTCTCTCAGAGTTCTGTAATGGTCACAGGATGCCAGGAGAATCAAAGATGCTGGCTCCTGGGCTAAATATATTCTGGAGAGGTAATTTCTTAGCCATGCTACACTGCTCCTGAATGGCAGAGTAGTATCTCAAGCCATGGTATCTTGACTCAGTTTAGTGTTCTGTGTATATCTAGGTTGTATCTTAGCTTTGAAGTTTTGGGTTCTACCCTTTAAAGTTTTAAAGTTTTGCAAGTACAAGATTCATTTGAAAATTAACTTACTGATACTTTTAATTGACATGGGAAATCATAAGATTCTTCCCAGATTAAATATCTAAAAATTCTATTTTGTTTTCCATGTACTCATGTAAGGATGGGCATATGGAGTGCTATTTGGGATACTCAGATATTGTCCTAATGCTCTGTTCCATTTTGCTGCTTCTTCTTCTTCTTCTTCTTCTTCTTCTTCTTCTTCTTCTTCTTCTTCCTCTTTTTTTTTTCTTCTTCTTTAGCTCTTTTGGTTGTTCCCTTGGGCAACCTTATTTTTGCAGCTGGGGATAAATCTGGCATTCTATTCAACTTTAACTTCAAAGAGAACCTGAGAATGTCCTGGTAGGGTGGTCTTTGAACATTAATATCCTAGAAAGATAGAATAGGTGTCATGCATTTTGTTAAATTCTGTTTGCACACAACTAATAAAAATAATCTTAAAGGGACACCTGGGTGGCTCTCTGGTTGAGCGACTGCCTTTGGCTCAGGTCATGATCCCAGGGTCCTGGGATCGAGTCCCATTTAGGGCTCCCCGCAGGAGCCTGCTTCTCCCTCTGCCTATGTCTCTGACTCTTTCTCTGTGTCTTTCATGAATAAATAAATAAATAAATATTTAAAAAAATAAAATAATAACTGGAATTGCACATGGATTCATGCAGTAACTTGATTTGGATATCACCTTTCAGCAATAGAGTAAGAGATTAAAGAAACAGAAATTCTCATATTTTGGAATGAACATGATGTAGGTACTGGTTGCATAACAATGATGCCAAATTATCTATGTAAGTCAGGCAAAAGATACTTGCCCAGATATTTGGCCTAGTCTATGGCACCATCCTGCCAGTTTGGTGAAATAGCAATTTAAAGAAATGTAAGACAAGGTATTTGAGGGTTTTTTCTTGTTAATTCAGGCCAAATAGTTAAGCTAGAAAACATAGCTAAATGTCTAAAGTGGAGTAAACTAAACTATGGATTCTACATTTGCAGTAGGATAGATCCCGTGATATGATCATTGTCTACAAACATCTGCAGGGATATTGCCCAGAGAAGAGCTAGCATATCCTCCTTGGTCCTGGAAGTCAGGACCACCACTAACAGGTAAACATTACAGGCCATTAGATTTTAAATCCAGTTAAGTAAGAACAATCTAAGGGAATTGTTAAAAGCAGAACTGACTACCTCTGGAAGCAGCAAGTTTCCTATTATAGGGGGTATTACAACAACAAAAAATATAGATATATCTCTTTACATCATTTACACAATTTTAGTTTTGGAGACAGGCACTGAGCTGCCTGGGGAAAAAAAAGAATGTATTAATCTCTGCTCATTTTCCTCTTTGCTGTGTTCCAATGATATGATTGAACTCTTGTGTATTAATAAAGAAGGAAGGAAGGAAGGAAGGAAGGAAGGAAGGAAAGAAAGAAAGAAAGAAAGAAAGAAAGAAAGAAAGAAAGAAAGAAAGAAAGAAAAAGAAAGAGAGAAAGAAAATATACATTTATATCCCTCAACACAGAGGAAACCAATTCAACTGTACTCAGAGTGGGAAGGAAACAGACATGATGATCTCATTGTTGTATTTCTAGGAAAGATGAGTCATACAGTCTGCTCAGATGCAGAGTAGCTAGAGGGAAGCTGGACATCAATGATGCTTTCTTCCTCTTTAATAGGGAACAGTCTCAAATTTCTTTTAAAATAAAAGGGGAAAAAAGAACTTAGACATTGGCCTAAATCAAGGAAATTTCACTAGAATGTTCTGTAAGATATGACTATAAATAAATCAGTTTCAACTTGAAATTAATTAAATTGAGTGAGTGTGTGTGGTGGGGGTGTGTGAAGGAGGGATTGTATAAACCATCCAGACTCTAGCTCTCCTATTTCTAATTCCACCAACTATCCTCCCCAAGATCAATTTTATTATTATTTTTATCATTTTTTTAAAGATTTTATTTTATTTTTTTTACTCATGAGAGACACAGAGACCCAGGCACAGGGAGAACCAGGCTCCCTGTGAGGAGACCAATGTGGGACTCAATCCCAAGACCCGGGATCACGACCTGAGCCAAAGGCAGATGCTCAACCACTGAGTCACCCAGGTGTCCCCCCAAGATCAATTTTAATTCCCTTTGATATACTTACAGGGACAAAGCACCAGTTCAGAGAGGTAAAGTGTTGGAAAGGAGAAGAACAAGCCAGAGGCATTTACCAGGGCACCAGCCCCTACCAAGACACCGAGCAGACAGCACATGCTCCTTTCCCAGAGACACTTTTGTCGCGTGGGCAGCAGAGTATGGCTGCCAGTGCTCTGGAGGGTTATTTTCTCCTAAATGGCCCCAAAATATATGCCATGTTTTATAATCCCATAAACTGGCATTTATTAAAAGTCTACCATGGGCCGGGAATTTATGTATGTCAAATTGCCATGCTTCTCTACTGGCATCCGATTCCCAACACTGGAGAGGATTCTTCTGTGGCTCACACACTGGCCTCACTCCCTCTAGAAAGTGGAACATTTTCTCTGGGAGAGGAAGGAAGAGGTGGGGATACTGACCTTTTTGGAACATGGGAAGATGTTCTTAACCAATGCTACTTAACCAATGCTCCATTCCTCCAGCATTTTTATAGCAGTCGAACAACTTGCAAGTGCATTTTAGATCCTTCTTGCTTGTTTTAATACCATGCTTATAATAACATGTTAAAATTAGAAACAAAAAGTTTAGCGTTCAAAAACAGCGTCTTTATGACTACACTGAAGTCTTAGTAAATATTAAGTGGATCAGAGAAATTTTAGAGCTTTTAAAGGGATTCTAATCTGGGTCGATGCTCTCATTTATTGAGTTAGGAAACTCGAACCTTGCAAGGACCTGCAGTTAGATAACGAGGTAGAAAGTGGAAGCACTAATACAGTAGGACGCACAAGATGGCTTCATTATATTACCCCATTTAATGTTTTTAAATTAGTTTTATTTTTATCAAAATTATGCTTGAACAGAATTGAAATTGTTCAGCAGCTCTACAAAGCTTATTAGAAAAATGTATTTTTATCCCTAGTTCCCAGACACCCAATTTTAGCTCTTAATTGATTTTGTATCTACTTTTTGCAGCTCTAAAGTAAGATATCGATATTCCTACCTTTTAAAAAGTCTTAATTCTTGCATTTTGGTTTAAATTCACACTCTGGTAGCTTCCTAAGATGTAAAAAGTAACAGTTTTGAAAAAAAAAAACTGATTTCTGAAAGTGGCTGTCCTCTTTAATGCTTAGCTGGTAGTTTGCTTGGATATAAAATTCTAGGCTGGACATTCCTTTTTAAAACATCAAATGATTCTTGACTTCAACTTCCAATATTATGGAAGAAGAAACAATAACATTCTGATTCTGTACCATTTGGGAAACTTTTTTTTTTGTTTTCTCCTGAATAGAAGCTTCTCCTATCCTTGGCACCAGCTCTGAAATCTCAGATGGTGTATGTTGGGGAAGGCCGTTGGGTCTATTTTCATCCATTAAGTTTGGTGTGCGGTGGGCCCCAGCCAAATGCAAATTCTTACCATCTTATCATGTCTTAGTTTGTTCTTTGGAGGATCTCCTCGCCTCTGTCCATCTGTCTTTCTGGGGATCCTATTATTTAGATGGGGCACATTTGCCCTCACCCTGTGCTTTTCATCTTCTACTTTCTATCCTTTTGACGTTTTGCTCTAATTACTTGTAAATTTCTTGTTTTATCATCTACTCTTTCTTTTGAGAGTCTCATTTCTGTGATCATGCTTTTAATTTCCAAAGCTTTCTTTAATTACCGAAAAAATGACTTTTTAGAGAAACCCATCATTGTTTATGACTGCATTTCCCCCCTCTTTCTTCTCTGTGGATATTAATCTTATCCTGTTTCAAGCTCTCTTTGCCTGTAATGATTTATAGATTCAGCTTTTTTTTCCCCAAACTACTATTTTTTTTTTTTATGGTTGGTTTCTTTATTTCATGGTAGATACTTTCCTCGAAGTCTGGTGATCCTTAGTTGTCTCTATTACTATTTAAGATCAGAGCATGAAAAGCAGAATGAAAGGTCTGTGGCAGTTTGTCTGACCACGGTCTTGTGCTTGTGCTGCCTTTCACAATGGGATGTTTTATGAGAATCAGTCCCTAATTCCTTAAGGCATCTGTTAATGAAATGAATTAATGTCTCTCCTCTGAATCTAGAATATATACTAGATATCTGACTTCGGAGAATTCAGAAAATAATCACTCAACTTCTGTGTTCTGTAGTTTAGGTGCAGAAATCTTGTTGAAAAGATGATCTAAGTTTGACCATTTTTGTTGTTGTTGTTGCAGAGAATCCCCCCATTGTCAATATCTTTAGTTAGTTAGTTTTGTTCTTGAGCTGTTCAGATCCCCAGGGTGATGTCTTTTGAAGTCTTCCCAAAGGCTTTAGTTTGAGCACCTAATATTCTGGGAGCCAAGAGAAGGAAAAGCTGGTGGTTAAGCATTAGTAAATGTCACTAATCTTCTGATTTTTTTAAGTTATTCAAGTCTGTCTTATGTTCCCAGACACAAAAGTCTTTGCTTTACTTCTATAAAGAACACATCTTCATTTTCTACAGCCAATAGGGGGAAAGTGACCAGGATCCAGGGAGTGTGATGAGGTGTGATCAGTGTCTAAACATCTCTTAAACACAGGAATGAGTACTCTTCTCTTAAGCCCCACCTCCATTCTTTTAAGATATACCTCCAGCCACTACCTTGGAGGTCACCAAATCTCCAAACTGAAGGGGGTGATCTCCCCATCCTACAAACTCACACCCGCTCCCCTGGAAGTCTCTTATAGCCATCATTTCTTTCTGCATTGAACTAACCAATATGCTCACACTTAGCTACCTTAGTGATCTGTGCTTTGTCACAGGGCCACTTTTTTTTTTTTTTTTATTGCCTCCTAATCTCTGACTCATTTTTAAGCACAGAGCTGTATTCTTGTTGTGAATATAGGTAGAACGAGTGAAAGAATGAGCCGTCTCTCAAATTCTCCTCAGACTCTTTAGTAGAATCACATGTATTTTTTTTTCTTCATTAGATCACCACTAGGGTGCTTGCTGGTCAGTAGTACTTGCCCCAGAGTAGGAACTCAATACTTGTGAGCTAAGCGAATCTATGAAAGGAAAGAAAGTATGTTCTCTAAGCCATCCAGAATGCACACTGGGGCTGATGCAGTTTCCAAATGTTATCTCTTAGCTTCTGGCCTTGCCTACCTTCTGTCTCAATCAGACATCAGACACATGGTGCTGAACAGTGTGATGGCCCGAGCATCAGACAAGCTCCAGTTCCAACCACGTGACAGCCCATTTGCTTCCAGCCACAAACTTCCTCCTGTCTTCACTTGAGAATTTATAGCTTTAATATTTGAATCTTAGAGGAAAGAACCATAAAGAAAAATATAAGGTATAAAAATATCTATTTCCTGGTTCCAAACTTTATACATGTGCTTTTAATTGCAAGAAAGCCATCCAGTAAAAAAATTTCCAAGTGCCTTGCTACCACTGCCCATGGTGTAGAAAGGTTGAATTACATCACCTACAAGAAACAGGACCAGTGGCCTGAATATCCAGTCTCTCATCTTCTCAGGCACCTCCCATAATGTGACTTGAAAGAAAATATCAAAAATCTGCAAGCATGTAGCACAGTTTCATAGTGTGGGAAACTAGTCATTTCCTCTTGTGCATGCAGAAAGGAATTTAAAGTTCTTGGGAATTTCAACTTTTTGGAAAGCCTGAGGCAAAGTTAGCATTTCAGTAAAAGCAGAACGAATGTACAAAAGATCTACGTATCTGGGTTAAGAAAGAACCACATTTGGTATTTTGAAGGGAAGAGTAAAAGCTGAGTGAAACGTTCAAGCAGGAGGCAGATTCAGTACTCATGGTTGTTCAGATAAATAACTATGTGCAATTACAGCAGAGGCCTATACACTATTTCAATGAACGCACCTGCTGAATTTTGGTTCCTAAGTAATGAAGTCTCAGGTATAGAGTGTTTTCGGAGAAATGTGTTTGAAGGCTGCCTAGATCATGGGAAAACTGACGTGTATTGGTTCACCCTAGATGCACGTGTGCACCTTGGCTATCCACAGTGGGCAGGGCAAAGTGGTAGGCAATGTTCTCCTAGCTAGGTGCTAGGCATTGGGTGAACTGCCTTATCAGTGCATTTGCCTAAGGAAAGAGAGAAAGAAGGGAACTGATAATTTTTAAGCACTGGCTGTGTGCTAAATCCAGAATCGTGAGTTTAATTGACATTGTTTTAATGTCATTGACATTGTTTTAATTAATGCAACGATCCTTGACAGTGGTTTTTATCAGCTTCACTTACACTTGAGTCTCAGGAACCTGAAGTCTCATCTATAGCTCCTCTAACTGTGACTTGACAAAGTTAAGATTTATTTCAATGTTTATCTCTAAAGGCAGTACTCTCTTCGTTCACCATTCATACATTTACTGGGAAAAGCAGACCACGTCCTGTGCTGTCTCAGGATTCTCAGAGAATGAGGCAAAGCACCTTCCCTTTACACCAAGAAATCTGATACTTGAATAACGAGCTAAATGTTTTAATCAAATAATTGCTTGTCATCAACTCAGAGTGACCCTTTTAATCCATCCAAAATTTTCAATATTGAAGCAAAATATATAGAAGTCAAATCAAGTCAAATTAAATTTCTGAAATTAAAGATGTATGGTTGGGAAGTGACCGCTGTCTCTCTAGAACAGTTCTTATCACCTCATGTTACTCAAATCACCTTGCTTGTCTAGGTTCTCACTAGATTTGTGGTCTTTGGAAGGCCCCTATTTATCCTTGTTTCCATAGTGCCCTCAAAGGGATGTTCGCACACCCCAGGGATCAATGCACATTTGTGTATGGGATCAGTGAATAAAAGAGTAAATAAATGATAACCTTCAAACTTGCTCATGTGGGCAATAGGGCTAGTAGATTTGTACAGGGGCTAAGGGATTAAAACATGAACAGGAATGGCTAAAGGCTTATATTTTTAAAAATGGCAAAAGGACAGGCATTTCAAAGCAAAATTGGGATATCTCCAGTAGGAAATGCCTTAGGAGGAGAGGGACACTGATCTAACAAATATTTCCTAACACGTCCTTGCAGTTGACACTTTAATATTTGATCTCATTTGGGAGTCATCACAAAACATAAGGGAGTGTGTATCTCTATTTCATAGTAAAGGAAACAGGCTAAGAAAGATAAATAACCTAGCCTCCTATGGTAACTTGAGGAGCTGAGATTTGAAATCAGTCTGATGATTCCAGAATTGATGCTCTCCCCACTAGTTTCTATCACCTTTCTAATCAAGATGAAGGAAGGAGAGGCAAGAGCTGAATTCTAAAACTGGAAAAAAAAAATTAGAGCATACATCACTTTGGAAATGTGCTTGCTGACTCAGAGTGATATAGAGGTACAGCTAACAATCAAATTAAATGCAGTTCTAGACAAGCTAACCATACTCTAAAGCAATAAGCGTGATATATTTATTTTCCATTTCCTCTCTGTGGCTAGAGATTCAAAGGATAAAGTCATTAAAAATCTTTCAGATGTTTGCTTTTTCTAGTGAAATCAGAGTGTACCGGGTCTGGAAGGAGAATGTTCTAATTAGCAGGACTTCTTATTTATACTTGATAAAAATAATGAAAAAAGAATCAATCCAGTCCCTCATCTGTATGCAAGGATCTTACAATAGTTCAAAGGTGTATATTTGTAGCACAAATGAACCAAAGCCCTGCCTGCCATGAACAGAGTAAGCTGAGCCTATGCTGACTTTTCATTATAAAACAAAGCCTCATGTTCCTAAGATGGTTCATCATATTTCCAGTTGATGGAAGCTGGGTTTTGCATGGAAAAGGAAAAAAAAAAAAAAGTAAGTTTGAGGTTAGTAAGGGACATGCTCAACCATTAAGAAGATAGATGCCAGGCAGTCTTGGGGAGTTTGACGGAGTCCGTGGCCTTTGCTAGTGTAGTCAGAGGACAAGTAGGAGAGTTGTCTCTTCTCCTAAATGAATCTGTAGGCAACAAGGTATCAAGACAAAGTGCTCTTTGCCACTCAGATATTTCTCAGGCTTCTTGAAGACCCTCCTGTCCCCTTAGCATTCTTGGCCCTGACCTGTATGGGCAAAGTCCAGCCTTCACACCCAAGGCTGCGGTCACCCTACATAAATTCAGGGTTGTGGCTTCAGAGCCACATTTGTAGCTGCTGCACGCACGCAGGACAAATGCCCATCATCTGGAATTTTACAGCTCACAGCTGCCTGGTTTACATCTGTACCACATCAGACTTAGATAATGCAGTGGCATCTGGCCTGAAGGTGGCCAGGGACCCACAGGATGGAGTCATTGTTTGGGGGTGTTCCAACTGCTGCTAATGGAGCCCAGATGACACCAGGCATGAAGTGATAAACAATAACACCCCCGAACCACTCTTGAGCTGCTGCTGCTTGGTTGATGTTTAATGATGCTACAGAGGAAGCATCCTGGGGTCCGCATGTTCAGATTCTCAGCGTAAAAGGATGCTTGCCTCCAAAGAAAGATTTAAAATGTCTCTCCTATTGCTCCAGGTCACAAAATGACTGGTCCCGCAGAGAAAATGCAGACTTCAGTTTAGACAAAGAGACAGCTGCTGCTTTAACAGACTCGGGAAACAATATGCAGAGCAAAGCTCAGACAGCAACCCAGACACGTGGGACTTAGCAACTCTGCCATGAGCAAATGCTAAAGCAGAACTAAGACCGCGTTCCGTCCCTGACGTCAGAAGCCTATGCTCCACTGCAGACCAGGCTCCATGCAACAAGAGCCAGGAAACCATCTCCACCAGACAGAAAGGAAACTGAGCATCCCATCCTCAAGAGTCTGGGGTTCTTACCAGTATTAGTCATGAGAAGCTGGGAGTGAGATCCTATCCTACTCTGTGTAATCATCTATAAGTGTGTGTGGTTCTCTGTGTCTAATCACCTTCACATAGTTTGGGCATCTTCATAAAAATTCTAGTTTAGGGGCACCTGGGTGGCTCGTCTGTGAAGCATCTGCCTTTGGCACAGGTCATGATCCCAGGGTCCTGGGAGGGAGCCCCTGAGTCAGCTTCTCCCTCCTTCTCCTACTGCTCCCCCCCCCCACCCAGCTTATACTGTCTCACATGTGCTCTCTCAAATAGATAAAGTCTTTAAAAAAAATTCTAGTTTAAAAATATAAAGAAGATGAACTGTCAGCAGAAATCCTTCTGGGGACTGTTATTTACAGGTGACAGAGCCGGATGCCTGCCTCAGCACTATCAGCGGTGAGAGGTACAGGTGCGTGCCATCTGCAGCTGCTACTCTGCAAGGGTCCTCTGCTCTCCCCTGATGTCTGTGACCGGCACCCCCATGAGATGTCTTTGGTTTTGTATTCCTGATGCCCCTCTTTGCCTGCCCACTACTCGGGTGTCCTTGTGCTGTGTTGATTCTCCCTAACAGAATGAAATCCATCCTCATTGACCATTGACCTTGTTCGCCTTTTTTTTTTTTAAAAAAAAAGAATTATTTATTTGAGAGAGAGGTTGAGAGTATGAGCAGGAGGGGCAGATGGAGAGGGAAAGAGGAACTCAAGCAGACTCCACGCCAAGCATTCATTACAATGTTGAAAATCCTCCTAATGATGCCAGATCTTTTACTAGTCATTTTTCCACATTTCTCCATTTATCACAACAGCCAAAAACTGGAAGGCTTAATAAGGTCATAGTAACAGGCACACGATAGTCCACAGCTGGCCACCACCAATTCTCTCACTGAGCTTTTTGGACTCAGGCTCCTCTACAGAAGGGAGGCAGTAACGCTTTTCACCCAGTGTATTTGGAGCCTCAGGTGAGCACACACACTCATCTTGTCTGTGCTGGAATTTGCGAGTAGATTCCCAGGTTGCAATGGGGAGAAGAGTAGGGGGGACATCTGACTGCTAAGGCCCTAATTCTTCCACAAAGAACTAATTTTCATTAAGAGGAATGAAACACCTCCCTCCCCCATCAACAACCATGAAATATTGGATAAACCTTGTCATCCAGGGATATTTTTGCTTTGCACTTGGTACCATGAATTCCAACCCCTCATGGTATATTGGTAAGTCTATCTGAGCTCTAAGCCCAAGTCAAGGCTTGGATCCCAGACTCAGCCTTGGGACAGTTTATCCTCTTGGAGCATTTCTGAGATGAAAGAGTAAAGAGAGGGGATAAAATTTGTGATTTGAGAAAAATCTTAATATCACACTGAGAAGACCAAATAACCAAATCCTATGAGGAGCAGGAAACACCACAGTAAAGGTAACAGAAATGAGGAGTCAGGCACCAAACAGGGATAGGAGGAGAGAAGACAGGTTAGAAGAAAAAGAGAAGGAAAGAGAGAGTCAGAGGGAGAGAGGGAGGGATGGGGAGCAAGGACCTAGGGAGCTTGGCCGAAGCCTGTCTGCAGAGAAGGGTGCATCGGCATAGGTGACCCCTCTCTATATCTGTTGGTAAGAGCCTGGTGCACAGGTGACCACTGGGTTAAAGGAATAGGTAGAATCAGGGCAAATTTATCACATGGGAAGTGCTTCACTCGGAGCCCAGAGTATAAGGAGGATAAACAGACAAATAAGGTGACTTATTCCCCCATTTACTGGAGCTCCATAGTCAACACCTGAGGAACACTTCTTATCAGTTTCCCCATCCTCTCAGGGGGGGTTCTCAAGAGCCTGATGTCAAGCTACACTAGCTTATGTAGTTTAAATGTACTTCTAAGGCCCTCTAGTGCCCTGCCAAGTTGATCACACACCTGCACCATGCAGCCTTCAAATATAAATACAAAGCGTCGCTAATTTCTTACTACAGTGTTTTCCATAAACAATTAATAAATTGTGAAGAACATCTGGTATCCACCAAGCTCTCTTAGGACAAAGGAAAGATTACCACTGCTCAATATTGTGTTTGCTGCCTGAAGAAAGCGCCTCAAGGGAATGTATTCCATCTGGGTACAAAACAATAGTTCCTAAAATTATCCAATTGGTGCTAGGTAATTTTTACTAAATCTCCAATATATTTCAAATTTCACTAGCCTCGATGGGCAAATAAAGTCTCCAGTTCATCTTTATATTAAGAATGGAGATTTTTTTTCTATGTCACAGCCTGTTTTCTAGCAAAATTCCCAAACTTTTCATAGAGTTGCTTATTCCAGTAATTTCGTGGATCTCAGAGAGATCAACATGTGACCAGGACAAAGATGTCATCTGGTTGTTTGATGATCTGGACTAGTGAGTAAGCGTACACTGATGCTCGAGGCAAAACTTCATGTTCACTGTACAGCCAGTGGTGGAACCATGAATCTACTGCAGTCCCTGCTAATGGACCCTGATGCCCGATGGAAAAAATAATCACAATAAAATTAAAAAATATATATATATGTATATAATATCTCCCCTTGAGTTTCTAGTTCTGGGGTTTTTTCTTCCTGCCATTTCTGCCTCTGGCATTGCTAAGTCACCTCTTTCTACTGACAGGTGAGTGCATAAACCCTAAATAATCCAGGTCCTTATGGCTCCTCGAGGTGATAGAGAACATGCCATTTTTTTATGATACACAAGATCCAGAGTGCACCAGACCAAAACTTCCTCAGCTCCAGCTCAAAGACTTCTTTTGGTTTATACTGACGAGATCACTGAGTGTATTCCTCTAGCTATCTACCCACTTTGCCAGATTCCACGTGGCCTTTCCAAGGATCTATGAATTATACAGAACCAATCCAATCTAGTGTACACTCTGCCTCCGAACCTCAGGGACCAAGGTCTTGGTTCCTTTTATTCTCTGAAGTGTCTCAGCCTCTTACTATATTTATTGATGAAACTAATTATCTAAAAGGGAACAAGACCACCACATTTATTTTAATCCTTCAACAGAACCCAAGCCCCATGGTTTATATGCAATCAAAATAGACTTCTAAAGTAGCATTCCTTTTGACTTTTGTTTTTTGTGTTTTTTTTTAATTTTTACTTATTTATGATAGTCACACAGAGAGAGAGAGAGAGAGAGAGAGAGAGAGGCAGAGACATAAGCAGGCTCCATGCACCGGGAGCCCGACGTGGGATTCGATCCCCCGTCTCCAGGATCGCGCCCTGGGCCAAAGGCAGGCGCCAAACCGCTGTGCCACGCAGGGATCCCATGACTTTTGATCCTCAACAACAACAACAACAAAAATCCAGAAAGAAACAAACCCCAAAACTCTCTTAAAGAATATTTTAATCTCAGTCTTATCCATGAGACAATGCTCCACAGGCATTCAGCTAGAAACTACCAATGCCTTGCATCCAGTACTTGAGATATCTTATTCAAAGTGTGTGCTTTTGCTGCAATCATTAATTCCCAGGTTAATATGAAATTTACCGTTATTTGTTTGATAGTTGTTAGTTGTATGACTGGACAGACTAAGAAATTCTGAAGGGTAAAGCCCAGACCTGTACTTCTTTTCTGTCTCAGCACAAAGACTCCACAAATGATTGACTCTGTAACCGATGCTCAAAACAAAGTAATTTTATCTTGAATTGAATTAAGTCACATTGAATTGGGTAGAATTCAATTCATGCTGTTCATTGATGAGGCTACTAATGACCTTGACCCTTGTGCAAACCACACTTAGCTGTAATTGCTATGGCCCCTCACACTGAAACCACATGATCACTGAGCTTAGAAAACTATCACTGATGACTACAATAAGCGTAACCTCTGAAGCTATCTATCATTTCTTCTCATTATTTTCCGAGGTCATAAAAGGTGGTTGAACAAAACATAGCTTTGGAGTCTGCAAAACTTGAGTTAAAAGCCTCTCTCCGTTGTAAAGAAATGTCCAAACAGTGGCAAGTTGCATAATGTCTCTGGGCTTCTGTGTTGGATCTATAAATATGGTGATAATGCCACTACGTACAGTGTAGAACAGCTTTTGATAAATGTTTAGTGCTGATTCTGATACCATCATCTTGATATAAGAGAATATAGTATGAGAATAGGTGATATGCCAGGTAGGTCCCTGTGGGTCCCCATAAGAAAGTGAAATAGTCTCTGACTATCCTAGAGAAAATCATAGGGAAGCACTAAGGGCTGAATTCATTAGCATGTAGAATACTTGGCCATTCTGGATGTAAAAACCAGGAGGAGTGACTGAATGGGACAAATATCATTATAATATATATTTTTGTTCTCTATAATGCTAGTATGGTAATCTTTGCTCATCTATGTCATTGTCAACAATGACCATTTTTATCCTGTCTACCTTCATAAGACAAAGAAGTGAATGATATAAATGGAAAAACAAATGCATGTTCGAAAAACATTTTTTTTTAAATGGCTGTTTTTCATTTCAAAAATGACAAGCTCTTCCATAATGGGTATTTCCTCATGAAAATATGGTTAGGTAACAGTCCCTAAATCACTATTCTCTAAGGTCCTATGTAAATATTCATTAAATTCAAATCTAAAAATGTAAGTCTGGGACAGCCCCGGTGGCTCAGCAGTTTAGCAAGTGTGATCCTGGAGATCCGGGATCGAGTCCCATGTCGGGTTTCCTGCATGGAGCCTGCTTCTCCTTCTGCCTGTGTCTCTGCCTCTCTCTCTCTCTCTCTCTCTCTGCGTCTCTCATGAATAAATAAATAAAATCTTTAAAATAAATAAATAAAAATAAAAATGTAAGTCTGTGATTTGCTAGATCCCAGAAAGATTTTTTACTGTAACTAATGTTTAATGTCTATATATCAATAGATCCCTTTGAAAAGTCAGAAATCATATCCCTAGAAAAATTTGCATACACACCTACATACCCAATCTGTGGGCACAGGTCAAGCACTGACCTCAGATCCAAAAAGCCAAGATGACAGATGCCTCAACTAGGGCCCCAACGCCAAATTGGGACTGTCCAGAGGGAAATAGAGAGGCAAAGTGTACTGTGCCACACACTGCTGCCATGGAACCTAGTTTGACTGGACAACAGCCAGAAAATCACACCAATCTGCTGTACAGAGGGCCATTTTACCCTCCTCATCATCTGCCTTAAGTCATGAAATCTTTATATACTGCTTTATGAAACTTGCTAATTTTCATAGTACAACTATACAAGGGTCGGTTCGTTAAAAGCAAAAACAAAAACAAAAACAAAATGGGATAGATGCTGATGGGAGGAAAGAAGAAAACTTTGTATGACTGTCCAAGATGGCATTGTCACAATAATGGATGGGTTTGCCTGGCTCTGAGGAATAAGACCAGAGCAACAATGGTCTGTGTCCTTTACCCCATAAGCACAAAGGCAGTGAATATTGAGGAGGATGAGTGGGAAATGGAGACAATAAAGGGAAAGGTTAAAAAAGAGAGAGAGAGAGAAAGAGAGAATATTTGGACATCAAGGCCAAAGATATTTGTTCAAAGCCACATTGGCCAGCATTTCCCAACCTCGCCAGTACTAGCATTTGGACTGGATAATTTTTGTGAGGGGCTGTTCTAAGCATAGCAGGAAGTTTAGCAGCATCCGTGGCCTCCACCCACCAGATGCCAGTAGCACTTCCCCTTCCCTTTAGTGACGACCAAAAAAATGTCTCTACAAAAAAATGACCCCTGGGAGCCAAAATCACACTTTGTTGAAAACTATTAGGCTAAATGAAGACGAGGTAAAAGTTAGTAGCAGAATTCATTGTATGAGATGTTTGTGTGTTGCATGTAATTATGCTTGAGTAAACTGTGTAGGAAATTCTTTATAGCTCTGTTCATAGAGTACATGTATGTCTGTGCTTTGTGAAGATAAGAATCAAAGAATTTCCCAAAATTTGTTTTGAATTAGGTAGACTTTATTTGAATTGGTCCTTTTTGACGTTTGAATTTAAAATCCTGGTGAATATAGAGAATGTCCATGTAAGCAGCTCCCCTAACAGAGCCGTAGCCTGGCTTGGTTAGCACTGAAGTTACTCATCACGCATTGACATTGCACCAGGTACGACTAGTAAAGTCACCAGCCAAATGTGTGATGCAGGCAGTGGGCATCATATGTTCCTTTATTCAACAGATTATTATTGAGCAGATACCATGTGAAACTGAATTAGATTCTGGGAAAGCAATAGTTTAAAAAGAAAGGTATGGCCTCTGCCCTCCTGAACAAGTAGTTCAAATTCAGAGGTAGGAGGAAGGCTTTTGTGGCACAAGACTCTTGTAAGGCTTCCTCCAAGAGACATAAGAAATCAGTTTCACTGGGACTAAGGGGATATACTTTTTTTTTCCTAGAGGGATATTTTTAAGTAATTCTATCGGTATAAGCTTCAGACAATTTAGGAAATAACTATTACAAGCTCTTCACTTGGTCCCTAATATCCTTGCTGAGTCACTCAGGGAGGAGAAGGGGAAAAAGATGGTGAATCCTTGGAGATATGGCCAGTGTTAGAAACCCTACTTTTGGGAGAGAGGATTTTGTCTTCAATCGACAATTGAAGTGACTCCAATAATGGGGTCTCTGAAGAGAGGGGAGAGGTTCTTAGAGAGAACAAGATACAAGGAGTTCTGAAGATCATTTCTGCAGCTGAAAACCTTAGAAAATTTTCTTCCAAATTTTGCCACTCTATCTACCCACCTATTCACAAGTGGAAAAATATTTCCCCAGTATCAGTAAATATGAGACATCATGATCTCTGACACTTTGTACTTATTTTCTATGTAGTTATAAAAACTATTTCCTGACTTCAGACAGCATGCTGAATGTTTCCTTTCTATCTGAATTTACTGTTTTGGTTTTTCATTAGAGGCTTATAGACAACCAGTAACAAAAGGACAAATTGATGATGCGGTAGCAATATTATTTGATAAAATTTTGCAACCTTTGTTGCATTTTTTTTCTTTTCTTTCTTTGCAGTGGGTAGCCCACCTGGAAAAGATCCCCTTAATACCATATCCAATTGCACTATGGTAGGACTTGGTAGAAATACCTGACATGCACGACCACAGCAAAGATTTTGTGTCATGTGATGAAACAAAAACACTGCTATATTACCCATCATGCATGACTCAAATGTCATTTTCCATCTCTTGTGAATGCACTATCAATAGCAAGGACATCCTCTGTCTAAAAGGATTTGAGGAGAATGAATGTCAAAACGTACTTGGACCTAAAGCTTAGTGCACTACACATTCTGGCAAAAGACATACACAGATTAGATGAAAAATTATGCACTTTAGTTAAGAAGATCTCTTTATATCACCAACAAGAAATCCCAGTGAAAGGAGAAGAGTGATCGCTTAGAATCTCCATCACTGGGAGGAGATGTTTAATGAATACTCTGTAATTTGACATATCACTGATCCAAAACACAATGAATACTCTTACATCTAAGAACCCTTCCCTGGGCTCAAGTTGTAAAAGTTTTGAGTATGAGGTTTGTCTCATGGGCTTGCCTCAAGTCTTACTTCACCCCAATGTTTCTCTGTCTAATTGATGTATTGTTCCTGAAGGAACCTTCTGGATAGTTTCATTAACCACAAGATCCTCATAAAATGGGATGAGTCAGAACTACCAGTCTTAGATAAAGAACACCCTAGAAACTCTGCTAAAATTACAAGCCACTGGGTTCCTAGGGGCAGCACCTTGCGATGGGTTTTGATTTCAGAGGGCCTTGAATTTGAACCTCTTGAATATTCTGTTACTCTCATTCACACTTGTGTCCATACAGTTATATCAATAAGTACATACTTAAGCCCCCAGGCCTTCATCTTCTGATCTATACAATGGTGATGATAATAACCTCATTATCACTAGGTTGTTATGAAAATACTCATATTAATAAATAAAAGGTGCTTAGAAAGAGTCCTGGTACACTATAATTATATTAATTATTGTTCTGATGATAACATTAAGGCAATATGAGGTGCTTTGCCAGGGTAGGAATCTTTGCCATGAGGAGTAGATGCTCACGGTCAGCACTTGAGTGCTAAGGTCATATTGAGTGCTAAGGTCAGCGCTCAAACATTTGTGAATTGAAAGATGAATAACCTGCCACCGTCCTGCCACAGATTGCCTAGAAAGCTGAGACTAACTGGAAATTCTAATACCCTTTTACATGCAAAAGTAAGCTACCAAAAAAGTAAGGGAAGTCTGCTAAGGCCAGTAATAAAGCAACATATGTCCAGAAAGTCCCTGAAGCCACAGCCTTCCCTGAAAATGCCTTCTGATCCCAGAAGGACTGGAATTCAGGGTAATGGACACATCTATGGGCAGACCTAGAGACATATTTTGTGCTCTCACAGAAAGGGAAATTAGACTCCAGAACAATGTGAATGCTAACACCTATAAAGAAAGACACCCACAGAGAAATAGTGAACTAGTGAATGTCCTCCCTACAGTGGCAGAAAGTGGTCATCTGCCATTAACTCTGGGGTGGAGAAGGTAATAAAAATGTGCTCACTGAGAATTCAGGCATATAAGCCAGCCCTGGATATGGAATCCACACAGTGTTCATAAAAACAAACAAATATCACTCCCCCCCCAAAAAATCCCACAAAAATTAGAACTTTAATGTAAACTGTACTCGTTGATATACTACATATGTTTGATGGAAGGAAACACAAAAAATACAAAGTTTCCAGATACCCTTAAGCCTCAAAGACTTGCCAAAGAGATTCAAACATTGAATTGAGAACAATTCAAAGAAACCAGCAGCAAAAATCAGTAATAACAAACAACAGAATTTTTCCAATACATAATAAGTATATCTAACATGGTTTAAGAAATCAAAAGTGGGAAAATGAGAAGAGGGAAAATAGACATTAAAAAGTAAACATGATAATATTTAAAAACAACATATATTGATGCATCTGCAGTTAAAATAATCAATAGTCAGACTGCCTTCAAAAACACATCAGCCAAAAAAAAACAAAAAACAAAAAACAAAATAACAAAAAACAAAAACACATCAGCCAATGAATTTTATAAAATCCACATCCAATCTTAAGACTACAACAAGATTGAAAGCATAAGGATAGAAAAGTATGTGCCACATAAGGCAAATATTGACAAAAAAGAAAAATTAGTAAGATACAGGTCATGAAATAATGGGGATAGGTTAAGTGGAAATGTATGATAATAACTAGTTTCAAAATACACAAAGTAGGGCACCTGGGTGGCTAAGGTGGTTGGGTCCAACTCTTGGTTTCAGCTCAGGTCATGATCTCAGGGTTCTAGGATTGAGCCCTGCACTGGGCTCCAAGCTGGGTGTGGGGCCTGCTTCCTACCTCTGGCCCTCCCCACTGCTCATGTGTATGCTCTTAATCTCTCTGTCTCTAAAAGAACAAATATATATATATTTTTTATCTTAATATATCTATATTATTATATATAGGTATATAGATATATAGATGTATATACATATATTATATATCTATTAATATATATCTATATTATATATATCTCTATATATAATATAGATATATATATATATATCTTAAACTTGACAGAACTATAAAGAACTGTATTGCATAATGGAAAATTTTAATCCAGGGTTATCAGTAATCAAAAGATAAATAGAAATAAAGGTTAAAAAGTGAATTTAAATAAAACAGTGTTGGCAAGTTTCGCGAACATGAACCCCAAGTCCAGCAATTGCAAGACACACATAATTTTTAAGCAAATGTGAAAGTCTTACACTGATTTATAATTTTGCAAATCATAAGTCTCAACACGTTTTAAAGAGCGATATCATATTTACCATGATCTCTGATCACAACACAATTTAGAAATCAGTAGAACCAAATATGTATTTTAAGTAAACATGTACTTGGAATCCACCATTAACTCAAGTATCAAAAGCGAAATCATAATGGAAATACACGGCGCCACATGTTTGAGCCTGTAACCGCCAATAACCCTGAGAGACAGGGGAGCACCAGATGAGATATGAAGAGCCCCAGAAATAGATAGTCCATGATCCAACAAGTCAGGGAGGAATGTGACAGATTCGATGCATGGGGCTGGAAGCAGGCTTGTCCATATTAAAAAGAGATGAAAGGGAAATTGGGTCCCTACTTCACAAGCTCGAATAATCAGCTTCATGTGGAATGAAGATGTGGATGTGAGTGCCAAAACTTTAAAACTTTATGAATACAGTCAGTAAGAGGCACTGCGATTTCCTGAAAATGAGACAAATGGTGCAAAAAAATAAAGAACAGATTGATCGATTTTACTATGTGAGAATTAAGAACGTGCACCTGTATTCCTAGCGCACGCACACACACGCACACACACACACACTAAATCCCCAAAATGAGAGTGAAAAGGGAAGTCCCAAACTGGAAGATTATCTTTCTTAGTCCTGTGCTTAGGATAAGAGACTGAAACAGAATAAATACTCAAAAGTCACTTGTTGAATTATTGAGAAGGAGGAAGGAAGGAAAGGAGGGGGAAAGGGAGAGAAAGGAAGTGGGAGAGGGAGGGAGGAAGGAACTCAAAAGGTGATGTTTCTCCGCTGACTCATCCAAAACAGGGAGCTTGGTTCCCCCAGTCCAGGACGGGTTTTCTTGGAGTTACTAGCACTTTCTCTAACAGTGACCTCTGACACATATGCATAGACATGTAAGGCAGCGTCTACGCGAGCACAGCAGCGTGCCCAGAACTGCGTGTGCCCCTGTGATAGCTAGTGTGTTCTGATGGGCGGATGGGGGAAAGGAAAGGAGTTTGAGGCCCTGAAGGCTTGAGATCAAATCCCACACTGCTTCTTACTAGCTATGTGATCTTTTTTCTTTTAATATTTGATTTATTTATTCATGAGAGACACACACAGAGAGGCAGAGACACAGGCAGAGGGAGGAGCAGGTTCCCTGCAGGGATCCTGATGCAGGACTCGATCCTGGGACCCCAGGATCATGCCCTGGGCCAAAGGCAGACGCTCAACCCCTGAGCCACCCAAGTGCCCCTCGCTCTGTGATCTTGAACATCCTACCCTACCTCTTTGCTTCTCAGTTTCTGCCTCTGCAAAACCTGGAGAATACGTGGCGTGCCGTCTTGAGGTGAGAACTCATGAGTTTATGATGCGCATGAGACCCCTAAGATGCTCCCACGGACCCCAGCAACGCTCAGAACTGTTGATCCGCTCGTCAAGGGGTTTGAACTCCAGACTTGACTCGCATCCACATACCGCCCCAAACGCCTGGGTAACCAGACAGCCACATTTCTCTCCAACCCCAGGCTCTATGGGATGCCGTTGAGAATGTTCAGGAACTCAGGGCTCTGCCCATCTCGCCATCCTGGTGAATGAAAGCCCCAGTGAACCTAAGCCAGCCACTGGGCCTTTCTCATTAGTATACCTTGTTCCAAACTCGAGGCCAAAGCCACTACAGCATCCAGCTGGAATTTCTAACGTTGGAAACCTTCCCCACTGCGCTGCCTGGGTGGGTTCCCCGACCCAGCTGAAACAAGGACTTTTACAAGAGCCTCCTCCGAGGTCTGAATGAAATGTTTTCCCTGGCTCTGGACTGGAGCCCTGTATTAACAGCAGAGACATTAGCAAAACCCCAACCACAGTTTTTTTTTTCTTTTTTTCTTTTCTTTTCTGTGGAATGTGGCTTAGTCCTGGGACCGATGGTGGGTTATTTCTCCTTACATAACTATTTCTTCTCCGGAGTCCGCTGTTGATTGCAAAGACTTAAGCTCTCCCTGTGGCCCCACAGACAGGGCTGCCTGTTGGCTGAGAAAAACTGGGGAGTCCCCACTCTGAGAAGGGCAGGAAGGTACATGCGCCCAGTGAAAAAAGGACCACGTAGCTTTGGCCACTGAGCACTCATTCGGATACACACTGAGGCACACGTGTGTACACACACACACACACACACACACACACACACACCAACCCAAAGATCGAGCAAGACTGGAAGGAAGGTTGTAGCATCCAGTGGCTTCTCCCAAGCCTTTATCTCATTTTGTGCTGATCTGACATGTTGGTTTCCATAGCAACCTGGATAACATGTGAAGTTAATTTCAGAGAGGTCTACAGAGCCAGGCAGCACATTTTCGATGAAAGCTCCTACGTGTCTCCCCGGAACCACAGCCACTGGGTTCCAGGAAGTGCTGGCACATGGGAACTTGCTAATAAAGGTGCTCTGCAGCCTGGAAGAAGGAAATGTCCCGGCTCCTTTAGGTCTGACGCTCTGAGATTTGCAATGGGAGGAAAAGGCTTTTACAAAATCCATGCTAACTCCGCTTAACTTGTGAGACAACATTTCCCCAAACAAAGGATCCTCCTATCCTTTAAAGTGGAGTTCAGGTTGGTTTTAAGGACCATGATCGGAACAGAAGGTAGGAAATTAGAAGACATGAGGCCCAAGAAAAGGGTGAGGAAAGAAAGATGATAAATTTTGGCGGCTCTGTTAGAAACTTATATAGCTTTAGAGTTTTTATACAGAGAGAGAGAGAGAGAGAGTGAGTGTATTTATTTGTGTATCAGGTTTTTTCACACTTTGAGTTTGTCAGGGGCTGTAAATCCATACATCAAAGAGATGTGGCCTGAGCCTTCATGTAATTTATATTTGTCAAAAGCAAGCGTGGGGATCCCTGGGTGGCTCAGCGGTTTAGCGCCTGCCTTCGGCCCAGGGCGTGATCCTGGAGACCCAGGATCAAGTCCCGCATCGGGCTCCCTGTGTGGAGCCTGCTTCTCCCTCTGCTTCTCCCTCTCTCTGTGTCTCTCATGAATAAATAAATAAAATCTTAAAACAAACAAACAAGTGCCTACATAGAAAATGATAATACTTTGTGGAGAAGTAACAATAACAACACGAGGGTATAAAAATCGCTAACCTGCCCCCCATGCATTTGGGAAAATGGGAGGTGGGGTCTGAAATGGAATCTGAGGGGAGGAGAGCTGGGAAAGGTCACAAAATGCTTTTTGAAGGTGAAGTCGGGGCTCAGTCTTAGGGAAGATGCAGGTGTTGGCTTGTCAGCACGGGAAAGCTGGAGCAATGGGGAAGGGCCCAGCAGGTGGAAAAGACTGAGCCCTCCCAGAAGGAGGTGGAGGTGAGGCACATGTGGCTGCTGTGGGGTCAGGGGAGAGCAGGCGAATGAAGTGGCAAGACCACAGGCCGAGGGAGGTGCAGTTGGAAAGATGCATGAGGAGCAGAATATAAAGTTTTTAGACTAAAGAGCTCCTCCCTGAAATCACAGGTGCTGGGGGGCAGGTGAGGCTTTCCTACATGGCAGAGCTATCGACCGGATCAGCCATTCAGACGATCGTTGTGGTGGCCCTTGTGGAGAATGAGTTGGACAAGCCTGGAGACAAACTAAACTAAACAGACTAGGCCAAGACCACAATCAGGACCAATTCAGTGGGAGCCTGGGAGAAGAAAATTGATATATTTAAGAATGGCGGGTGAAATCAGCCTGGTATAAAGTAACTGTTTGGGGGCAGCCCGGGTAGCTCAGCGGTTTAACGCCGCCTTCAGCCCAGGGTGTGATCCTGGGGACCCAGGATCAAGTCCCATGTCAGCTTCCCTGCATGGAGCCTGCTTCTCCCTCTGCCCGTGTCTCTGCCTCTCTCTGTGTGTCTCTCATGAATAAATAAATAAAATCTTTAAAAAAAAAAAAAAGTAACTGTTTGGGGGTAGATGATTAGGAAGTGAAAAAGAGAGAAAGAGATGTCAGCAGATACCCTCAGGGCATCTCTAACTGGGGCATGGATGTGGGCTGAGAGAAGAACACTGGGACATAAGAAGTTAATTCATTGTGCTTCTAAAGCTTTTTATTTTAAAGAAGAGTAATGAAGGGGGACTTAGCTTATCGAGCTTAAAACATCCTAAAGCTCTAGCAATCAAGCCAGTGTGGGGGTCATCCAGGAGAGCCAGAGCAGGTCCAGAAGAGAACAAAGAATCTGTACACATTTAAGACATGTTGAAATGTTTGGTGTATTCATGGAACAATGGTAGAGCAACTAGGTACACTTCTGAAAAAAGTATCAGTACCCTTAATTTAGGGCCAAGTTAAACATTTCCATAATAAAAATAAACTCAAAGACAATATACGTGCATGCTCACCTCAGGGGGTGAAAAAGGCTCTACCAACTATTATTCCAAAAGTGCAGCCATAAAGGAAGACATGAATAAATTAGACTGACAAAAATCCCTTCTATCAAAAGATGTCATAAATGAAATGACAAGATAATGAACTAAGATAAAATTTGCAGTGTATGAGACAGTGAAGTTAATATATTAAATATTTAAATATCTAATAAAATTATAAAAAAAATACTAGTGGAAAAATTCACAAAGGATGTGAACATGAATAACCTAAAAAGTTATAAATATAACACAAATATGTATATATGATACAATGTTTGATCGCACTAGAAAGATTTATAAAAATGAAAAAAAAAAGTGGCTGGAGTGTCAGCTGGTATGGGCATTCCAAGGAGCAATTTGATATTATGTATCAAAGTTATACATTTTACCCATAAATTCTATTTCCAGGGACTTACCTGATAACAGTGCAAAAGAATGTCCACTGTAAGGGATCCCTGGGTGTCTCAGAGGTTTAGCTCCTGCCTTCAGCCCAGGGCGTGATCCTAGAGTCCCGGGATCAAGTCCCACATCAGGCTCCCTTCATGGAGCCTGCTTCTCCCTCTACCTGTGTCTCTGCCTCTCTCTGTGTCTCTCACGAATAAATAAAAAATAAAATCTTAAAAAAAAAAGAATGTCCACTGCAGTGTTGTTTATAAATGCAAACTGGAAAAGAACCTAAGTTGCGCAGTATTGTAATTATGTACTTAAATTATGGTGTATTTAGACAATGCGATTGAGCAGTCACAATGAAAAAAAATCATATCCCATGATATAGAAACTACTTCTCTTTTATGAGTGTAGGGCCTTCATCTGTTTTGTTCACTGTCATAGCTCTAGAGTCTAGAGCCTAGAATCTAGCATCTGGCAGACCCTCAATGAATATATGCAGAAAGGATGTTTGTTAAATGCGGTCAGCGGGATCCTAAGACAGCCCCTGGCGGCACTTACCATGATACAGTACATTCGATGGCAAAAGGAAGTCTGCCATGTAATTAAGGTCACTAATCAGTTGATCTTAAGCTAGAGGAGTTCATCCAAGTGGGGCTAACCTAATGAAAAGAGGCCTTAAAATACTGAGGGATTTCTCTAGATAGCAGCAGAAGAGGAAGTCAGGGGGATTCAAAGGCTGAGCAGGACTCTGTGAGAAAGAGGTTCTCCATTGCTGAGATGGGAGGACTCGCTGACAAGGCCCCCACAGCAACCTCTAGGCAGTAAAAAGGGGTGTCGGACCAGCACCCAGCAAAAATCACAAAGTCCTCAGTCCTACCATGATAAAGAACTAGCTACTGCCAACTGAGTGAGTTTGGAAGTAGATTCTTCCCCAGAGCCGCCAGGTGGGAGCCAAGCCCCACAGATACCTAGATAGTGCCCTTGGGGTACCCTAAGCAGAAATCCCATTTGGGCCTCCCTGGACTTCAGACCTATTCAACCCTGAGATAAGGGAGGGTAGTTTCACGCCATTAAGTTTCTGCTGATTTGGTCTACAGCAGTAGAAATCTAATGAATTCGATCAAATAAGCAGCTTACCCAGCAGTATGATTCTTTTTTGTTGCTGCTGTTTATGTATTCATGTATTTATAGGTTTTTGCAAGAAAACTAGCTGAAGCATACACACAGTGATGTTAACAGTGGGGCTTTTTCGGTTATTTTGTCGTCGTTATTGGGGGAATGAACCAAGTTGAACAGACTTCAACCACTAGACCCGTGGAAAGTCTGATAAACCCATTATTTCCACGGACTAAATCGCATTGAATAAACTTGGCCATTCTTTTAAGACCTTCTCAAAATGCCACGTCACCGTCTCTCCCGGCTACCTGTTCATTGAACGGTGCAGCTCTGGCTTTGAGATTTGGAAGATCAGGGTTTGGAAACTGACTTCACCCCTTAACGAGCTTTTTAAACTTGGATAATTGGAATTACTTCTCAGAGATTTGGTTTCCTCAAATCCGAAATGTGAATGAGAATACTCACCAGATAGCGTCCCTGTGAAGACTGACCAGGATAATGAGCGCAGAGCAGATAGGACAGTTATTACTGAACACCTGGTGACCCGCAGGGCAGGTGCTCACTGATTGTACTTCTGTTTATCAGGCATGTGCTGCTACAATAGCTCCTGATTTGGTCTCGGCCACCGGTCTTCTGTTATGTCTAAATGTCCCCAAGCGCTTAGCTCAGTGCTGGGCACCTGCCAGGTGCTTAGTGACTTGTGGTCCAATGACTGTAGGGAGGAGTAACATCAATGTGGGTAAAATTGAAGGTTCTGCTGGCCAGGCCAGGCAGGCTGCAGTGACACTGGGCGGCCACAAGATGTCAGTATGACTAGGAAACCTCTGCCTTTCAGGAATATTCTGGATAATCCGCCCCTTCCCTCCTGTAGGACTCCAGGAAAACACACAATTGCAATAGTGGAAAAGGTGGAATGCAAAGTGCCAGGAACGTGCACACCTCCCTCCTGTTTCAGCGTGTGGATCAATATCTTAAAGACACAACTGCTGATTTAGAGAGAAAAGTCTCTCTGCTGAGCTCTGTGGACCCAAGTAAAGACCCTGGAGACCTCATTTGAGGCCCGTTCCACAGGCACAGCCTTTTTGCTATACCCCTGCCTTAACCCTGCACCCCTGGGCCTGGGGGAAGAGGCAACACCGTAACCGAGAAAAGGCACCGTCAACTGTGTCTCTCATGGATAAATAAATAAAATCTTAAAAAAAAAAAAAAATGGGGACAGTCAAGTTCTGATTCCCCTGCTGACCGTTTCTGTATGTCTCACTTCCTCGACCTTTCTGGGCTTCATTTTATTGGAGGGAAAAGAGAAAAAAAAAACGAATATATAGAAATCACAGGTATACTGTTGCAACCACAGAGACTTAGGCAGAGCAGCATTCACTGAAGACTAGTTCCCAGAGTATCCTGGAATCAAAAGGAAGGATTTTCTCTGCAATTCTGGAAGGATTTGGGCACTGAGCCCACAGCTGCTTGGCCTGGAGCATTCTATGGCTAACAGATCCACAAGTTCTCTGAATAAGGCTTGCTTTGACATGGCCTCCAACGGTAGCTCTCCCTTTCAAAAACACGCTCTGTTGAGCACACACACACACACACACACACACAAATTGCTCCTTACCAGTCTCTAAAAAAAGGGTATGAATGTCATTGTCTCTCTGGTTTCCTGTGGTCTCCATAAAATCTCCAACCAGAGTATTCTGGGCTCATAAAAATGTCCACAGCCCGTTTCTCATCTGCTTTAATGACGTTTCCTAATGGCTGACATTGACATTGGCATCTTTTCTCTGGGGAAAGTGTTGTGAGCCTGGCTTCCCCCTTCCCCAAAATAGCTGGTGTGAACAGCCCAGGAGCTGGAATGCAGATCTACAAATTTTCTCTTCCCATGAAGAGATGTATCCTTCAAGATGTGGGAACCCTGCCCCATTTCCTGAGGCAGCAGGAAGGCAAGGCCCCATCGCCATCAGGAAACCCTTCACGGCCCAGGCCTAGGAGCCCAGCACGGTGCTGCTCCCGGAGCTTCAGGGAGGGGATAAAGGGATCAATGGTGAAGACAAGACATCACTTACCATTGACTAAGCGTAAGAGATTTATAAGCCATGAAATAAGGAAATCCTCTTTAGCAAAGAATCACATTATTTTGTTCAAAATATGGACTCGCTTCATTTGACCAGGCCACTTCAAGGAACATGAGAGGAAAGCCAGCATGGGCAGAAATAGCTCTAAGGACAAATGTCAGCTGGTCTATGGGACTGTGATGGGATGTGGTAAAGAGCAGGGTAGGGGAAAGAGAGCGCCCTGAGGACCCAGAGGAGGGAGGTGTCAGCTGGGACTGGGAACTTCTTGGAAGCTGGCTGGCTGGAGAGGGCCAGGCCTTTGTCAGCCCTGGCTGACCACCTGTTCCCTGGGAAACCCCTGTACCCCACATCGACACCCAAGGCAGGGGAACCCCTGGAGCTGGGCTACGTAACAGCCTTAAGGAAGAGCAGGCTTTTTTCTGGTCCTGGTGATATAAGGATGAACGATGCCCAATTTTTGTTCTCCAGGGGCTCACAGTACAGCAGGAGTTTAAAAAATAGTGTAAACAACCAACTGTACAAAAAAGAAAAAAGAAGGAAAATGATGAGCATTTGGAGAGAAATGAAATCGCAGGGCTCAGACTGCACGGCAGAGCGAAGCACGGGTTCGCCACGTCTCTTCTGAGCAATGGAACCTTCTCTGCTGAGCCACCGTTTGGTACAGAATGCATCGTCGCTCCCTTCGGGTGTCCCATTTGGTCTGATGCAACAGGCAGGCTTCTTCTGAGGACTTTCTGTTTGCCCGAGAGTGGTTGCAGAAGACACTGTTGACTATCACAAAGCTCTAAGTTTAAATCTTGCCTCCCGCCCGTTGACCTCCAGTCTCCTAACCCCTCAAAATAGAGAGGACAGGACACCACTGAGTTATTTTGCTGGTGGTGTTCGGGGAGGGGGATTAACCACCAGGATGTTTGCAGTTTCCATGACAGTGGTTAATGCATCTGTAGGAGCTCCAGGCACAGAGGTTCGCCCTTTCTTGCCCCTCCCGTGCCGTGGCTCTATCTGGAAAGGCAGCCATGCACATGTGTTGTTATCTAAATAATGCTGCTAATAATAAAACCAAACACTACTATTCACCCTCTTCTGGGTAATGGCTATGTCTTCCTTCTTCCACTGCAATCATAGCTGTTGATGTTACTGCCACTGCCTTCTCTGTCAGGAAGGACGCCTGTTTATCTTTTCTGTCCTTGGGTCCCCTCCTCCTGTCCCCCAGGTAATGACTTTCAGCAACCAGGGTACGAGGAGGAGGTGGATGTGAAAAAGTTTAACCTGCAGGTGGAGAGATGAGAAACTCATTATTCTCCAGTATCATTTTGTATCTCGAGGGTTTTTTTTTTTTCGCAGATTCTCTTCCTCTCGCACCCATCCCCCCAAATTATGTTGCATCTGGGTGTCTAAATCCCGCTCACAGCTGTGCCAATGCCTTCCCCACTCTTTCCATCTGCCTGTTTGTTTTTCTTGGTTTTAGTTTGCAGTCTGCTATTTTGTATAAGCAAAATTATCCTTTCATGTCTTACCCGTTTCGGTGGTTTCTTCTGGTTATTGTAAACTGCAGCATCTGTGGTGCTTGTCTCCTAATTATATTTCCAGCCTTCTAATAGGAAGGGCAAACAGGCATATGGAACAGCAATACGGAGCCTTCTGCATCCCTGACCTCCATGTAGGAGTCCTCACAGAATGCTCAGAGCTTTCCAACCTATTTCGTCAAGCTCAGCTTGCTAAGATAATGCACAAACCTCTGTTCTATAGAGATGATTATAACACAGATTTAGACAAAGCTCCTGGGCACGTTTTCCTCACAAATGAGTCATCGTGGCTCTCCAAGTATGACTCTATAAGTAGATACATATCTCCAGTTTCCTGTATCTAGTGATATTCAAATTATTTGGGTAGCTGAATCAAAGTAAGAACAGAGATGGCAAGAATGATAGTCATGAGATCAGGATTTGATACCCAATACGGATAATAACTTGCTGAGTGTTTGGAGGAAGGTCCCAGAAACTCCCTTGACCTTAGTTTTCAAGTCCATTAAATTAGCAGCTGGACGAGATGATGTAGGAGGTCAATGAGCAGAACTGATTCAATCAATGGCTTGTTCATTGTACCAATAGTGTATTAGAAGTTAGGGAAACTAAGGTGAATTGAATATGGTCCCTGTTCCAAAAAGAGCTCACAGTATAATAATGTGGAAATGAAATAAGTTTACAGATGATCTTAGTGCAGTAGCTGCTGTCATAAAAGCATGAGCAGCATTGTTCATAGGATGATCTGTCCCAAGGATCATCGTAAAGAATACATATTTTAGGCTTTGCATCCCCTACAATGTCTGTTGCAAATACCCCATCTTGCCATTATAGTGTGAAAGCGGCCATAGATAGTAGGCAAACAAAGAGCATGGCTGTGTTCCAATCAAACTTTATTTACAAAAATAAGTGGTGGCCTGGACTTGGTCCACAGGCTGCAACCCACTCCTAATCTAGCCACAAACAAAATTCACTGACATTAATCTTCAGTGGATTCCTCATTCTCTGAGAAAGATACAACCCATATCGTGGCCTCAAGGCCCTAGAAGATGTAATCTCTGCTTCCCTCACCAGTATTGTCTTGAATCTCTCTCCTCATTCCCCACATTCCAAAGCGTGGGGCCTTATAGACTTTCTCCTCTCAATGGCATACTCCTCCCTGCCTGGGACCATGCTCCTCGTACCTTACTCTTTTCTTTACATCTTCATCTTTTCATCTACTTAATATCTATCGTCCTTCAGCGAGCAATTCATACATCACCTCCTCTTGGAAGCCTCCCTGGATTCCCCAAACCAGGTCCACTCCTGAGTGTCTACTCTCCCAGCAACCTACATGTCTCTCTCATAGCCCCTATCACAATTACAATTCCTTATTTAATTTTATAATCAGATCTTTAAATTTTTTTTCTTCCCTTAAGAAGTGTCAGGTCTGTGAGAAGAGTGCCCATATAGGTCATACTTTTTTGCAGTTGTATCTTGAGTACCTACACCAGAGCCTGGAACAGACTAACCCCCCCAGAATATTGTTGAGTGGATGGATAAATAAAATAAATGCTGCAGAGTGGGGGCACATGGTTATTCACTATTGCAGCGTGGGAGCAAGTGTGACAGGGGGCTGGGGATGTTTCATTCACAGAGTGGGTGACACTCTGAGGTGGGATTTGGAAGACAAATAGGGAACAAAAGGATTGTGGGAGATATTCCAATATAAAAGATAAAGATTTTGCTCATTGACATATTCTCCTTCACCAAATCTCCAAATGTTATTCTTCTTACCTATTCTGCTGGTTGCTTTTGACATTAAATAGAGTATTTAAACATCTCTTTTTTATTCCACCAATGCTGGCCAATATCCACTAGCTGTTACTAGATTGTAATTTTGAGGATACCATTGACTTTATACTTTGTACCAGGTTCTACACCACCATGAATTCCTGCTTTATGCCCGCTATACGTTTACATTATCGATAACATCATCAATAGCATCGTTTTGTCTCTCTTGTCAGAGAAGCACAACCAAAACTTCTATTCCTTATCTAAAGGTTAATTCTGTCTATTGAAATTTATATGATTATATTACATGTATTTATATTTAATTTTTAAAACTATGTGGTCATTGTTCATTGCTAAGATTTAGGGAATCCCCAAAGGTGCATACCCCTACTTAGTAAGATGACATGGCTTCTCTCTCCTTAATGTGCCTCATTTAATTAGCATGATATGACATGTACTAGGGTTCCTAGTTACCTCCTTTCTTTCCGTATTTATTTCCCCTTGTTGTTTGATCCTATGGTTACTATAGCCCAAACTCTCAACCATAATTTCTGTCCTTTTTTTTTTTTTTTTTCCTTTTCTGGAGATTTCCTGCTTTCCTTCCCTGATGCACTCTTCCAACTCTTTCTCCTCTTTTTTTTTTTTTTTCCAATCTGGTTTCTTGCCTCCAGGCTTTATGCTATCACCCCCGCATTTCCCTTAATGCTCCTTTGGGGTAGATTCCATTTCCTTTCCTGATTGCCTTCCTCAATTTACTGGAATAAATCCTCAGGTAAATCGCTAAAAGGGAATGCAAGGCATATAAATGTTTGGCCATTTCCAAGTCTGAAAATAAAATATCTTCACATCTTATGCCTGATAGGTAATTTGGCCCATGAAGTATTCATGAGACATTCTGCTGTGACAAACCATCCCCACAATAGCATAAGGGGAAAAGATCCTTAATTATCTGAAATAACAGGAAATCTGGAGGTAGGTGGTACCAGGCTTGGTGGAGTGGCTAAACAATGTTATCAATGACCTGGGCTCTTTCCATTATTCTCCTTGGCCACCAGTAGTGTGTTGGCTTATTACCTTGTAGTCATAAGATGGATGACATAGATCCAAGCATAATATCCTCAAATAACTGAGTTTGAGGCAGGAAGATGGACTGCTAGGGGAAAGAGACCTTCTTGAATAGCTTTATCTTTCTATCAGGAAAACAGCTGTTTTCAGAGGCCCAAAAGACTTCTTTGTTAGAACTGCATGACAGCCCCACACTTTAAATAACCAAATAGCAAAGAGGAATGATTTTGCCATAACCAATTTCTACCAATAATTCATTTTCCAGGGCTGTGGAAAGGGCCTTCTCTCCTTAGTATGCTAAGGAGAGAAGCATATTCCTGCTCAGCAGACATTCAACAGAATTGGAGATGTACCTACAAACAGGAAGAGAAGAAATGGTTTGCTGAGTAGGAAACCACAAGTTTCCACCAAACCTAACTATAGTGTTCTATATTGAAAATGTTTTCCCTCAGAACTGTGAAAGAATTACACCATTGTGTTCTAGCATCTTGTGTTACTAATGAGAAATCTGATGACTGTTAATTTTCCTTCCTGTGATATTTTCAGGTTCTCTTCATTCTAGCATTTGAAATTTCATAACGGTGTGTCTCGTTGTGACTTTTTGTTCTTTTTTTCTCTTTTTTCTCTCTTTTTTTTTTTAATTGTGCCCTTCATCTTTGAAAAAATATTTTAACAATGTGATTTATTCAAGGCTAGTTGCCAAGATGCAAACTTACTTCTAATTAGCATGGAAATCCCTTGCCAAAAGAGACCAGGCCACTCCCTCTCCAAAATCCTTTCCAAAATTTGAATTCAATATATGGGAAGTTGTTGATTAACTTATGTCAATGAGGCCAAGACCAGCACTTTGTTCTTTACCTTAACCTCTTCTCTGTTTTAGCTAGATCCTACCTTTCTCTCTGGCTTCCTTCAGGTGCCTGCCGGGTGGACTCACTGATCAGCAGAGACTCATCAGAGTAGACCAGGGATAACCATACTGTCTTTAGGCACAAGCACATTTCAGTGATGGATACACTTCATGTCTTAGTTTGTACTTTATTAGTGTTTTCAACCTTATTTTTGTCAGTTTAAGTCATCTGTTTTAAATAAGTCACTAAGAGCCATCTGTACAAGATGACAAGCTCATCTCTAGAATCTACTCTTGCTGTTATTTCAGCCAAGTTTCAGGGCTATTTGTTACACAGCAATATAGAAATTGAGACATTAATGGAACTTCTGAATAAAATATCTTGTAAGAATACAGATATAGATTCAGATATAGGTGAATACAGGTGCAGATACAGATATAGATAGATATGAATACTACAAGATGCCAAAAACAGTGGAAGAAATAATAAAACATTGGAGAGACCCAGTCCTGGCATATCTGTTAATACCTTCCAAATAGTGCTTAAACCAAGGTGGACCCATGTATGTAGCCAAGACTCAAAAAGAGAAAGGCCCTCAGGGAATGGATACAACTGAAGCAGAACAACCAACCAACAAAACTCTCAGGGAAGAAGGGACGCTGAAATGGATCCAACTTGACTCTAAGTTGATGCAGGGGAATACCTTCCCTTAAAATTCAAAACTACACATTCACATTGCCTGTCTGACTTAAAAGAACCTAGTTGAGAATTTGCTTAATGGAATCCTAAATTGGTAATACTCCCAGGAAAGGTCAGTTCTGTGTAGGGGAACAAACCTCTTGCTCAGCCTCAAATAATTCACAGAATAATGTCCAAGTGTCTTAGAGATGCTGTCTCATCTTTGCCACACTTAATTTAAGTTGAGCTAAAATTCCTTTCATAATCATATTTGAGGTATTATTTTTGCTTTTGCCTCTGACATTCACTTGGACTTTCTGGAGTACCATGGCATTATTCAGCTTATCAGTGAATAATGATTGGATAATACCCTGAAGTATTTTTAAAAATTTAAACGAGTGAGAAAAACATTTATATTTAAGATTATACATTATTAAATTTAATTCTCGTGCTATAATATAGCCTAAAATGGTATTTTTGCCTCCTTGACTTGACTCAGACTAGTGCCCCACTTAGAAAACTCTTTCTCCTTCTCTTTTGAGTAATTATTTCATTTTGACACACTAGCCCCTGTTCTTCTTCTTCTTCTTCTTCTTCTTCTTCTTCTTCTTCTTCTTCTTCTTCTTCTTCTTCTTTTTAACAGCATATGCAACAGAGTTCATCGTCTTTTTGTCTATGTTCTTATGGCATCTTATCCTCTAGGATAATTCTTAGTGGCATGCTCCTCTTCATATGTGATAAGAAGCTCCTGGAAGGTAAAAATCTATGACTCCTTAAAGTCACTCTCCCCAACATCTAACAGAGCCTGACACACAGGGGATATAGCTCTTCATTGAATTTAATACATATACATAATTTGAATTCAAAACTAAACTGAGACCAACTACAGCCTTGATGTCTCTTACTCTTTCACAGTACACTTCCAATATGGGCCACAGGGAGAAAATCATAGTAAATGGCCCTCCCACATTTCCCATATCCTTCAGGTCACACTACACTGAGTAAAGGTCACAGGCACTTTGGCAATACCCATGTGTCTTTCTTTAACAAGCAGAAATTATGGGGCCTGGACAGGATGCAAATTATTCTCAGTCAGCCTGGGAAGCAACCAAGAGAACACCAGGCGAATGAAAATGATCTATTCCATCTTTCCTCCCATGGCCTTTGGGAAGCAACGTCAGCTTTGATAAATGTCAAAAATACAAGAAGCACAGAAATTAAGTGAGTAAATGCCTTTCTTAGTCATCTGTTACCATTACTGAAGACAGCCCACTGAAGCTGCTTTATTCTGAGGGTATTGAGCCTTCAAGAGCTCACACCTTCCAACATCTTAGGACACAACAGATTTAGGTTGTGGTAGGAACTCCATCTTGAGTTACTCCAGCCTCATGACCCTGTTATTGACACTCATGGCAGAAAGAACAGATTGATATGAAGGACCTACTGAGATGTTCATCCTAATTAGAATTCATACTAAGAAGTAGACGTACACTGTGTACCAGGAAACTTGATAGAAAAACAAAACAAAATAAAACAAAACAAAAAAACCTCAATAAGACATGTTTTTTTGCCACTCCAGAAATTTACTTTCTAGATGGGTAGTCAAGCATGTAAGTGGGTAATTTCAGTTTGATATGAGGAAGCATGGAGGAGTTAGCACCTAACCTCGGGCTGTGTGGTTGCTAGAAATATCAAATACAGGTTCCTTGATATCTAAATCTTGAAGGAGGAATAGAATGTCAGCAGGTAGAGTGGAAGGATCTTTTCACTGTAGAGGGAATGACACACCCATAATACAAAGGCATGAAGTCAGGCAAAGCAATAAACATTCGAACAATTTTAAGGAGTCTCAACTGTCGGGTATGGTGAGGACAGGGAGATGGGGAGGAGATAAGATGGAAGTGGGCAGAGGCCATATCCTGAAAGACCTCGTGTGTTAGAGCCAGAGGGGTTATTATGGATTACCTACAGCAGGAATTTTCAAACTTCGATGTGTTACAAATCACCTGGGACTCTTGGAAATACAGAACCTGACTCGGTGTTTTATAAGCTCCCAGGCTCTAGATCTTCAAGTGCAATAAAGCGAGCCACCATCACTTGGGCACTTGTTTCAGATGAAGAATTCTCAGACCTGGTGGATCAGACCCTCACCTCACATTTAAATTTGAGTCAGTCTGACTTGGAGCCATGGTTTAATCCCAGCTTCCCTTTGGAATCACCTGGAGAATCATTTACAAATACACAGCTAGGCCACACCCATTAGATATTCCGAAGTATTTGGTGTGAGGTAGGCCTCAGGCAAAGGTGTTTAAAAAATCTCCAGTGGCGATTCTAATACAGAGTGGGCATTGAGAACCACTAAGCTCACTAGAGAATGGAGAACCCAGAGAGTGGAGACCATCGATCAAAGTCACACAGCGCTGGGCCTAGATAAAGGTAAAGCTGCAGATCGCCACTAAGGGGGTCTTTAAAAATCTCACTGTGTCTCCCCAAATCTGAACTTCACCTCCAGATGGTAGATAGGACTCCGAAAACCCAAGTTATCTTTCTTCAATGGTAGAAGTTGAGTTTTGTTTTCTATGAGTTAAAATCAACCACAAGTTCATTTAACCCATTGAGCAGAGAGTAAGAATCTCCCCTTTTCCAAGCATTACATTTAAGGCTTCATTAAATAAAATGGACTTCCTGCCCCGTGTGAGGTACTGTGCTAAAGAGTTTGCAGCACAGAAATGGGCTGCAAAGAATAATCTGAAATAACATTGCTATTTCGTGAGCTGTGGGCTGCACACACAACTCTAACCCACATTTGAGGGAAGCTAATGGACCTGAAATGTTCAGAGGAACAGGTGGCACAATCCATTCTCCATTTTCCCTGAAAGACATCACACCCGTGTTTCCTCCATGAAAGGGTTTCACCTAACCCCTGAAAAATTAAAAAGTAGTGTAATAGTCTTAGAAAAGAGACGAACATTTATTTTTAAGCCTGGCAGATTTTAAAAAGTATTTTTAAGCATTCATAAGCTGTTTGGGAAGGATCTTTTTTTATTAATTTTTTTTCAAATAGAAATCAAAGAAATCTTACAAGTTTTATGAAGACTGTTTTTTAATGATTTCTTTTATTAATAAGGAGTTAATACTGTAATTGTTTCTTTGCATAACAGAACTATTATATAAAATGAATATATTTAAGATAACTACATACTCATTTCTTTCCTTTCTTCTATGAAGTACGTTTTCTTTAGAAGCCAAATTTATGCTTTGGAAGAGGCAGCCGAATAGCCAAAGTTGTAATTTTATGAAACCACAAAAGGCTCCTCTAAAGGGATCTGACTTGAATACACACTGCAAGGAAATTAATGGTCTCAGTTCAAACATCCTCTTTAATCCATCTCATTTTGCCTCTTATAAGGAAGAGAAGAATGCAGTTGTCAGGCTGACTTAGGAGAAGGACAAGTGTTGAGCAACATGCTGTTGGCAGGAGACCATGCGAGTTCTTTCTGGGGTATCTCAGCGGCCTTCGGGGAGCTGCCAGGGCAGAGATGTGTTGTGTGTCATTATCAATTTGCACTCTGATTTCCTAACAGTTCAAGAGGCCTTTTGACAAAAGCCTCCATTTAGATCTAATAATAACTCTGGATTTTTGCTAAACGTCTCACAACCTGGGAATAGGCCCAATTGCTAAACATACTTCCACTGCATGAGTTTCTTTTCCTGAGCCTGAAGGGGACAGCCAAGCGGACGAGAAAATGTGTATTGGGGAAGTGTTTTCACTTTTAAAAGCTCTTTTCAAAAGAACGATCTTGGTTTATTTACGAAGTCCATCTGAACAATTATTGTAATTATGGGTCACGTTGCTGTTGTCCAGTCTAGGCTCAGATAACAGCAGCTAAAATTCGACAGCTCCCTATTTCCTTCTACATCTTACAATTATAAAATCTACTGGGCCGAATTGATCTACTTCTCTCTACTCAGTAACACAACATCTAGTCCATTTCCAGTAAGTTACCATATCTGCTTATGTCTCACGACCTTCAGGGGCATGGCCCCATATGGCCAGCCCTTCCCGTTAGAAAGCCCTTCGGTCATTTCTACTCATATTTCTCCATGTGGAACCTCAGAAATAAGCTTAGCTCCCTCATCCCTCTCACTGTCAAAAAGAATTCTTGAGTTTGCTCAACAAGAATAGTACTTCCTAACTGTCCCTCCCTCTCTTCCAACAAAGTTTTCTTTTCTTCAAAGCAGCTGTCCGATGTCCCCTGGAGGACTTCTCGGGTGGCCAGAGAGCCCAGCGTGTGCTTGGGACAAGTCATGAGGGAGAAGAATAGGGAGCTGAGTCAGCAGAAATGGGGGATATAGTGTGCTGGTTGGGGAAGTGAGAGGAGGACAAAGTTCTGTTCCAAGATCAATAAGCATGGTATGACTTTGTCAGAATGGTCTTGGCTACGTTGCCCTGCCTCACAGAACTTCCTGAAAGGCCCAAGTCATTCTCCGTTTCTGTCATAGTCTCCCATCTGGGAAATAATTTGCAGTTGCTTCCATCTACTGCGGCTGCTGTGTCTTTGGCTCTCTCATTGACATGTCCCACATGAGACAATGAAGAGGTCCCAGGCAGGAGCAGATTAAACTCAAGCTATCAAAAAAAAAAAAAAAATCAAACTGTCGTTCTGTTACTTTTCATTGTTCTTAAAAAGGGTGAGAATGGAGGACAAAGTTGAAATAATTGATTCAAATTCCATTTGCTGCCTCTTTGTAAGTGTAATACTTTTCAAATTATTTTGAGGCTCCCATGTGCTAGATACAAGATTGATAACATGGTGCCAACATGCTGTTGTTTTTGAACAGAAAGTGATTTGACATTACATCTAATTGGCCTCCTCAATGAGAAAGAGAACACCCTTCCAAGACCAGAACATCTCTTCAGGGATAGGTCATCCCAAGCTCTGTCTGGACATTTCCAGAAATATGCCTCTTCTGGCCCCAGTTTCCTAGATGCATTCATGGTAAGTCCAGAACCATTAGAATGCTCTTCCTCACAGCTGAGCAATCTGTACTTCAGGAATGTCTCTTCCATGAGACCACTTCTTCCCTCTGGAGGAGAAGAAAACAAACAAACAAAACCCATATTTTCATCTATATGACTGCTTAAGAAGTGGCCCAAAGAAGTGGAAAAAAGTGGTCCAAAACTATCATGTCAATATTTTTCTAGAATAGAGTATTGAAATACCATATAAACTGCAATGAATAGCATCATAGAAAAAGATGCCTTGGGGATCCCTGGGTGGCTCAGTGGTTTAGCACCTGCCTTTGGCCCAGGGTGCCATCCTGGAGTCCCGGGATCAAGTCCCATGTCGGGCTCCCGGCATGAAGCCTGCTTCTCCCTCCTCGTGTGTCTCTGCCTCTCTCTCTCTCTCTATCTCTCTCTCTCTCTCTCTCTATCATAAATAAATAAATAAATCTTTTCAAAAAAAAAAGAAAAGAAAAAGATGCCTTTAACCACTAATCATGTTTGTTTCCATATTTAACATAAGGGACAAAGTACTGCCTGAGAGGAAGAGATGTTTCAGTACTTAGAGTATATTCAGGTCCTTTCTGTTGTTTGGAAATGTATAAAAATGCTTTAAAATACTCAGAGTTTAAAGTCACCTAGGTGGCTCAGTCAGTTAAATAATGTCTTGATTTCAGCTCAGGTCATGATCTCAAGATCATGAGATCGAGCCCTGCATCAGGCTCTGGGCTCAGTGGGAAGTCGGCTTGAGATTCTCTCTCCCTCTGCTTCTCCCCCTGCTCATGCTTTCTCTCTTTCTTTTTTCTAAATAAATACATCAATAAAATCTTTTTTTAAAAGAAGTAAAACACTCATATATTAGACTGAAATATCCCTTTTTGAGAATCAGTCTTAAGAACATAATCCAAAATATGAAAAAAGCTTTACATGCCTCAGTGACCCATCCAGCGATGCTTGTAATAACTGCAAGTTAAAAACACTGCAAATAACCAAACTTCAGAATATGATTAAATAGCCCATGGGTTATTACAATAATTGGAAACCATGAGGCTTTTCAAAATACTTTTACTAAACACAATATATCAATATATGAAATGATACAGGAGGGAAGCAAGTATGTTTACGGTAAACCCGGAGCATTGGAAAAGAGGAAGAAACCCTCGGTGCTGGCATTAGCTGGATTTGAGGGTTGAGATAATGGATAATTTACTTCTGCTTTCCACATTTTTTTTTAAAAAAAGAACATGCCTCATATTGTTCAAAGATTAGTATTCTTCAAAACCGGTCTGGGAAAGGATGAAGGAAGACACTGGAAGACTAGAGGATGTCTGAGCTCACCTCTTTCCATGTGAAAGCAGTGTAGGAAGGTCATTATTATTATCATGTGCAATTTCTCTGATGTCTGCAATTGATTTGGTGAACACTGTATTCACGGAGGCCTCGCCTTATTACTCATTTACATGGAACATGAGGTAACGATGGAATCTTACAAATTCGGTATCTGTCAACCGTTGCAAAATGCACGGTTCCCATTCCATCAGATACTCAGCGAGAAGATTTCAGTCTGTGTTGACAGTCTTAATCTTCACCTAATGATCTGCTTATCTGGCAAACCTTATGAGAGGCTCCCGGCTGCATGATAAATGGGTGTGCAAAAAAACCCCAAACAATTCCCCCTCCGTACAACTTTCACAATCGAGATTATGTGTACTTTTGTATTGCACGCACGGGGTGCTGTCTCCTGGTGGCCACCACATGAATGCCACACCATTTCTGAAGCTAAGGGCTTTGGCTAGTGCCAATGAAATGCTATAGACCTGCTTTCATCTGAGTAAATTTTACTGAGATAACAGAAATCATTTTTCTTCTAAGTTGATGTTGTGTCTTACAAGTTAAAGGCAGCTAAAATCCACTCACCCTGAGAGAGTATAATGCATGAGCCAGGATAGACTATAAAAGTCACTTCTCTGTTACCCATAGCTGGAGGGAAGTGGGAGGGAAAAAACTGAGCATTTTACAGGGGGCTGTGTTTAAATTGTCAAATTAGTCATAAAATAAGGTTTGTGAAATATTGTCAAAACTGTAACTTTGTCACATATTACAATTGCAAATTGTCTAGAGTAGTTAAGAGGTGAGCTGTTCCTAATCCTTTAGGCAAAAATCCTATGTGCAGCGGGATAATGGCAGACGTGGCTGTTAAAGGTGAAGAGCTTATGTGTCCAATAAAATTCTGGAGGCATGAGAGAGAGTGGGGTAAATCACCTCTTCTTTGATGTGGAAAGAAGCGGCAATGAGCTCCTGTAGGTAAGCCATCCATTTATTTATTCACGTACTAAATAGTGTATCCATTTATTCATTAATTAGATAAATATACAATTTACCACTCAAACATTTCCTCATTTCCTCAATCACTACTTAGTAGTTGACGGACTCATTAATGTCATCATCCATTCATTTATTTGTGTTTTTTTTTTCCCATTGGCTAATACGTTCTCTACATATACATTCATTTTTATAAGCAGCATCTACCAGGGCACGTTGCTAGGTGCTGCCAATGAGGGAATGAGAAAGACAAGATCTCTCTCCCCAGGGAGTTCACGGCTAATGAGACAGACGCGTGGCTTTGACGAGTACTCTGCTAGAGGTGGGGCAAAAGCATTAGGGGTGCAGACAGAGAGGTCACTGCCTGCATTAAGAGCCCCAAGGAGGTTTTACAGTGTTGTTTGAACTGGGCCTGCCACATGAGGAGTAGCTCATTAGACAGAGGGCAGAGCAGAGGGAGTCAAGAGGGCTCATGTCAGAAATAGAAGGAAGCTTCTTCCCAGGCAGGGGAACCAGCTTGTGCCTGGCACAGCTATGTGAGAAATTTTGCCCTGTTTAGATGATGGTGAATAGCTTCAGTCTCCTGGAGAAATAGGGCAAGATTGAAGGGACCCTAGATAGGACAAACAGGTCAGAGGCCCATGGTGAACAGCCCTTCAAACTACTCTTCAGGATGATAAAGAGGTGTTGAGTACATTTGCACACCAAAGGTGAATGTGGACTAGACCTCTTGTTTCACACTCGTGAATAACTGGGCACAGTTATCGCAGGTGTAAGGAAACTGAAGCCTATTTAACCCATTCTCCTTCTGTCCCTATTAAACTTTTCAAACCCTTGGTGTCCTAGCTCTGCTAAAGCTTTTCATTACTTTGCATCCCCTTATTAGAACAGGAGGCTCTTGAAAACAGGAACCGGATCATTCATTTCCATACCCTCACTGGCTACCTTTGAGGAGCGGTTGACTTAGTGAATGAATCAATAACAGCCTGAAAGAAGGAAGAGTAGCAAGCCATGCAGTCAAAAGGCCAGAAAGCTACAAGATTAAGGGAAGAATCGAGATTTCCCTAAAGCAGCCTGGTTCTTATCCCCACACCACGTTTGTGGTTTGTGTTGCACGTTGCACCCATGAGAAACTTATGATACCATTTTTTACTACAAATCCTTTCCACCAAAATGAATTGTTCATGTTACTCATGATAGTAATTGGAATATATATTGAATAACGTAGATAAGAGCTTTCCTATGATAGAGACTCTGACTTTTTCTTCTTTTCTCCTGGTCTTACCTGATTTGGTAAGTTCTAACCATTCGTGCCAGTCAGATGAATGAATTCAGGACCCTATCAATGAAAATGTGAGATGATAAGAAAAAGATAGGATGCAACTTCCAAAAAATGAATATGTATATATATAATTTTTGAAAGTAAGAGCACAGGAGTATGATACCCTTTCAAATCACCAGTTGTTCAGGTGGCTTCTCTGCATCTTACTGATGTATCGGCAAGGATTTGAACAACTCAGAGCATATAAGCACTAATCAATATTTAACTATTCAATTATACAGTTTAATTTATACCTACATTGTATTTTTATTTAAGCATTTTTATGAAAATAGTATCAGAGAGGCTATTAAGGAAAACTTTTCATTAGATAGCTCTTAAAAACTCCAGGCGTGACACATTTTCTTTTTTCAAATTCCTATCTTTTCCTTGTTGGACCTGTCTTCACAGCGAAGACATTTTTTTCTGCTAACTCTCCACATTTGTGAAACTATTTTCAAGATATCATAAAATCATATCATACTTTAAAAACTGAAGAATAAGGGGTGGCAGGGTGCCTCAGTAGGTCAAGCATCGAACTCTCGATTTTGGCTCCGGTAGTGATATCAGGATCATGGGGAGGAGCCCTGCATGAGGCTCTGTGCTCAGTGTGGACGGAGTCTGCGTGAGATTCCTTCTCTCCCTCTGCTCCTCCTCTGGCTCCCACTCTCTAAATAAATAAATGAATAAATAAATATCTTTAGAACCTGAAGAATAATTTGTTAACATTTTCCTGGCTGCTGGTTCTTTCAGTATTTGCCATTTGGCAACTGTTTTTAGAAGCAGAAGAAGGAAGGAAGGAAGGAAGGAAGGAAGGAAGGAAGGAAGGAAGGAAGGAAGGAAGGAAAGGAAGGTAAAAAAGGAAAGAGGCAAGGAAGGAAGAGAGGAAGTATGTTTCCAGGGTATCAAGTTAAAGAAACAGGATTCACATCAATTCTCAAAGCAAGAAATATCTTTATCTGTCCACTATTTCTCTTTGAATATTGTTTTAAAATAAAGTTTTCTATCTAAACACAGTAAAATTTAACATCTATTTCTCTTGCTTCTAAAGTCCCTCCTGCTCCACTGCTTTCCAACATGGTTGAACAAATTTATAATCCCTCCAGCAGTATAAGTATTATGCTCTGCTACAGTCTCTCTAGCATTCAGGTTATTATATTTTACTACTACTAGCTTAGGTGAAAAATGTGTCTCGAATATTGCTATTTATTTGCACTATAATTACCAAGAAGTTCAAGTAATACAAGCACCTTTCACTAAGAACGGTCTGTAATTCTGGCTTTTCACTGAGTCATGATGATGCTTCCCCTACTTATGTCTATTCCTTGAGAGTGATATAACTTGCAAAACTACATATGGGGTCGCATTAGGTCAGGAAATTTGGGGGCTTCAATTTTACTTCTAGTCCTACAATCTCAAAAACGATGTTCTTTTTTTCTTTTTCCTGCAGTAGACTTCATTTTGCCCTCCACGTGGTTTATGTTTCAATGTAACTTGCTTAATGGATCTACTACTTTTAACTCTAATGTGTGCTTAGTCAGATGATACCTGTCTAGCCTAGGCTTTCCCAAAGAATGTTCAATGAAACTGTGTTTCTGGGGGATGTTAAAATTGGTTATGTGCTAAAAATTGTTCCGCAATTTGGGAACTGATGGGGTAAGCAAAGTAAAACAAGTTTCTTTAATGCATATATTCTCACTTTATGCGTGGTGTGTTTCTAAGAAAGGGATATTATTATCGAAAATCTAAAAGAGGAGCATAGAAGGTATTGGGCATCAATTCATGAAGGCAGAGTCTTCATTCATGGACAGGGATTCTAGATCTAAATTAACTAATCAAAGGAGAATCCAACAAAGGAGGTCCTCTAGTCCCCGTTTACAATGACCTCCGGCAAACATATCCCTTTTGCTTTTTCTAACCTACTGTTTATTTTCTTATAAATCACATATGTATGATGATTAGTTATGTGGCACCCCCCACCCCAAATTTTGTGTGCCAGTAGTAAAAGAGACAGCTTCAGGATTGACGTACCAGGATAATCCTCACAGTTCTTTGGTGGCTCCAACTGAATGGTGTATTGATGAGATCAGGGAAGAAAAAAGAAAACAAAACGATCCTAACCAAGCCAGCTAATTAGGAGCTGTAGAGTGAATCAACTTTGTTATCCGGAAATGTAGAAACAGCTTGCAGAATGCCTGCAAATGAAGTAATCAAGATATGTAAAACCAGCAGGTACTTTCAAGGGTTCTCAATATATTTCCAGTGCATTCCCTTGTAAAAATGAGTACAGTTTGAATCCTCAGGCAGTAAGTGAGAGAGCGTAGCTAGATTCTTTGTCCCTGTTTCCAAGACAGGATTTTAACATAATTTCTTCATTAGTAAGGAGATCCTTCCTCAAAAGGGGTCCTGAACATTCCTACTTCTGTTAAATTGCAATAATGACTCCCATTTGTACAGCTCCTAATATGCAGTAAACACCATGTTAGGCACAATATCCACCCCCAGGACAACTTTGCAAAATAAGTTTGATTATTATTCCCCCTCATGCTTATGTGGAGGCTGAAAATGAGAAGTTAAATAGCTCGCCCACGATCACACAGCTAGGAGTCAGCAGAGCAAAGCTGGGGCTCTCCCAAATCCTTTCTTGTACTGAATTCCCTTCACCCGGTAAGGATACACGAGTGCCCCTCAATTCATTAAAGTGGCTCCAGAGGCCAGTAATTGTGCAGAACCCTCCCCAGTCTCTTGTTTCAGAACCAAATAGCAGTGTGACATTTAAAATTCAAAAACAACAACAACAGAAACCCCTAGAAGGCAAACAGCCTATTTGCAACTGTTTTTTTTCCTCCCAAGGGAAGCTCATTTAGCTTGGGAAAGTCACATTAAAATGTTGAAGGGCGTTTGAACGCCCAGACAGATCCAGAGATGGACAGGAAGCATGTGGTGACTCTTGAGGGACAGCAAGAGGCCTGCCCTGATGTCAGAGAGAGACATGCTCAAATCCCTTTCTTCCCCGAAGTCCAGGTTCTTCACCTGTAAAATACTAGAGTTCCGGCCAAGTGATGAGTATATTAGTCAGCATCCCCTTGTGTTCAGACAACCCAGAGTCTGTGCTCTGTAGAAGATGGAGTTGGGGAGATACATGTTCTACTCAGAAAAAAACAGACTGCAAATCAGATCAAATGTGAATGACGGATGATGATGAGGGAGAGATGATATGTAAGTACGGAGAAGTGTGGACAGATGACAGGTGCAAGGGTGATGGATGGATGCGTGGGTAGAATAGATTAGATGGAAGGGAGGGCTTGAAATCTGCTTCAGAATCAACCTGGTCCAGAAATCCATAGTGTCCTTGCCCGTGCTCCAGCTTTCTCCTCCTCCCCCTCCCTCTCATCCTTCCTCACCTCCTCTACCTCTCATCCTAGCTTCACCTGTGCAGTGGGTCACAGGGGATTCCATCGGTCTCCTGCATGAGAAAAAAAAATGCATAGCAGAGCAGGTCCAGCTCACACTACCTTGAGAAAGCTACCCTTTCTTTTCCAATTCTGAAAATTCCCCCAGAATGGCCCCAATTGATCCAGAATAAGTCACTGGTTCCATCATGCAGATGGACTGTACTGACTCAAGAAATGCAGCACTAGGCAGTGATGTGACTAGCTCAACATGTTTTCATATTTCATTTATAGATTATCTGCTATTCTTCATTTTTAGCTCCTTGTTTCTTGCCCTCCTGGCTTGTGATATTCAGACGTTTCTATAATGTGTTCATCATTAGGATGTAACTGATGATAGAAAGATTAGTAGATCAAAGGTGAGCAGTTAGAAAATGAACTTAAAAATTGATTAGATTTATCTTGATAAATTGTCAGTGCAATTGATATGGTCTGTGACATCTCTCCTCATTCAATTGGGCCATTGTGGGAAGCAGAATAATGATCCCCAACAATGCCCATGTCCATTTCCTGGAACCTCTGAATATGGGGTATAGACCTCAAAACAGAGGTGTTTTCCTGGATTATCCAAGTGAGTCCAATCTAATCACTTAGACCCTTAAAGTGGAAAAAGTCAAGAGTCGATGAGAGAGAGGCCACACCAGAAAAGACTGGAAAGAAGTGAAATGTGAGAGAGACTGCTTGCCAATGCCAACTTTGAAGACGAAAGAATGGATCCACGAGCTAAAACAGATGAGCAGCCTCTAGAACTTGAGAACAACCCTCAGCTGACAGCCAGGAATCCCAAGAAACTGAAATCTGCCAATAACCTGAATGAACAAGGACCCAGATTCCCATCCTGAGCTTCTGGAAAGGAAGACAGTCCAGCAGACACGTTGATGGTAACCCATGAAACCTATCTTGTGCTGCTGACTCGCAAAACTGTAAGATAATAAATTTGTGATGTTTAGGTCACTAACTTGGTGGTAATTTGTTACAGCTGCAATAGAAGACTAATATACTGTTTTTTGTTTTTTTTTTTTTTTTAAGGAAAGGGATCCCTAATTGAATTTCTTAATTTATTTGTTCCCCCCTAGAAAGCAGAATTGTGGTGGTCTCAGTTGGTCAAAGTCCCACTGGTCTAGATTTCTCTTAAGAACAACTAGAGGGGGGCAGCCCTGGTGGTGCAGCGGTTTAGCGCCGCCTGCAGCCCTGGGCGTGATCCTGAAGACCCTGGATAGAGTCCCACGTCAGGCTCTCTGCGTGGAGCCTGCTTCTCCCTCTGCTTATATCTCTGCCCCTCTCTCTGTGTGTGTCTCTGTGAATAAATAGATAAAATCTTAAAAAAAAAAAAGAATAACTAGAGGGACTTCTTATTTTCAATTTGATAAAGAGGACAAAGTCTCTTGTTAAGACTAGAGTCTGTGCTCTATAGAAAATGGAGTTGGGGAGATACATGTTTTACTCAGAAAAAAACAGACTGCAAAAGAGCAATATTGGGTACAGATGAGACTCATTAGCCTACATGGCCCAGAGAAGCACCTTTCCCTGGCCTGGCTGCTCAGGCTTCTGGCCTGGATGCTCCTTTCTTAAAATGGCCATGCTATCCATGCCCCTTCTCTTATTTCTTCAGCGTTCTGGTTTTCACTTCACTGACTTGTTACTAATTTCAAATGCTTCTAGGATTTGTTTATAATTCTGCTCAAGATAAAAATTCTACCAAATAAGTTATTTCCATAGAGACTTCTCATACTCAAATGCATCCCACAAAATGCTGGATACCTGTTTTACTTGCTAACACGGAGGATGGCAATGTGATGTTGTGATTTTGTCACTAATTATCCTTAACAGCTGCATTTTTTCTAACCGCATTTTCTCAGTGTGCTAAGGCAATGCCAGAGCATTTAAACCTGTTTTAACAATCCTGGTTTTGATAAGATGTCAGATAATGAAAAAGAGAGAGAGGTGGGAGAAGGAAGAAAGAAGGAGGGAAGGAAGGATCATCTTCACCCAAAAGTTAAAAGACAGGATAGGTATACCCTTGAATTAATAAAGACTTAGAAACTAGAGGTTGAAGCATGTGAACACAAGGTGCACCTGACCTTCAGTGGGTTTATTAAACCCAGAAGCAAGAGGATCTTCTTTTTTTTTTTTTTCATTTATTTATTCATGAGAGACACAGAGAGAGGCAGAGACATAGAAGGAGACACAGGTTCCCACAGGTATCCCAATGCTGGATTCGATCCTAGGACCCAGGGATCACGTCCTGGACCAAAGGCAGATACTCAACCACTGAGCCACCCAGGCTCCCCAAAGCAATAGGATCTTGATTGTTAACACCCTCATGAGGCCTGGGAGGTGAAACCATGGGCCAAAATAAACCAAGAAGTGTAAATGAGACCACTACTAGTATCCCAAATATCACACCATCAGTGAAAATTAGAAAATAAATCTCCCCTCTGCCCTAAAAACTAGTGAGAAAGTTGATCTGTCTCTACCAGCACTTCATATAAGCTTGGACTCTAAATTTATGCCACCTGACTCACCAGAAATAAATACACAAAACTCTGAAGGCACTTCAAAAATAGACTATATAAATTTTCCACAGGGCATGGAGTGGGGAGAGAGAGACCTTCTTAATTTGAGCTCACAATCAAAAATTACAAAATGTATGAGGAAACCAACCAACCTAAGCACGAAGTAGCAGACACAACCGTGCAGATTGTTAAAGCCTGAGAATATTCATTAATAAAACATAACTCTGTAAGACAAATGATTAAAAATCTGAAATCAACACTGTAAGAAAAGAAAAAGAAGATATTTGCATGCAAGAAAACCAGTCAGATGTGACAGAAAGAAAACTTCTGGAAATCAAAATCCTTGAAGTCAGAAGTTCCTGGGACAGGGATCCCTGGGTGGTGCAGCGGTTTGGCGCCTGCCTTTGGCCCAGGGCGCGATCCTGGAGACCCGGGATCGAATCCCACGTCGGGCTCCCGGTGCATGGAGCCTGCTTCTCCCTCTGCCTATGTCTCTGCCTCTCTCTCTCTTTCTCTCTCTGTGACTATCATAAATAAATAAAAATTAAAAATTAAATAAAAAATATTAAAAAAAAAGAAGTTCCTGGGACAGATGAAACAGTTTAGACTCCTCAGAATAAGGAGTCAGTGCAATGAGAAATCTATTTGGTCTGTGTTCCCACAGTAGAACAAGGAATTATAAGGACGTGGCAAGCAAAGACAGGATTCATGCAGTAATATGCATATGGGCTTAGAATTTACCCAGTACATAGTGCAGACTATATAACAGTTAGCTTTTCTTCTCATTCTTACTGCTAAAATAACAAAATTACATTGCTACTGGGGCGCCCAGGTGGCTCAGTCAGTTAAGCATCCTACTCAACTCTTGACTTTGGTGCAGGTCATGATCTCAGGGTTGTGAGATCGAGCCCTGCATCAGGTTCCACTCCCATCTCAGAGTCCGCTTGAGATTCTCTCTTTCTTTCTCCCTCTGCTCCCCAACCTCCACTCTAAATTAAAAAATAAATAAATAAACAAATAGATAAAATCTTTAAAAATTGCTAAAAATAGCAATACACTGCTATTATTCACTTTGCTTCTCTCTATATTAATGAAATTTCAGAAGTAGCATAAATGAAGAAAGCAAGTGGCTGAAGCATGGCATGAAACATGCGGCATGAGATTATTTGTGTAAAACTATACACAGAATCCAATAGTCCATATTATTTTATGGAAATAATGATCGCGAATACGGGGACTGTGGTTTCCTATGGGGGCAAGGGAGAGAGAAGGTAAGGACTAGAGTGGTCAACCTGAGGCAATAGTTCTTAAGGTTTGGACCTGAAAAACCAATTTTGAAGCAAACACGGCAACACATTCACTTCTATTTAATTTCAGCTGTGGTTACCTCTGCCCATGGCTGGCCATTCACAGAGGCCCCCGGCCCAGCCATGGGGTGCCAAACCGTGTCTCCTGCTCTGGCGTTGCTTCTGCTGAAAGAAAGCACAAAGACTGAGGCTGTGATGGCCCTGTGGGTAAGTGGGAGCCGCTTATATTATTTTCTGTATTTCTATGTTTGAAATATTTCATCACTTTAAAAAGGCACCCTGACTTTCCGCAAGGAGCTTCAGGTGGAAATGGAATCCCTGTTGCTCAAAAGTATCACAATTCCTATGTAACTTTATCCCATCAACTCACTGGTCCATTTTCTATTTTCAACCAGTATCACTCAGGCTACTCTGGGTCTCCACCTCTCTACCCAAGAAATGGGTGAAGGGTTATGGGGTGGTCCCACAGCCATCAGTGGCAGGAAGCCTAGTTTTCAACTCCCCAGACAACATTGTTTCCGGTTGTCTTGCAAAAAGCACTGGAAGAACTGGAAACCACCTTTTATGTCCTCCTTTGAATACATCAAGGGGGCTTAGATCACTAAAGCTCGTTTGGTTGTTGAGGGAGAATTTAGATGCAGCCAAAAATGAGTGCAGAGACTACCAAGGAGATCAGTTATCTAGGCGGTAGGGGTGTGATTTTTATAGTTCTTTCAGCTGTGTTAATTCTTCCAAAATGCAAAGCACCACAAAGATCACAGTTTATCTCCTATTGTTTGATGATCCTCGCCTGGTTACCTATAAAGAAAAGAAGTCTTCATGTACCTCACTTTTTAAAAGTGGAATAAGAATAATAATGACAGTGGTGGCTGATTTTTCTCCAGCCCATTGGCCACTGGGTGAAAGCTCAAATGCAAGCATTCTCATGTGCGATCCAATAGTAAAAAATGCTGTGATGATGTCAGAGGACAAATAGCAATTTCCTGACAAGGAAAGTCAGATAGATAGATAGATAGATAGATAGATAGATAGATAGATAGATAATAAACGAATATAGATGGAATTTCTTTTGCTCCTTTTTCTCTCTTCAAAGAAAGGTAGATGTTGCAAACCACATATCTGATGAAGGACTTACATCTAGAATATAAAAGAACTCAATAAGCAAAATAAAAGCCAGTTTTTAAAAAAAGGATGGGGGGAATACCTAGGTGGCTCAGTCAGTTAAGCATCCCACTCTTAATTTTGGCTCAGGTCATGACCTCAGGGTTGTGAGATCGAGTCTGTGTTGGTCTCCATGCTCAGTGTGGAGCCTGCTTAGCATTTCTCTCTCTCTCTCTCTCTCTGCCCCTCTCCCACCCTGCTCTCATGCATGCTCGTGCACTCTTTCTCTAAAAGAAAAAAAAAAAAAAGGAAAAGAAATTTGCCTTTAAAAAAGAAATAAATAAAACAAAACCTCATTAAAAAATGAGCAAAAGACGTGAGCAGATGTTCCACCAAAGAGGATATATAGATGAAAAACAGCACATGAAATGATATTCAGCATCACTCGCCATTATAAGAATGCAAATTAAAACCACAATGAGATCTCACTGCGTACCTCTTACACCAGCTAAAATAAGAAATGCTGGTGAAATTGCAGAGGCACCGGACACATTGCTGGTAGGAATGTAAGACCATACAGCTACTCTGCAAAAGAGTTTGGCAGTTCCATGAGGAGCTAAACATATACCTACTACATGATCCAGCCGCCAGTCATGTTCCTAGGCATTTATTCCAGAAAAAAAAAAAATGAAGGTTACAGCTTCATAAAAACCTGTACACAAACATTTATAGCAGATTTATTTGCAATTGTCCCCAAACTGAAAACAACCTAAGTGATCTTCAGTGGATAGACGGTTAAACACACTGTGGTACATCCATACCATAGAATATTAGGCAGCAATAAAAAGGGATAAATTCTCATGTGATGGTTAATTTTATGTGTTCATTTGATGAGGCTAAGAAATGCCCGGATAGCTGGTAAACATTATTTCTGAGTGTATCTGTGAGGGTGTTTCTGGAAGAGAATATAATGTGCAGTGGTAGGCTGAGTAAAGAAGGTCACCTGCCCTCACCAATGGAGGTGGGCATCATCCAGGTCACTGAGGGCTTGGCCGGAACGAAAAGGTAGAGGAAGGGTGGATATATTCTCTGCTTTAGCTGAAGCATCCATCATCTCCTGCCCATGGAATCAGTGTTCCTGGTTCTTAAGTCTTTGAACTCAGACTGGGACTTATGCTCTTGACTCTCCAGGTTGTCAGACCCTCAGGTTTGGGATAGCCAGAGCTATACCACCAGCTTTCTTGTACCCCCAGCTTACAGATGGCAGATCGTGGGACTTCTCAGCCTCCATAGCCATGAGAGCCAATTCTCCTTTCTATGTGTCTATGTATATCTTCTTGGTTCTGTTTCTATGGAGAACCCTGGCTAATACATCTTGATACATGTCACAGCTCAGAAGGATCACAGGAGCATTGTGCTCAATGAAAATTCAGCCTCAAAAGTTTCCTTATTTGATGATTCCATTTATAAAACATTCCTACATGATAAAATTATAGAAATAGCAAACCAGTGAGGGGGTCTTCAGAAGTTAGGCATGGGTGGAAGGGATGGTTGAGCGTGAATATACAGAGATAGGAAGAGGGAGGTTTTTTACTGTGGTCAAATAGTTCTGTATCTTGATTGCAGTGATTACAGATGTCTGCATGTGTGATAAAGAGCCATAGAACAACACAGAAAATAACATCACATAAAATTAGCGTCAAGTGATGTTGACTTTAACCTTACACTGGTTTTTGGTTGGGGAAAGAACTGGGTATTTTCTCCACAGCTAGAGGCTCCTAAAAACACTGGATCTGCTTCTAGGTTCATCCACCAAATGACTCCGCAGCCCACATAACTGTCATTAGGGAATAGGCTCAAAGTTGCACGTTAATTTCTTGGCATGACTAACATTTCGGCAGAGGAAGAAGGACTGCTGTTTGGGTCTTATTATTGCTGGCAGGATAATACCTAGTGAGGTAAAGGCTGATTATCCCACCCACCCCTGCTCAGAAAAAAAATACCTACTAGTCTACAAGTCTTTTAAGATAACAGGGTCAGGTAATTATTTCAAAAGAGACTTTATGCTTTCTAATCTCCCCTGTCTGCTGATAAGTGTTGAGATAAATAGGAACAAGTGTAAGAGGTAGGCACAAGATAAAAGGTCTGGGTTGCCTTCTGTAGCATTCCTTTTTCTTTCTGAACTGCTACAACAAACTGCATAAAATACATTCTCTATGGAATCTAGCAGCTTTCTGGAAAAGTCTTCACTTTTCAACCAGAAATATGGAGCCCACTGACTTCTGAAAAAATCTAGCCTGCTCATGGTTTTTTTTTTCATCTGGCTAACAGGAAATCACTATCTCTTAGGTTAGAGAATCGCTGTTTAGTCCCTGGGTAATCTGTCTTCTTATCCTGTCTGCCACATGCTCAATATACGATCTTTGATAGTTAATTTATTTAACATTTGTAAAATAGAATCAGCAGTAGTGCCTACTGCAAAAATGTTAGGAGTGTTAAAATATACTAATATATGAAAATTGGGGTCACAGGGAAAACTCAAGTTCAGTAAATGATAGTGATGATATCATTATTAGTGTGAAACAGTCCAAAAAAGAAAAAGCAGTAGGCACAAGTCTTGGATTCAATTCGATTCCAGTCTGACATTGTTAGAAGATATGAGTTCAAAGACTGTAGCTAACCACTAATTACCTAAGTGTTTGCAACTGCAAAATAAGGATAGATGTGTCTACTACTCAAAGATGTGAGTGCAGCAGGGGATAAAATAGAGAACTCCTAAGCCTTTAAACAGTTGTAAGGATGTCTTATGCTCTATTAAAATCACTCTCTTTAGAAATAGGAGGATATGCCATGGGTCCGGTTTCTGTATCATTACATGTACATATAGGATAATGCCATCCCTGTGCAGGTGCTTAAGGCATCTGCCCTGCACAATTGCTAGAAGCCCTAGACCTCCCTCTACCAGGCACTGCTTTGTCAAGCAAGTTGATATATAACTGAATCAACTAAATAGAGAATGATCTAAGGGTGCCTTGGTGGCTCAATCAATTAAGCATCTGCTTTCATCTCAGGTCATTATCCTGGGGTCCTGGGATTGAGCCCTGCGTCGGGCTCCTTCATCAGAAAAGAGCCTGCTTCTCCTTCTCCCTCTACTTCTCCCCCTGCCTGTGTGTTCTCTCTCTCTCTCTCTCATTCTGTGTCAAATAAATAAAATCTTTAAAAAGAATGATCTAATCATATCTCGTCTTTACTAAAAATATCCATGGCCTCAAAACAAAACTACAAAATCTGTAAATACTTGGCATACATCCAGCCCTCATAATGATATGTCCAAAATTTCTTTTCCCTCACTGCTTTTCCACTCCCAGCCTTCACAGACTTCACACCTGTAAGCGACCCGCTACCACCCCAGCAGAGGCCTGGGATTTCTCTCTACTCAGCCTTCCCCATGTGGTCTGCTCTCCTTCAAATGTCTTGTTGCATCCCACATGCTTGTGCTCCTGTAAAAATCCACCCTAATCTCCAAAATAGTGTTTAAATGCTATACTATGTCTTGTTTATTCCTGAGTCCTCTGGAATACTTTCCTGAGGCTGCCGTAACAAATTCCCACTTCAAAGTTCAGAAATTTCTTTTCTCCCAGTCCTGGAGGTGAGGTCTGAAATCAAAGTGTCTGCAGAGCTGGGCTTCCTCCAGAGGATCTAGAGAAGGTTCTATTCCTTCCCTCACCCAGCTTCTGGAAGCTGTCAGCATGCCTTACCTCAAGGCCTGTGTTAGGCTTCTCCAGAGAAGTGAAAATGAATAGGACGGAGATATACATGGATATGGAGAGCTATACCTTCTATGTCTATGTATTTCTCTCTCTCTCTGGATCTATCTCTAGCTCTATCCCTATATCTAGATCTACCTAGCTCTCTTCCTCTATCCAGAGATCTCTTTTAAAGAATTGGCACAAGAGGTTATGGAGAATGGCAAATCCAAAATCTATAGAGATAGGTGGGCAGGCTGGAGACCCAGAAAATTTCAGCTGAGTCTGAAGGCTGTTGGCCCGTAGAACTCTGCCTCCTTGGGAGAGGTCAGCCTTTTGTTCTATTCAGCGTTTAAGTGTTTAGATGAGGCCCACTCACATTTTGGAGGATTAGCTGCTTTACTTAAAGTCCACCAATTTAAATGTGCATGCCATCCAGGGGCCCTTGGGTGGTTCAGTTGGTTAAAGTCCCAACCCTTGATTTCTGCTCAGGCCATGGTCTCAGGGTTGTGAGATCAAGCCCCATGGGTCTCCTTGCCCTGCAGGGTGTCTGCTTGAGATTCAGTCTCTCCCTCTGTCCATCTGTGTGCATGTATTCTCTCAATGAATGAATGAATGAATGAATGAAGTGTTAATGCCATCCAAAACCACCTTGACGGAAATACCCAGAATAATGTTTGAAGAAATATTTAGGTACTGTGGCCCAGCCAAGTTAACATGTAAAATTAACCATCCACTGTCCCCATAGCTCCAATCTCTGCCTCCTTGATCGCATTTCTCCTCTCCTTTTGCCCATGTGTCTTCTCCTCTGAGTGTCTGTCTTATACATGTGATTGCGTTTAGATCCCACCTGGATAAGCTTCACATTGCAAGATCCTCAACACACTTATATTTACAAGGACTCTATTTCCAAATAAGGTAACATTTACCCTTTTCCCATATAAAGTGATTTTTGCAGTGCCCAGGGATTACGAGGTAAACATATCACCTCGAGAGTCACCATTCAACCCGTTATATTCCCCAATCAAAAGTAGTGTCTCATTCTTCTAACGTTCCATACAACATGCCATATGTTACTATTTGGGGTTATAGTACTTCATACATTCAAGAGCAAGAATTCATCACCTTACTTCATGGCAGGCATTGTGCCAACTGCAGGGGTAACAGACTCCCCACAAGCTCACCACCTAGGGAAAATGTATGTGTAAAGAAATAATCCTGGTGGTGGGCATTCAGGAGGGCACGTGCCGTGATGAGCACTGGGTGTTACATGCAACTGATGAATTACTCAACTCTACCTCTGAAACTAATGATGTACTATATGTTGGCTAATTGAATTTAAATTAAAAAATAAAAAATAAAGAAATAATCCCAAATATATATATATTATATATATATATATATATATATATATATATATATATTACAAATTATACCAGATATCCCTCTTTGCTCTCAAATCACCTTGACCTTACCTGAGGATAGCATTTGAAACCTTAGTTGTAATTAGCTGTTTACATGTCTATATCCCTCACTAGACTCCAAGTTCCATGTCTTTTTAAACTTCTGTGTCCCTAATGCCTAAAACAGAAGCCTCGTCTAGGGTAAATCTTCAGTGAAGCATATTGAATTAATTAAACAATCTAACAAAACCATTAAGCTCCTACTAAATGCCAGGTACTTTTCTGGATGCTACATTATACCCTATAGCAGAATACAATCATTCAGAAATCCCTATCCTAATGAAGATCTGTTAAACTCTAGTGGATGGATGAACACATGCCATGACTTAATTAACAACTAAACAATGTGCTTTGGAAAGACAAGAAAAGAAGCAACTCTCCTGATGGAGGAGATAAAAAATAAGTGCTGATTCCGATTCTTGAAAGAAGTTCAGAGGTGAGATGAGAGCAGAAAAAGCCCTCAGATGTACAGAATGGGTGATCATCCTTGACCGATGGGTCATAGACATCATGATCCTTAAGGAAAGAGGGTGTGTTCTGTTTTGTATACTTCCATCACTTTTATGTTTACTCCAATGTCTTGAACAGAGAATATTCTCAAACTTCAGCAACTCTCTAGACTGTTGTGCTATTCCTTATGGCAGACACTAGCCCCAAATGGCTATTTAAATTTTAATTAATTAAATGAGGTTAAAACGTCAGTTCCTTAGTTGCACTAGCTGCATTTCGGCTGCTCAAGAACTACATGTGGCTGGTGGCCACTGTAATGGAGCGTACAGATAATGAATGTAAGCAGCCTTGCGGAAAGTTCTCCTGGGCAATGCTGGTCTACAACGAAGGAATGAATTGATGACAATGTCTTAACACATGAGGCCTGAATGATTCCTTCATCTCATGAATCCAATTTCCTCATTTTACATTTGGAGACACGAAGATCCAGACAAGCAAAGCAACTGCAGATTTTTCATAGTGAGTTGGTTCTGGATGTGTGGATATCCCGCGATATTGGGATTGGAATCTTTCCTCTGTACCTCACTTATACCGAATTGTCCTTGCACCTGGTTATTAGTCTGATGATTTCCACGAGGAGAAGTTTTATTGAGAAGTATTCTTTGTAGCAAAATTCACTGGGATCTTTCTGGGCCAATGTGGATGAGGAAGCCTTGCATTCCATTTCTACTCTTTATTTACACCGTGGCCTTTGGTAGTTTGCCTTTCTACACTGAGATTGTGTCCTTATCTGCAAAATAGAAATGATGACACCGACATCATTAAGTGGTTTTGCATATTAAATACTGATTACTGCCTTACTCCATTCTGGGTGCTGTAACAAAACATCACAGACTGGGTAGCTTATAAAAAACAGAAATTTACAGATCACACTTCTGGAGGCTGGATGTCTCCAAGGTGCCAGCGTGGTTGCCTTCAGCTGAGGACCCTCTTCCTGCTTCATAACTGGGGCTTCCTAGCTGTGTTGTCCCATGGTGGAAGGGGCTAAGGATCTCTCTGGAACCTCTTTTATGAAGTAATAATCCCATCCATGAGGGCTCCACCTTCACGCTCTAAGCACTTCCCAAAGTCCCAACCTCTCAGTACTATTATTTTTGACGGTTAGGAACCAACGCACGGGTTTTAGAGGGACACAAGCATTCACATCATGGCACTACATAGCAATGGAGAGGGAAGAGGAGGAGAAGGAGAAAGAGGAGGACATCTATTAGAAAAGCAGATACAGACATAATAATAATAAAGGCAAATACGGAGAGCTCATCATGCACCAAGCACTGAGCTAAATGATTTGGATGTTTTAATCCCTTTAATGCTTACCCACAAACTTAAGAGAAGGGTACTAATATTATCCCTGTTTCACGCATGCAGCAGCTGAAACACAGAGGGACTTACCTAAGATCACCGCTGGGTAAATAAAAAGGTAAAATCAAACCCAGACCATTGGCCCCGGAAAATATGCTGCTAACCACCCTGATTCCAAACGGGAGAGGCCCTGCCTCCCTCCCGAGTGGGGCGCCTCTACAGTGTCTCCACTCAACAGGGGCCTATGAATGACTCTTTGTTGGGTGAATACCCTGGAACTTAGAAATGGAGCTGGCAAAGCTGAAACCCGGAGCTCTACAGGCCTTGGGTTCCAGCCTACGGAGAAGGCTCAGACCACCTGGTTCCCTACGAGCTGCCTCTGGCTCACTCTCCAGGGCTGGGCTGCATTTTCTGTTTAGAGTCCTGCCAGTGCAGCACTGCCACTTGGTTGAGCTAAAACGCAAACAGCCACAAGTTTGGGCTCCTTTCAATCCTCCTGAGCGGGTTCCTGTTTTCAAAGCTTCATAGTTAGCCGAAACGCAAACATCCTACCTAATAATTTTAACTTTGCAAAAAGCATCTCCGGTGGAAAAGTGCCCACATCCAGTTTGCATTTGTCCATTCATGTAATAAATATTTATGGCAGGTTACATGAGCCAAGAACTGTGCACACAGAAGCATTACAGACCAGTCCCTTCTGTACCAAGCTCAGAGCCCGTGGAGGACGCAGACCTGTAAACAAAGTCAAGTCAAGCCTTTTACATCTTGTGGGAAAAGTCTATATAAGGGACTAGGAGAAGCATGAAGGACAGAGGGACCTATCCTCTCTGAGGGGTCGAGAAAAATGTAGTTGGCTTCCCAATTAGTTACCTTTCAGATGAGGTCCCTACCGCTTCTCTGGAATACCTACACATGGTCACACTCAGGAAAGTTTGCCCCTGGCTTTCTGAGCTGTGTGCGATTCCCTCCCAAGTCTCTGTTTTGAGCAACATGAATGAACACTTGCATTGGTGAGGGTCTGGCTGTCTGCCCTGTTTGGCTTACCCGAAATTTTGAAGCAGATCCTGAGGGGTGGGTTATTTTTTCCAATCCCTTAATTAAACAACTGGTGAGTTCCATGAGATTCATTCATCTTTGTATCTTTTCAAGTGACTTTCACTGAAAGGGCCACTATGTTGTAGTCACCACTCTTCTTTAAATAATATTTCTACTGTGTACTCTAGCTGTTTATTTTTATAGTTCTGTGTATCTGACCTAAAGCTTTTAACCTTGTGTGTGTGCCCTGAAATGACTTTATTGCAAAAGGCTTTGGCTTAGAAATCTAAATCATAAATAATATTCCGTCATAACAGAAGGAAAAGGACTATCAGGACCGCCTGTTCCCTCCAACATTGTAATCATAAAAATGAAAAAGTGTGATGGGGCTCACGTAAATGAGTGGCCACAGGGTATATAGCCCAAGACACTAAAACCCTGGAAAAGAATACTTACTGTGAAGTATGTAAACTATGTCAGGAATTCCCGTCGGTGCTTTTGGATATAAATCTCAGGGGAGCGAACGCTATGAGAGAGGAGAAAAGTCCAGCTCAGAGATGTGAAGTGAGGCCCTAATGTTACGTAGTGGGCAGATCATAGGGCTGGGAGGTGAACCTGACTGGCTTATTTAGTAGCTTTTGCTTATTTCATTTTGCCACATGGCTTCATTATTAAAAGTCATTTCTTTTTTTTTTTTTTTTAAGATTTTATTTATTCATAAGAGACACAGAGAGACGCAGGGACATAGGCAGAGGGAGATGCAGGCCCCCTGCAGGGAGCCCGATGAGTGACTCGATCCCAGGACCCCGGGATCACAACCTGAGCCGAAGGCAGATGCTCAACCACTGAGCCACCCAGGTGCCCCTAAAAGTCACTTCTTATCATGAAACTGGTCAAAAGGTGTATGTCTCGGGGATTTGGATTAAAGACTGCAGAGAATCATAAACTATGAAGAGTTCATGGCCTTCATTGATAACCAGTCTGGTCACACCGTGGAATTCCCTATTCCTTGTTTTTCCTTTATGAACCCCATCTTTAGAAATATATCATCTCCTGGCTTCCGCTTCTAGCAACACTAGAAGTGACAGACCAGCATTCCCACTGTGCAAAGCTAGAAAAGCCAGATCAGAAAACCATCACCCATCTTGGAATTACTGAGGCAACCAGTATCTGAGGAGTTGAAACCAGGGAGTGAAAAGGATCTCCCTGGAGATCCCAGATTGACTGGCCATCACCAGAGCCCTCTTGTCACAGTGGGCCCACTGTCGATCCAACTCTGCTGCCCATCGTGGGAGCTTCAAGCCTCCCCACCCCTTATGGCTTCATACCACCCCCAGCCTCTGCTGTTCCTGCGTCATAACTCTTGCCCCAAAGAGCCCGGCACGTCAGCATCTCCTGCTGTCAGTTCTCATCTGGAGAGCACACCCGGCACAGAGCTTCCCGTGGATGCTGGTCCCTCCCCGACCCCACCCATCCACCCCATTACCCTCTTCTATCCCTTCTTGGTGTGGGGACGGAGTCTGGTGGTGGTGTCTCTGGTCCTGTCGTTGTTGGCTCAGGCGTCATAACAAAATACTGCAGGCTGGGTGCCTTGAACAACAGATGTTTATTTTCTCACACGTCTGTGTGCTGGAAATCCATGGTCAAGATGCAAAGCAAATTTGGTTTCTGGTGAGAACCCTCTTCTTGGCTCGCAGGCTGTGGCTTCTCGCTGTGTCCCCACATGGCCATTCCTCTGTGCTTGCAAAGAAAGAAAAAGCTTCCTTGCCCGCCTTCCTCTTCTTGTAAGAACTCTAGGCCTAGCATATTAGGGCCCCACCCTTATGACCTCATCTGACCTTTCTCATCTCCTTAGAGGCCTTACCTCCCAATGCAGCTACATGGGGGGGGGGGTCAGGTTTCAACATATGAATTTGGGGGGACATAATCCAGTCCCTCAAAGATACAGATGGAATAAACTCATTCTTTTAGCTTCCATACCTATTTCTTTCTTTCTTTCTTTTTTTTTTTTTTTTTTGATTTTATTTATTTATTCATGATAGACACACAGAGTAAGGCAGAGACATAGGCAGAGGGAGAAATAGGCTCCCTGCAGGGAGCCCAATGCTGGACTCCATCCCAGGACCCCGGAATCATGCCCTGAGCCCAAGGCAGATGTTCAACCACTGAGCCACCCAGGTGCCCCACCTCTTCCTTAAAAAAAAAAAATATAGGGATCCCTGGGTGGCGCAGCGGTTTAGAGCCTGCCTTTGGCCCAGGGTGTGATCCTGGAGACCCGGGATCGAATCCCACATCGGGCTCCTGGTGCATGGAGCCTGCTTCTCCCTCTGCCTATGTCTCTGCCTCTCTCTCTCTCTGTGTGACTATCATAAATTAAAAAAAAAATATATATATATAATAAAATTTTAAATATATATATATATATATTTATTTATTTATTTATTTGACAGACAGAGAGCAGGAACAGGGGGAACAGTAGAAGGAGAGGGAGAAGCAGGCTTCCCACTTAGCAGGGAGCCATGTGGGGCTTGATCCCAGTACCCTGAGATCATGACCAGAGCCGAAGGCAGACACTTAACCATCTGAGCCACCCAGGCACCCCTCTTACTTCCTTCTTTATAATGTTTTTCTAAGCTAGTTCCAGCATTTTTACCTTATTTGATCTAGTGACTAAATACAAAGACGAAAATTTCAGAGTCACCAGATTTCACTCCACTTAAGAAGTGAGGAAGAATGGTTACAGGAAAAAAAAAAAATCTTTCAGATTGTTAATTACTTTCATTCATTTCCCCTAATTTTATTTTTGGGTAATTTGCTAAAGCAGATGTTCAGCATAAGATAGCTAATCACATCCAGCAGATAAGTTTCAAACCAAAAGTGATAAAAATTGATGATAGTAGTAGTATTTAATATTTATCATTATTGAGGCCCTGCCAGGGATTAGGTATCTGTGCTATGTTCTTTGTTTCTGTTACCTTTCAGTCTCAAAGCAACTTTGAAAAGTAGATGCTTGTTTTCCCATCTTGCATACTGTGGATGAAGAACCTCGGGTTCAACATTGAGTGATGTGCCCTGATTCCCACAGCAGATAAATAGCTGACCACCATGACTGGAACTGTGTTTGTTTGATTCACAAACTCATAAGCTTCCCATATAAGGGAACCTCCGGAAGCTGGTACAATAATTTCTGGGCTTTATAAAATTCCAAAAATGGCTTGCAAACCTCTCTGTCAGTATCTTACAAATGCCTGTGAGGCCTAGAAACCTCTCATAGGAAACTCTGGTCATAGTCAGCCCCTTTATACAAAGAAGGAAACCAAGATCCGGAGAGCAGGGCTGCATTAGGACTTTCTTGGACTTAGACACTTTGGCCTTCATGGGCTTCTTCATCTGTAAGAAATGATTAAAAGCTATTACTTTACACTATCTAGTTATCAAAACAAATATTACATATTACAACATTTCCTTTGACCTGAAAGTTCTTGGTTTGTTTTTTTTCTTTTTTCCTTCTGATTTTTTAAAAATAAATCAAAACATTTTGTGGCTCCCTGAGAGCTCTGCACTGTGCTTCCTATGCCCAGGGGCTAATTTGGTCCTGCCGGAGCAGTTAAGCAATTTTTTTATTCCTTTCTAGGTTCTCTAAACCTTTATGTTTTATAAGATGAGATAGTATATATATCATATGTATTATATGCATCATAATTGATTATATTGTATAATTATATCATATACTTTATATTCTTTATAAAAGGATACAGAATCTAATTATTATATGATCACATATTTAATGAGATTTATCATAAAGAACTAGTTCACACGATTATGGAGGCTGAGAAGTCCCACAATCTGCCCTCTGCCAGCTGGAAAGCCAGGAGAGCCGGTGGCCTGAGAGCAGGGAAGCCAATGGTACAGATTCAAGTCCAGGGGGGAAGGCCTGAGAACCAGCCACGCTTAGGGAAGGAAGAGATGAACGTCACAGCTCAGGAGTCCAGCAGAAAGCAATTTCAACCTTTGTCAATCCTCTAGTTTAGGCCCTAGGGGGATTAAATGCTACCCACTGGCACAGGGAGTGGGGGAAGTCAACTGCTTTACTCGGACCACCAATTAAGAGCTTATATTCTCCTGAAACAGCCTCCCAAACACACCCAGAAACAATATTTAACCAGCTCTCTGGGTGTCCCATCACCTAGTCAGGTCGGCGTATGAAATTAGTCATCCCAAGAACTGTTCCTCTTCTATACTGTAGACACCATCAAAGCTTAACACATCATGCAAGACATACTGTTTGTATTTTATGTTATCTTTTAATATTTCATGTTCTCTCTGTCTTTGTTTATATTCTTTTGCATGTAGATGTTGAAGTGCCAAAAACAAATACTATAATATATATATATTTTTCCCCCTGTGGATCTGAACGGCTTCATGGAACAAAGAAAGGAACATATACCCAGAGGAAGAAGGCAAGGCTTGGAGCAGCAGCAGAGCCAAGATCCACGTGGTTGCTGCAAGTGTGACTGGGTCTGTGTGACCCGTCTTCGCATTACTCTTAAATCCTTTCTCTTTAAGACAGAGTTAATTAGAACCATCTGCTAGTCACCCTTGGTTAGCCGAGGCTAATCCCTGTTTACTGTAAATGTGTAAGGAGACCTAAGGGTGGAGGGTGGCTGGTGAAAAAAAAAAAAAAAAGTCAACATAAAATGCTTCGCAGAGACCCGAGGAAGCCTTATAATCACTGATGTCCTCCTGGAAGTGAACCATCATCGTTCTTAATCCCACTAATGCCAGGGGTGTTGATTCATACAAATGGCTGCCACATGTTCTCCAACATTGAGGTGGTGTTTCTGTTGTGGATATGTTACCGGGAAGTCCAGACGGTTCTGTCTGCAAGTCCAGAGACCCCCTCTGTGAGGGAACAGGCCCCTGGACCTCCCTGCACCTGCAGAGGGAGGCGCGCTGGCCTGGGCAGGGAAGGCGAGCCTAGCTGGGGCTGCCCGCCTGCATTTACAGCAGGAACACCCCTCCTTGTGCCCTATTCAGTGCTAGGCACACGTGTCACCTCAATGTGCTATTCCACCCTTTCATTCCTTGCTGCACATGTGTGGGGTCCTTTTTCACCAGGGATGACCTAAAACAAATGTCCAGTCAAAATGCAACATGCAACAAACAGATTCCAAATCACACATGGCCTCAACTGCTTTTGCAGCTGTCTCGGTAAAATTCTTCCCCACTGACACCAAAAGCTTCCTTCTGTCCCCAACCTGTTTAACATTAAATCCTCCCTTCTAGCTCAAATAACCCTGCAGACTGTGATCCTCCTGTCACCCTGCTTACCCCCATCCTCTCCTTAATCCTCCCTTCTTCTGTGGAAAAGCTCAGGATGAGTTCAGTTTTTCAAAAGTCCTGTTGTTTCTCTTGGACCCTCACGCTCACCTCCCTTGTCAATGAAAACCTCGCTGTGTAAGGGACATAAAACAGCAGAGGGACATCTGATTCAATGAAAAGAAAGACTTTGATTAGGAGCCAAGATGGGGTTCACCTGCTGTCCTTTCCACTTGCCATCTCTGTGACTTCGGGCAAAGTCCTGAAGTCGTGCAGCACACGACGTCTATCACCATAGACCCTGTCTCTGAGTCATGGTCCCATATCCATGAAATGTGGGTGATAATACCTTTCTCACGTGATTATGGAGAACAAACACCAAATGTGAGAGTGAATTGGTGATAGGCAAAGGATGCCATTAACATCACTGCCAATTTTGTTAGCCACGTTCACAGAAACCGCAATGAGATAGGTAGCTCGTTTTTTGTTTTATGTTTCCTAAAGACATGAATGCATCACATAGCGCAAAAATGCAGAGACATCATCCATCCGATGTCCTTATTATTTGTCCTGAGCTAGGTGGCTTAGTGGAGAAATGTAATGACTTTCTGAGTAACTTGGTTCGATTTCCTTGCAATTAATAGATTCAGTAGGTCTAATCTTAATATCTCTATTGCCCAGGACTTAGTTCAGATTATAAGAGGTAAACTTTATTTGAATGCAGGGCAGCCGTCATACCCTCCCACTGGGCTAAAGCTTGTGAAGCTAGTGGGCAGGTGCAGGAGGAGTCGTTGTTCCCTAAACAAACTCTGCGAAACTGGCTGCTCTGCAACATATTTTTAAGGTTCCAGCTGACATGAAGAACTCTCAGTCCCTGACGACAAACGATGAGAAGTCGTATGTGATATCTCAATGGAATGTTGAATGTTAGATTCTGAGAAGCGTGGAGGTGGCCATCCAGATGCAGCACCTTTTGGGGGGCTGCTCTGTCACTGAGCCCATAGCCAGGGCTCCGATGTCAGAACAGGCTCAGCTTCTGCCTCTGAACTACCCCATGAGCACTTTTCAAGTTGCTTGTAGTTAGGACAAATCAACATGCTTCTCCCTTCCTTCATTTCCAGGAGGCCTCTCCATCTGCTTTGCAAATGCAAAGAGTTTAGTTTTCCTAGTGGGTTCCCCCTTCATTTGTCCTGACACGTCTCTTCGTATCAAAAACTCGGTATGGTGTGTTTTGGACTTAGGCTCTTCTCTCTGCCACAGCAGCCCTGGGAGCAGCTTAGCACATTGCGTACGCAATGTGAAAGGGACGTAAAAATGTTAGCTATCAGGATTCAACATTGTCAAGTGCCCTGAGAGAGCAAGGAGAAGCCACGATGCCTTCAATGACCTGGCTTCGAAAGTCACACACAGTCACCTCCACAAAACGTTGTTGGTCAGACAACCAGCTTTGACTCAGTGTGTGAGGAGATGACACAGGGTGTCACTACCAGGGGGTGAGGGTCATTGGAAACGGGCTGCTACATGTATCGTCAGCACACATTTTTAAATTGGCATCTAAAACATTTTTCATGAGTTCAAATAGTTGTGACGGTTATTCTTATGTATTATGTATTATCCAGATACACATTTATGTTAGCATATATTGTGGAAATAGAAATGAACATATATTTATATATTTTAAATATATATATATATTTTATTTATTTTTTTTTTATTTATTTTTTTTTTATATATTTTATTTTTAAGTAGTCTCTACACCCAGCATGGGACTCAAACTCACAACCCAGAGATCAAGAGTCGCACACTCTCCCATCTGAGCCAGCCAGGTGCCCCGGCGGAAATATAAATATATTTTAATGAAAACTTTGGATCTGTTGATTTCTCTCACTCCATATATGGAGGATGTCCATACCAATGGAAAAGAAACTTGGCCTCATTTTAAAACTTCCAATTAAAATGGTCTGTCAAAATATACTTCCCAAATCTCACTCCAACAAAAAGAAAGAGAGAGATACCGGGAGAGGGAGAGGGGGAGACAGCCACGCGGCCTTCCTGTGAGTTTGTCACCTGGACTCAGGAAGGCGTTGGCATTTCTTAATGGGTGTGCTCGTTGCTCTGCACTGACTTGGCACTCCCCTCAGAGAGACGCATTTTCAAATTATGCCTCTTCTTAAGTCTGGACTATTTCTACACTTTGAGACAAGGCCTGACCAAACGGTTCCAAATGGGCATATGTTAGTTGCAGGAGGACAGTTATGGAAGGCAGGTGGGAGAGGAGATGGGAAAGGCCCCAGAAGCCCCTTCAGCAGATCAGCTTTAGGCACCGTACATGCTGAGGCTGTGGATGTGAACCCTGGCTGAAAGCTGCCTAGCCTCGGAAGGGGTCAGTGGCACACGACCCCCAGTCTGAATCAGCACAGTTTCCCATCCCACAGTGCTGTTTTGAGTACAGTGTAGACGCCATGTAGGATGGGCTCTTTGAGGGCCCCTCAGAGAGTACAAGGGCTTCTTTGCCATGGGCTTGCATGTTCTTCATGGCAGGAACCAAGTATTCGGTGCCTTTATGACTGTAGTGCTGGCTCAGAGCAGTCCGTTACAGGGAGCCGGTGGCACGATGCCGCCACTCCTTCTCCATCCTCCCACACACCCACAGCCAACGTCACTGATTGATTGTGACACGGTTTTCAACAGGGCTGACGTGTGGCCTCAGAATCCTTTGCGACACAACCTCAAGAGGCTCTCTCAATCTATCCTATTTAGCACTCTGAGTTTCTCCAAGTGAGTGGCACCAACCCACCCACCCCCCACCCCCACACCCCCACTAGAAGCCACACAGCGCACCCTCAGACTCCAAGTGCACCCTGTCTGCCTTCCTGGGAAACCATCCACCTCCAAAAATATTGTCTTGAGACTACTCTGACTTTGTGACGTCCTCGGGCCAGTAGAATGGAGGGAAAGTGATCATGTGACTTTAATTAGCACTTAGAGAAACTCCCAGAAGGGAGCACCCTCCTCTTCTGTAACAGGAAGTAGGTTGGGGAAGTGCTTGTTTTTTTTTTTTTGTTTTTTGTTTTGTTTTGTTTGTTTGTTTTTTTAGTGTTCTGAGTTTCCTTCAGGCATCCATCAGGCTCTTTAAGGAAGGAAGCAATGTATCAGTTGGTAGCAAACATGACGAAGTAGAGAGGAGGAGGCCAGACATGAGCGCCTATTGGTGGACTCCTATTTATCACGTGGTTTATCAGCTGGCAAAATGGGCTTTCTGTTTCAAGCCTGGTTTGTCCATCCTCCTCCCCATCTCCAGCACAGATGAGAGTGTGGCCGGGATGTTGCTTCAGGAGGAGTCGTTTTTATCCTGAGACGCTGGGGATCTCAGAGAGATTCAGCAGAACCACCCCCACTCCCAACATTGGTTGCTAGACTCTTGAGGACGTCAACATGGCATTGTTGAATATACTTGTTACTAAATCATAATTGTCAGCCTTCATGTGCCCTATATGTTATAGGTTTGCTACACAGCAGGTTATTATTACAAATTAGGTAAGATTGACATCGGGAGTTCTGATTGCCTTATATTCTCTATGGAAGTGAAAACTCCCAACATCACTTATCAATGGGATTGTTATGAGCCTTGATACCTGTCATGATACCAGGCCAGGTCTCCTGTCAATATTGCTCAATTTGTCAGAAGCCCTCACACGGCCTAGTGTGGAGCACAGGGTAGATGTGAAATGAATAGTTGTCCAGTGCATGAACACATTACCGAAGGGGATTAGGGCGGTGCTAGAATAGAACACAGTATTGGGGCTGACAGTGAATCATGCAAGTGGCGCTTCTTGCCAGCAATGTCCCAATCATCAACAGAAGACACATCCAAGCAGTGACATGACTCCTGTGACCTGGTCCTTCTAGAAATATCAGCTAGGCCATTTCCTCAAGTCACATGGTAGGCCCTGGGATTGGACTCCTTTCACATCCTTAGGAATGCAGGCTCTTGTCTTCCCAGGGACCCTCAAATACACACCCCATTGCTCATGTCCTCTGGGGAGCGGCTATGGGAACCTAGGGCCTTACAGGAAGGAAGAAGGTTCAGGGAAGGCCAGGACCCACAGTTATTTTAAGCCTGAGTTCTCTCAGTTCAAACAGGGGTCATACTTCTTTCTTGAAGGCAGAAGAGCCTCAAAACTGGCATAGGTTTAATCAAAAGAATACCAGCTTGGGATTTGGCAAAGGTGGCCTTCCTTCTACTTCTGTCATTTGCGTCCTAGAGCTAGTCCCTTCCCATCTTGCAGCCTGAGCCTGTCAATCTTTAAAACCCATCTACTCAGAAATTGTGGAGAACCTCCTACTTGCCAGAGGCAGTTCTAGATGCTGAAGATAAGGTTATTAAAAAAAAAAAAAGTCCCTATTTTCATAAAACCTTTAGTGGCAGGAGATAAGCTATAATCAAATAAAAATAAAGTATGGCAGGTGATGGCATAGGGGGAGAAAAGATAAGCAGCAGAGTAGAAAAAAATAGTTAAGGGGAAGACTTGCTGTTTTATATGCATATGAGCTGGTGGAAGGAGGTCAAGGAAGGTGCTGGGAATGGCAATGCACACCCACCCCCCAAGGTCCCCCACTCCTGTGAGGGACTGCAAGGGGGAGATACCCGGCAGGAGGGAGCTGGGAGGTTGTCCAGAGGAAGTGCATTCCGGGAAGTGCAAAGGCTCCCAAGGCCTGAGCAGAGCTGTGTGTCCCTCCCAGGAACAGAAAGCAAGTCATTGAGGCTGGAGAGGAATCAACCAGGAGTGGAGCCCCTGTGGGTCACAGCCAGGACTTGGCATTTCCTTCTGACTGGGGCGGAAAGAAAGCCATGGGAGGCTTGGACGGTGCATTCAGAACGGAGGGCTAAGAGAACAATTAAGACAAGTCAGATTCTGCATATTTGACAGGATGTGCTCATTGACTTAATACAGAGTTTGAGAGAAAGAACATAGTTAACTCGAACTGTAAGATTTTGGATCTGAGCAATTGGGAAAAGAAGTCTGAGATTTGCTGGAACACTTGAGATTGTTAAAAGAAAAAAAAAAAGCCACTTAACAAACATGAGTGCAGTTTGGAGCCTGTTACTTTAAGGTGCCTCGTAGAAATCCAGAAGGTCCCAGTGCAGAGTGGGGTGTCTGGGTCAGGAGACCAGGAGAGAATCCCAGGTCATGCTGTCTTTCGGAGGTAGGCTATCTCCCCCGAACCACAGAACACAGAAAATGAGTTAAATGGCTGTTTTTCTCAGTTCTCCCAGTGATTATTCGAGAATACAATGTCCAGTGTGTAGGAGATTAATTCGTTATATGCAATGTGTGCTTTAGAGCGGTGGTCCCCGAAGTGTCACCCCGTGCACGGCGGCATTGTCACCTGGGAACGTGATAAAAATGCTGAGTCTCGGGCAGCCCGGGTGGCTCAGTGGTTTAGCGCCACCTTCAGCCCAGGGCCTGATCCTGGAGACCTGGGATCGAGTCCCACGTCGGGCTCCCTGTGTGAAGCCTGCTTGTGTCTCTGCCTGTGTGTGTGTGTGTGTGTGTGTGTGATGAATGAATGAATGAATGAATGAATAAATAAATAAATCTAAAAAAGAAAAATGCTGACTCTCAGAACACACCACCCATCCCAGACTCACAGGATTAGAAACTAGGGGTAAGGAGCACTCGTTGGAACACTATCTAGTGCTTAGTACACACTCAGCAAACACGTCTCTATTTATCTAATCTATACATTTCGCACAACGTGGCTGATTCGCTCACTTACATGCTGTTTCACGGTCCACCCATATTGCAGCACGTACCTGTACCCCATTTCTCTTTCTTTCTGCGTAATATTCCATTGCAGGGATATCTACATTTTAGTATCCACTCACTCATTGACGGGCACTTGGTTGCTTCCCATTTCTTGGCTGTTGCAAGTACATGCTGTTGCAAGTGAACATTCACGCACACGTCTTAAACAGGCATATGCTTTCATTTTTCTTGGGGAAACACCTAGAAATGGAATTGCCGATTATATGAGGCTGCCATAGTTAACCATTTAAGGAGCTGCCAACCTGTTTCCCAAAGTGACTGTACCCTTTTACATTTCCACTAGTGATGTAGAAGGGCTCTGCTCTCTCCACATCCTCACCAAGACCTGTAATTACCTAAATTCTTGATATTTATGTTTAACATGCTAATTCTCAGCACGCCTTCTTCTCCAATAAGCACGGTTAAGGAAATAAGTTTTCCCTTTAAGTGCTGATTTGGCTACATGGTCACATTTTCTTTTTTCATGTTGTATTCCGTTCCTGCTTAATTAAAAATATTTTTGAACTTTCCTTATTATTCTCTTTTGACTCAGTACTATCTAGATGTATATGTCTTTTTTTTTTTAAGATTTTTATTTATTTGAGAGTGAGAAAAAGAGAGAGAGTGCACACAAGCAGAGGGAGGGGCAGAGGGAGAAGCAGACTCCCCACTGACCCTGAGATCATGACCTGAGACAAATTCAGACACAACCTAATGAGCCACCCAGGCACCTAGCTGTATTTCTTAATTTCCAAATTTATTGTGGAAAGAGAACATACTTTCTGTGATTTAATATCAAACTTCATTGAGGCTTAAATCTTACTGCCCAGCATTAACACGCATGCTCCAAAAGGATGTCAAATAAGCAATTATTAAAAATAGCGTTTGATATGTGGGCATAAGGACACATTTTTCAATCATGTTCCTCAAACAGTGTATGAACATGCTGCATGATTACTGATTTTTGCTTCCTTTTTCCTACAGTTTCCTGCCAGTTACAATCTCTAGGTGTGATGGTTGGTTTGTGTATTTCACATGCGATTGTGGCAGTTTTGTTTCACATATTTTGAGGTAATATTTTAGGTGCATTTTAAATAAGAAATGATTAGGGATTTTTTTAAAAAAATATTTTATCATTATGAAGTGGCCATTACATCTAGTAAGGCTTCTTTTTGCCTGAAAAACATTTGAATATCATATAGATATACCAGCTTTCTTTCCATGACTATTTACATAATATTTTTCTGTCCTTTCTGTGGATCTTTATTGATGTCAAAAATACTTGTGAAGTACATATATTCTGATAGTCCTTCTTCTGAACCAGTATTTAATCCATTTATACTTGGACTTATATTTAATATTATTATTGTAATTTTAAGAATCTTGTTCACTAGCCTATGTGCTCTTTTTCTCCTACCTACCTCAGGATTTTTTTAATTATTATGTTTCCCTCTATTATAAAGTTCATGTTACTGAACAATTACCAGCTGACACAATTCAAACTAGCTTCATGTGATACGAGTTTAATTTTAAAGGGACTATTTAAGGGGCACCTGGGTGGCCCAGTGGTTGAGCATCTGCCTTTGGCTCAGGGCGTGATCCCGGGGTCCTGGGATCGAGTCCCATGTCAGGGTCCCTGCATGGGACCTGCTTCTCCCTCTGCCTGTGTCTCTCTCTCTCTGTGTCTCTCATGAATAAATAAATAAAATCTTTAAAAAGTGGGGGGCGGGGTGTGTATACTAATTTAAAATGCAGCGGGAAGGATTAAGGAAACCTAAAAGGCTAGTAAGGAAGGGGCTCTATTTCAAACCCTACCCCTAAAGGAATGAGGGAAGAGAGGAGTTACTAGAATCTACAGATGGAGGAGTCCGAGAGAGAGAGCTGCCTGATGGAAATGGAGATCTTGACTCAGGGAAGCAGCCAGCCCACTGCAACCAGACAGCCAGGCAGTGGAAGAAATAATCCCAGCCCCACACCCACCTTCAGCCTCTCATCCTCCATCCCCCTCTGCTTCCCTCTGGTTCTCCCCTTTGGTGGAATCCAATCAGAAGACAGAAGGCAAGGGTGCCCATTGATGCAGCCCCAACAGATCCCAGGCACCAAGGAGGACGGAGAGGGGTTGAGAATGGACTTGGAGGAGCAAAGGGAAGCTGTCTGAGAAGAGTTCTGCTCTGTTCCTATTCTTTGATTGGAATTGCTTTTGAACCTAAAACAGGTGGACTGCTCTTACCTTCATCTAAAACTAATTTCTGCTGGTCTCCTGGGTAATGCAAGGTTCTTAAAATATGTCAATTACACTTACTGCTCTTAAAGCTTATAAATTATTAGGGACTAAGCCTAGGGGCTCAGTCGGTTAAAGATTTTATTTATTTATTCACAAGAGACACACAGAGAGAGGCAGAGACATAGGCAGAGGGAGAAGCAGGCTCCCTGCTGGGACCCTGATGTAGGACTCGATCCCAGGACCCCGGGATCATGACCTGGGCCCATGCTCAGGCAGATGCTCAACCACTGAGCCACCCAGGTGCCCGGGCTCCGTCACTTAAGCATCTGCCTTCAGCTCAGGGTGTGATCCCAGGATCCCTGGATCCAGCCCCATGTTGGGCTCCTTGCTCAGTGGGGAGCCTGCTTCTCCCTCTGCCTCTCCCCTTTGCTCCTGCTAGTTCCCTTCCTCTTCTCTTGTTTTCTCTCTCTCTCAAATGAATACAGTCTTTGAAAAAAAAAAAAACCTTATAAATTATTATACATATTGTATTTCTACCTTTCTTACCCAAGCAAGCATACCGTTAGTGTTATAGCAATGTTCATTTAGGTTCAGGACTTTTCTTGTTCTTCCTCTTTGCAGCTCAGCTCATCAGTTTAGTAACAAGTTGCTGGAAATAAATCCTTGAGAATTTCTATTGCTGAGGAACTGGCTGTAAACTTTTTAAAAATGCATTTCTCTGAAATTGTTGTTTTCACCTTTATTCTTGAAATCTATTTTCACTGATTTTTTATTTTGGTTTCATGTTTGTTTTTGTTTTTGTGCTTCACCCCGATGTGTCTGGGTGAGGATTTCTTTTTCTTTTATTTAAGACCTGCTTGGCTTCTATCTGTATGTGGATGTTTCTCATAGGTTCTGGAAAATGCTCAATTTCTATTCCAGGGGTCTTTCTTCTCCATTCTCTCTCCTCTTGTGGAATGCTAATCAAACACATATTAAGCTTCCTAGAGTATGTTTCCTTTCTTTCTTCCTCATTTTGTGTATTTTTTAATCTTTGTTTCATGCTCTAAAACTTCTGGTTTTTCAATTCATTTTTTTCTTGCTATAACAAACCCGTATTTGATTTTTAATAAGTTATGGTTATTGTATTTTTCACATCAAGGTTTTCTAATTGACTCTTCTTCTAGGTATTTCCAGGCTTATCTGTTACCTTTTTAAATTATCATAGTTGCTACTGTTTCCTGTCTTGTATGTCTGATATTTGATGTCTTTGCCGCTATTTTTCTATTGTGTACAACATACAACACACCCACACAGTTTTGCCTTCTAAACAAGTACCTTTAATTGATTCCTAATTTTCAGCAACAGGGCGGGTGGGTTGGGGGAAACTAGCTGCAAACAAATCTTCTGCCTACCTCTGATCCAGATTTATCTAGCACAGTAGCTCCTCGAAGTTAACCAAAAATTATACTGGCTAAGTGTCAAGAAAGGCAACAGTTGAAATGAATGGATCCTCGTACATCAATTATTAAAGAGACAAAAAGCCATCTTCAAGGAAATAAACTCAAGTGGTAATCCTAAACTGAAAATTATTTTAATAGCAAGTAACAATGCATTTTAAAGGGGATTAATATTCACCAAACGTCCAACATGTGTTCATTGCTTTGGAAACCAAATGAAGTTATTCATCTGTCCGAGGGTAGGGAATCTCTCCAGTGCATGAATAACAATAGTAAGGGTCAAATCATTTAGATCATTTACCCAGGGTTACACAGTGGGAGATCTGAGTTTAGAACCCAGATCTAAAAGCAAAGTTTCCTGTGGACTGTTCCAAAATTAAAGCCATGAGCCCAAGGAGGAGAGGTAGGATAAGGTGACGCTAAAATTATGAATCACTTAAACCAGAATGGAGAGATTGGACAAAAAAGTATGTTGCATAATTTAGGCGATTTCCTTGTTTGGGAAACTCTTCACTTTGTCTCCAAGGAAAATGTAGTTCCTTTGCCTCTGGCTGACTGCAGCAAGCCTCAGCAAGCTCCTGCGGCCTTCCACTCTCCCCTCACATCGGGATTGGAAGAAAGCTATAACACCAAGAAGCTCTAAGAATGAGAAGACATAAAACATTTTGACATATTGCTCACTTGCTCCCTCCTAAAGATTCATATTTCAAAATGAACCATATAGCTCTCTGACCCTTTGAGCCACTTCATACTAAATTTTATAAACATGCAATTTCAGAATTGTAAAATACTAGGCATGATGCTTCCCTATTTTATTGAAATAGAAGCAGACCCCAGGGGGTTTAATCACTTGCGTAAGGTCACACAGATGGTTAGCAGTATTTTGGGACCCCCCCCCTTTGCTTGTTTGTCTCCCTAAACATGTGTTTCTTTGTTGAGAATCGTGCATATTCAGCAGAAAAGCAAAACATTCCTTGCTTCTGTATTTTTGAATCCTTCACTTTATTTTTCAATCTTTCGGAAATTATATAGATTTTCAGCTGACCCTCCAGGCAAAGGAAATTTCATACCTGGGGCCAGGTGATTCCTATGGTCTGTTTCCACTGAACGTCAGGACTTAGTACTCAAAGCATAGTGTGTCATTCTCTGGCTTCATTTTTCCCTCTAAATCTTTATGAAAACTTGGCTTCTGTTTCCTTCTTTTAAAATGGATGTTGTCTGAATTATTTGATTTCCAAGGATCCTTACTCTCTCTATGATTACATGAGTTTGATTTTCTTTTTTTTTTTTTTTAAGATTTTTATTTATTTATCCATGAGAGACAGACACACACACACACACACACACACACACACACACAGAGACTTCCATGCAGGAAGCCCGATGCAGGACTCCATCTCCGGACTCCAGGATCCCGCCCTGGGCCCAAGGCAGGCACCAAACCGCTGAGCCACCCAGGGATCCCCTGATTTTCATTTCAAATAATATATGTGGGACTATATATTTTGCAGCAGGCTTTGTGATAAGCAAAGATAATACAAAAACTCATTATGTTCCTTTCCTGCCCTGGAGGAACTTGAATTCAAGAGAGGAAGGCAGACCTGAACACATAATTTTCACATAATAAATGCAATATAATAAAAAGATACAGTTTGCCTATATTGTCTCCTTTGAGCATTCTATCTACGATTTAAAAAAAAAAAAAATCAACTCCAGACTACTCCCTTAGAAAGCTCATCGGAGGGCCGAGCATCCTGTTTCAACATATACCAGTCATAAAATGAAAAGTCTATCTTTAAACTCACTTCTTTCAATGGGCTAAGTCTTGCCAGCTGGGTGCAGGGCGTGGATTTCAGATTGTAACAGGATGTTGCAAGTACTTTGTACACAATGCCTTTAAGATCTCAGTGGAATGATGGCGCCCCATTGAGAAACTTCTGTCAACCTTGCAGCTGCTCGGTGGCCAACCCCTCCACCCGCACCTCACAGTTAATCCAGACTAAATGCTTACAGAAATGGCTTGTCTGGAAAGGGTGAGCTCATGCCCCAATGACTGAAATGACTTCCAGGCAGTTCCCAACCCCCACAAGCACAAGCCCTGTTTCGGAGGCGATTGTGCAAGACCTATCATCACACCTTGGCTGGAGCTGGCAGTGGGAACCTGCCTTAGACTTGTGTGTTTATAATTCACCTCAAAGTAGGAACCAACACAGAAACATTCCATAAGTAGAATAAATCCTTGCTATCAGCTGGCCCATCCTCTTCTACTTACAATGGGGAAATCAAGGCCCTGGGATAAGTTGTGACTTCTAAATGGACACAGCAACAGCGTGGCAGGACAAGCTAAAACTAGAGCTCTTATTGTCTGGTTCAAATTTCAGCACTCTTGCCAAAACTCTACAGCTTCGGCTTCAAGAATGACTTCTACCCTTGGATTTCCCTGGAATATACTACCTATCATCTATTTATCCTTTTTTTAGGCAGCTATTAGCTGAAGCTCTTCTCAGCTCCTCCTATTCTTGCTTCTCAGCTTTTATCTGCAACGCACCATTACTGACCCTTTCTTCTATTATGGGTTTTCTCATCTATTTTATTTTTAAGAATATTGCACTAAAATCTCACTCATGATCATTGAGGTTGTTTTGGTGCCTCCTTAAATGTTGTGCCCCAGTTATGTCCCAGCCCCACTTTTAGGTTCCAGAGCCTTTTTGGTAAAGTAACAGGGGACATTTGGAGGTCTGCTCAACTAGGGCACAGAAGTCTAAGATGAACAGTTCATGAGAAAGGCTCAGAAAATTTCGAAGGCGAGACAGGAGATGCTCAGGAGGCTGGTCTTCTCAGGGACCACAAATACAGAGAAAGAGACCATGAAGAGGGATCCCTGGGTGGCGCAGCGGTTTAGCGCCTGCCTTTGGCCCAGGGCGCGATCCTGGGGAACTGGGATCGAGTCCCACGTCGGGCTCCCGGTGCATGGAGCCTGCTTCTCCCTCTGCCTGTGTCTCTGCCTCTCTCTCTCTCTGTGTGTGATGTGACTATCATAAATAAATAAAAATTAAAAAAAAAAACAAAAAAAACAAGAGACCATGAAGATGAGCTATTCCCGGAGCAAGGCCAGCTATCAGGAAATCACCCACAGTGGGTTTTAAACCAGCTCCTACAGAACTCCTTGGATGGGGGGCAGCCCCCAAAAGCTTCACCCACGTTCGGTAGGATGGAGCTCACATGTAAGAAACTGGGGGTGCCCTTCACCGGCTGTACTTTCTAAACAATGGCTCTGAAGCATATCAAGTTGCTCTGGCAATCTTTGGCCTCAATGCTCACGATGCTAAGCCAGCATCTAGAATTTGGTGTGCTGGAAACCGGCCAGCCGCAGTTAGGCATCTGTGCAGGGGTGGCCGGGCAGGTGTGCTGCCACGGTAGTCATTCGATTGACCTCCCGTTGCCTGAGCTGGAGTGCAGGCACAGACCCACTCCAGCCTTCACCTGTTCCCAGCCTGGGTGGGGTCTTTTAACAATCTGACCAATTGTCTTTATCTACTAATGGATGCAAACTTCCTGAAGGCTTTTTCCAGTCACTATTTCCAGCTCAGAGCTGAGTGGATGCTCAATATGTGGTACCCATAGGAGTCCCACAGGAAAGAAATGAGTTTAAACAGATGGGCCAACTTTTTCAGGAAAAGAACAAAAAGTCAATATTTTAGTTCTGAAGGCCATGGGCTATCTCTCACAGCTGCCCGGCTTTGCCCCTGCAGTGCTGAGAGATGCTGGTAAACGAACGGGTGTGGCTGTGTTAACGACAGTTTATTTATGGTCATTGAGATGTGAACTGCATACAATGTTAATGTTTCATAAGATATTATTATTTTTAGACTGCTTCAACTATTTAAAAATGTAAAAGAAAAAAATTCTTAGCACTTGGGCTGCTTTGCCAATCCCAACAAACCTTGTGTGTTCCACTCCCATCAAAAGCTCTTGTATTTCAGCCTGAGTTCAAGCCCAATGCCAGCCTTCCCAGAAAAAAAAAAAAAAAAGCAGCTTAATAAAACAAGTATCCCAAGAAAAGGTCAATAATTATGATGTAAAGGGTCATCTTAGTAAAGGAATGATAAATGTCAGGATCCAAAGACTAGGAAGAGAGATATGCAGGCAGTTTTGTTGGGTGATTAGGTTATTTTGTTGGGGCATTTTCTGTTTGGTGGAGTCAATGCTTAACTCTGGCTCGTGTGTTTGTTTGCTCGATTGTTTGCTTTTAAGATCTATTTATTTATTTATCAGATAGAAGATGAGTGGGCAGAGGCAGAGAGAGAGGGAGAGGGAAACTCAAGCAGACTCCATGCCGAGCGTAGAGACGGTTGTGGGACTCAATCTCATGACCCTGAGATCACGACCTGAGCTGAAACCAAGAGTCGACCGTTAACGGGCTGAGCCACCCAGCTGCCCCCTGTTTGTTTTTATTATTGCTGTTGTTGTTTGCGTGTTTGGTTTTGTTTTTTTGCAAGGACGACTTGTCAGAGCTAAGGGGTTTCGTTAATTCGATGTGTTTCTCTAGCGATTAATAGAATAATCGATCCCACGTGGTTTTGTAGTACGTTAATATTATTCTCCCCTATCACCCTTACAACGAATTCCACAGAGTCAACAGAACCAAGATTGTTAGCAGCATAGCTAAGTTACAGATGAAGACTGGAGAGACATAAGTGCTCGATCAACCTCCCACAGCTCGAACGCACAGGGCAGGTGGTTGAGGCCTAGCTCAGCAATTCACTCGGTACCACTGGGTACTCCCTAGCACACCCCTCCTTCCGTGGCAATGGCATAGAATAGGCACCATGAGAGATCCAGAGGTGAGGAGGTTTTGAGGCAGGAGAGAGAAAAACAAACGATTACTGAGCACAGTAAAAGGTACACTAGCCAGCAGAGGTAGCAGCCCTGGTGACTGCACTTGCAGGGGGTCTCTGCCTGTGGGAAGGCAAGTGGAGCCCTACTCCATGGATATCTGGGGGTACTCATGTGATAAACACCACACTACGGACGGTCAGAGGGACAGGATTTCTGGAATGTTTCAATCCCTCCCTATCCCTACAAACGACATAGACCGAAAAATAAGAGGTAATGCTTAGCCCTAAGGAGCAAATACCTCATTGTGCATTAACACAGTCGAAGGGAAGCATCTCCAAAGGCAGCCGGACATGGGTATGTCCTGTCCTTCAGGGGCATGTGCGCCCGACAGAACCAACAGTGCAGAGCTGCCATGATAAAAGCTGCACACATTTATTTTTTCTTCCCCCCAGGCCCCCTGACCCTATGTAGTGAAGAAGCTGAAGACATAACTGTCTTGACTCACACTGGCCTAGAGGAGGATTATTCACTTATGCCTTCTATTTGACTCCACAACTCCTAATTGGTATGAACTAACATCGTGTCACATTAAATATTTATTGTGCCAGCACATCTGTGTCTCCGGAAAGTAAGCAAGGGAACCCAAAGTTAGAATTCTTGTCATGCCACTCGGAGGCTGTGCTATAGCTCTGCCTTGAAAGCCCTGTTCTGTCAGGATCTGGAGCCTGAATCTGAGGATGAGAGCTCGATCTTTCAACCAAAGTCTTCTTGACTGACTAGAGGATTTGCTGAGGTGAGCCAGGATGTCAGCTGGCCGAACTTGGCTAGGAGGTCCACCACGTGTTTGAATACCACACGTTAAATAAAGAACTTTCTTAATTTTGACCAGTAACAGAGGTACCAATAATAATAATAATAAAAGTGACATCTTTGAGGCCCTACTGTGTGTCAGCCACAACACTGGGTGCATTACACACCCCAGGTCTACCCCACAGGATGGGCCGGTAATGTAGCCAACATTATACAGAGATTAAGTGCAAGGACTCTGAAACTGGATGACCTATTTGAATCTTGGCTGTATGATCATAGAAAAGGAGCATGAATAATTAATAATAATAATACTAATAATAATAAGTTGACTTGGGCACGTTGGTGGCTTAGTTGCTTAAGCATTTGCCTTCAGCTCAGGTCATGATCTCAGGGTCTTGGGATCGAGCCCCTCATCATGCTCCCTGCTCAGGGGAGAGGCTGCTTCTCTCTTCCCTCTGCCTGCTGCTCACCCTTCTTGTGTTCTCTGTGTGTGTGTGTGTGTGTGTGTGTGTGTCCAATCAATAAGTAAAATCTTAAAAAAAAAAAAAAAGAAAAGAAAAGATGTGGCAGGTTGAATTATGCCTCTCCCAAAGATATGTCCATGTAAAATCCCTGGAACCTGTGAATGTAACCTTATTTGGAAAAAGTGTCTTTGCCAATGTAATTAAGGATCTTGAGATGAAATCATCCTCAATTATCCATCTGACCCCTAAATCTGATGACAAGTGTCCTTATAAGTAAAAGGCAGAGAGAGATTTGGGACAGACACACAGGGACCACAGAGGGGGCAATGTGACCCCAGAGGCAGAGATGGGGGTGAGGCAGTCCCAGGGCTCCAAGTCGAGGATTGCGGACAACCACCAGCAGTTGGAAGAGGCGAAGACTGGATTCTCCGCTGGACTTCCAGGAGGGGTGTGGACCCGCTGACTTCTTGACTTGAGACTTTCAGCCTCCAGAACAATGCGAGAACACATTTCTGGTGTTTTAAGCCAAGTGTTCACAGGGATCGGTGGGAGCTATAGCGGAGGCTGCCCACCACACAGTCCGTTCCCCACCGAGAGGACAGAGCAAACCTTTGAATCATGTCAATCATATAACTCTTAAGTTGAAAACTGGATCCTGACTTTCCATGGTCAAATGAAACCCAACCTTCTCTCTGTGGCTTTAAGATATTTTGTGATCAGACGTCTGCTTACCTCTTTTTCTCACTAACTATGCTCTATTAGATCATCTCTTTTATTTTTATTCCTCGAACACACTAAATTCTTTCATAACTCAGGGAATTTGCTCTTGCTTCTTCTTCTGCTTGGAGAAGCCATCCCCAGCTGTTCCCAGAGGCTGGTGTCCTCCCATTAGTCAGGAACCCAGATTCTTCAGATTGTTGCCTTCACTTCCCTTCCTCCAAGGCCCTTCTTATTTCCTAATTTTATTCCTCCTAATTTTATTTTCCTTGGTTGAACTTGTTTAGTTGTTTGTTGTTAAGCACTTACCGGAATACATGCCAAGTCAGCTTGGTACCTGGTACCCAGACAAGCCGGGTCTCACATCAAATACACATCAACATTGTATGGAGAAGCTGGGCTGATTTAGAAGGGCCCAAATGCCAAACTGGGGAGCCAGGGCATTCTCTCAGAAGGCAATTTCTGAACAGAATGTTGATGTGGTCAAAAGAAAGATCGAAAGGATTCCAGAATCAGGTAGAAGAGTGATCAGTGGGGAAAGCCTAGGGAGATCCTGAATACAGAGACAAGACAGAGGTAATATGGGGCCGTGGCATGGGGATGGATGGGGCCTGTGAATTGTTTCATAAAAAAATATTTTATGGAAACATTCCTACATGTTTGTGCCTGAGTATATTTGGCAGGAATCCAAATAAATCTCTACGTTCCATTCTGAATATCACAGGGTTCCTGCAATTCTATTTCTGGCCAATTCTGACTCTTTCAAAAGAGAATGTCTATGCAGATATTGTCATAAAAATAGAAGGGACTTTTGCCACCGAGAATAAGTCACCTTTATCCCGTAAAATACTTTTATGTCCCCGTGATCACCAGGCATTTGATACATACTCTGTTGGCACATTTTTGAATTGCCAGCAAAATTGATGACATCTCTTCACTACGTGGTGAGTCATCTATAGCGTCCTTCTATAAACACATCAGCACAACAGGAAAAAAATACTCATCAGTGCTCCAATACACTGGCCCTGCCTCTAATTTCTCTTTGTGTTGTGTTTTTCCAAAAAGAAAGGGGAGAGGGACCGAGACGGAGAGATGGATTTTTGATTCTCTCTCTGGAGTGGCCATTGGCACTGGATACAAGGACTTTGTCCTGGCATGGCATTTAGAACAGGAAGTTTAAGCTACATAGCTGTGGTTTCTCGGCCTAGAATTGGGCCAATCTTTCCTTCCTTTTGGTGGCTCAGATCATATATTGTTAGAGCTAGAGAGAAACCCACTTCACCCTCAGCTTCCTGATCTGAATAAGGAAGTGGTTGAACTAGATAAGCTTGAAGAAACCAAGATCTTAAAAGCCTATGATTCTGAATGTCCACACACACACACACACACACACACACAAATGCAGCAAGATTTTGCTTGGGGGACCTAGTGCATTGTATACACTCAATAAACATTTGTTGATTTGATGTTGTTTGATCTTATCTAATCCAACATCATCTGCTTTCCATTTTCAAAAGGATGTGGGTTGTTCAGCTTCTTATCCTTGCTAATGAATTCAGTTCCTGGCTTATTGTACAAAATGCTGTGCGTGTGGAGAAGATGGCTGGTACAAGCTTAGTAGGGGCAGCAGAAGAGGAAGCTTCACCGAAGAGGTGATATTTGGGTCCTGAGGCATAAATAGAAGTTTGCAAAACAAAAACTGATGAGAAAGGGCATCTGAGGACAAGAGAATTATGTGTGTAAAAGATGAGAGAGATCGGAGTCGGCTGCACTAGACAATCCTGGACTGTGGGATAACAGAAGAGATTGGATCAGGCAAGTTGACATAAAGAAAGGGGACATGTGTTGGTTTTGTCTGCCCACTATCCTTTCCCATTTGGGGACCATCACTTCAACAGTTCTTTGAGGAATTCCTCTATCCCTCTCAGGGTCTCTGGGCTCAGTGAGGCTAAGCCCTACCCCTGGCGATTGAGGGAAATACTTTCCCAAGCCTGGCCAGTTGAAGCCCTGCATGCCCTCCTCTGCCCTGGGTTTTCACATCAAAGATGAGCAATAATTTGAGTTGGGTCAATCCTACTCAATGGACTCAGGATTTCTGCTAAAGCAAAGGGGAAAGAGAGAACTATTTTGCTGGCATTGCTAAGCTGTTGGCCTGAGGCTATAGGTGGCTCTTGTGCCAACATCTGCCATGAGCTCCCTGGCAAGGAAGCCATGATACACGCGCGGCAGAGCGAAGACATTGAGAGTCTTGATGTCATGCTCTGTTCATCTGGTCAGGGTTTCTCAAAGGGAAAGCTACAGGCACCCCAGGTAAGATACTTGCCCTTTCGGGTAAAGTCTTCTGCTCACTGCTAGACCTTCCCATCCTCTCCTGGAGGCCCCCTCCATGTCAATAATCCCCCTCCCCCAAATGTGATAAGCAGAACTCCCCCTATATGTTCAAGAATCCCCTGAGGAAGTGGTACTGCCTCAGAGAAGAGTCTGATCCAGATGCGCATGCCTACCTCAGGCATCCGAAGGTCCATTTTTGCCTACCTTTGTTTTATTTTTGGTTTGGCAGCTGGAATGGAGTTTGTAACATTTGCAAGTAAAATGGTCATAAGCACTTCAAAGAGGCAGGGGGTTAAATGGGGAAGGTGTTCTCTACTTTCATCTCTTAGTATCTAATTTGCGAGCGTGTGCGCACAGGCACGTATCTGTTGTCTATTTGGAGAGATAAGAACATGAGAGGCGATCACCTCTACCTCTAGTGAAACTAGACAAGCTTAATCTGAGGACTGCTAGCACTCACTTCGGGGTCAAAATCCTAAGGGCTGAAAGAGATGTGGATATAAAGAAAAGTAGAAAGGACCGGGGAACTTGAATACCTTCTTATAAACTAGGCTTTAAAACCTAGACACCCAGGCAGAAGGATATTTGAACTATTTAACAATTGATATAATAAGGACCTGGACCTTTTAAAATGAACCTGCATGGTCAGGGTTCTCCAGAGAAACGAAACCAACAGAATAGGTGGATCTATATATTTAAGAGGAGATTTATTATAGGAATTGGCTCATGTGGTTATGGAGGCCGAGAAGTCCCACAGTCTGCTGCCTGCAAACTGGAGACCCCAGAAAGCCAGTCCAAGTCCTAACTTCTGAGAACCTGAGGATTGCTAGTCTTAAGAATCCGGGGCTCAATGTTCAAGGCCCGGAAAAGATGGACATCCCAGCTCAAGAAGATGGTGAGAGAATTTTCTCTTTGTTCATTTTTTGTTATTGTTGTTCTATCCAGGCGCCCAACAGACTGGATGATGCCCATCCACACTGGGAGGGCAGATCTCTTCACTCAGGCTATGGAATTTCTCCTGGGAACACCCTCACAGACACGCCCAGAAATAATGTCTTATCAGCTCTCTGGGCTGATAAGCTATCCCTTAGCCCAGTCAAGCTGACATATAAAACTGACCATGACAGAACTCTATCGATAAGAATTGATGCCCGGGGGTAAGCAAGAGCTGGTCATGAGCCTGAGAGGGACCTCTGTATCCTCACTAAGGTTTAACCATCATATCATGATATCTTTACATTACTCTGATTTTAACAATAATCTCCACCAGGACTTTTTTTTTTTTTCTTAAACAACTAAATCCTGGGGTGTCTGGGTCGCTCAGTCGGTTAAGTGTCTGCCTTCAGCTGAGGTCATCATCCCAGGGACCTGGGATCTAGTCCTGCATGGGTTTCCTGCTCAGCAGGGAGTCTCCCTCTCCCTCTGCGTGCTGCTCCCCCTGCTTGTGCTCTTTCTCTCTCTATCTCTCTGTCAACTGCGTAAATAAATAAAATCTTTAAAAACTAATAAACAGCTAAATCCTTTATAGTTCGGTACCTTTGGAGTGGATCCTGGATTCCAGGGCAATGTGATTGATAGTAAATGTGCCTTCTCACTATGCCTGTAGATTTTTCTTTTTCTGTGTACTAGCACAGATAGCTTGATAAAGAACTTGGGGGGCACCTTGGGCCTCAGAGGTTGAGTGTCTGCCTCAGGGTGTGATCCCGGGGTCCTGGGATTGAGTCCCACATAGGGCTCCCCATAGGGAGCCTGCTTCTCCCTCTGCCTGTGTCTCTGCCTCTCTATGTGTGTCTCTCATGAATAAATAGATAAAATCTTTAAAGGAAAAAAAACAAGGACTTGGGAAGAATAAGTTTGATATGATTCAATACATGTTTGTTTAGTGCATAAGATTTCTGTCTCTTGTTTTATCTTGTTTTTCTCTTTTTTATTCCTTCATCCTTACAAAGAAAAGCACAAAGACTTTCCTCTGCTCAGAAGGCACTAAACCCTGTAATCTCTTGTTTCCCCTCATTTAAAAATGTGTCTTACTACTTTCTCAAAGGGAAGAAAAATAACCATGTTTCCAGTTCCCTTCAGTGAGTTGCTTTCCCCTAAAATAATCCATTCACACAAAAGCACTCATGAGCAATATATAATTTACTGAAGATTGCATAGAGCCGACAGAGGGTTTATGTTGGCCCAGCCAACAACAAATTGAAATCTCCCTTAGACATCTCCATGGTGCCGGAAATTTCCATGGTGGAGGTCAGGTGGTGATTCTCTGCTTTCTTTTACTTCTCTCCCTGCCTCTCTAGCTGTTTTTATTCTATCTTTAGTTTGCTTTGTTCTATCTTTATCTTGAACCTTGCCCATCTACCCACCACCTTAACTGCAAAAACAAACAAACAAAAAAAACCTCTTCACCTTCTAGCACCTATGCTGGTTAGAAACAAGGAGCCGTAAGGGGGAAAAGAAAAACAAAAGCACTTTATCTTGTGTCATGCTAGATCTTCAAGAATGTCTTTATCTTACGCAGACATCATCCAGTGATGTCCCACCAAACCCAGATGCTAAATTGGTATTATAATACACTTTTAGGGACAGTCCTTTGCTGCAAGATAAGTAACAGCACTGCCGTGTCCTTGCCCTGCAATGTAGTGTTTGTGACATGATACTTGGCCCCTCAACCTCCTTTCCATTTCTGGGGAAAGGTGCTGCTGACACTTTATCCTAGTTTTTAAGCCAATCCCTCCGCACCTCCCAACTACAGTCGCCCACCAAACTCAGCTGCTTTTCTGGGCATGAGGAGAAATGAGGAATTCCATTTTAAGTAGAAATGCAATGGGATTTCCTGTTTGTTTCCCACAGGCAGTGGCCTTTTGAAAACAGGAGGCATATGTCTACTTTCCTGGTAATAAATTGTAGGTTCTATAATAAAACAAAATATTTGGGTTAAAAGAGCGTAACTGGTTCCCTGCTTTCTTTCCTAAGCGTATCGTTTGGCCTTCTCCCTTGCCGGAGAGTTTCATCTTACCGGTATTTATTTTTCTCATTCGTTCAAAAATATCCTCCGACTACCTGTGATGGTCTAGACAGGTGTCAGACGCACCAAAATGAATGTTCCCGATGTCTGCCCTGAGGAATGCTCAGTCTAGCCATGGATGAGGAAAGGGGAGTGAAGATTACTCATAAAAATTACGGATGATAATGGTTATATGGTGAAGGTGATGAGGATGAGGATGGTTTATATGCATTGAGTGCTTATGTTCATCACGCCAGGTACCAAGCTACACAACTGGTCTATGTTATCTCATTTCATCCTCATGAAAATCCCATGAGGTAGGCACTGTTGATATTCCTATTCTTTCAATGAGGTAACTGGAATTAACCACTGCTATAAAGCTGCTCTGAGGGAAAGCCAGGATTGAATCCGGGTCTTCCTGAGACCAACTCCAGGTTGCCAGACCTTCTAATAACTCATACGTTTGTGTGTTTTTTTTTTTTAAATCATCAATGCTTTTATTTTATTTTATTTTTTTTAATTTTTCTTTTTTTAAAATTTATTTATGATAGTCACAGAGAGAGTGAGAGAGGCAGAGTCACAAGCAGAGGGAGAAGCAGGCTCCACGCACAGGGAGCCCGACGTGGGATTCGATCCCGGGTCTCCAGGATCGCGCCCTGGGCCAAAGGCAGGCGCCAAACCGCTGCGCCACCCAGGGATCTCAAATCATCAATGCTTTTAAATGGCAGGTGCATTTGAATTGTTTTATTTATTATTTATTTATTTTTAATAAATTTATTTTTTATTGGTGTTCAATTTGCCAACATATAGAATGAATTGTTTTGAAACACCAATTTTCCCCACTTTGCAAACAGTTTGTCCAAATGAGCTGTTGCTTCTTTTGTGTTGTTGTCCCAAATTCATGAAGATAGTACCACACACAGATCCATGTGGCAAAAGGGGACAGGAGGCTGCATTGGAGTAGAGAGAGTCATGACTAACTGCCCTTGCCTCAGGGAAGGCAGGAAGACCTCGCAGAGGAGGGGGATTTCTGCTGGCTCTGAAGGCAGAGCACTTTGTGGCCGAGGGCTGTAAGCCTGGGGAAGGAGAGCATGCCCAGAGGCCATACTAAAGAAATGTGCAAAGACAGACATAGTTTTGGTAAAAGGGAATCAGTGGGATAGTCGATAGGAGTTTCCAAGAGAATCAGCCTGAAGAGAGCTTGGCATCGGGTCATAGATGACTCCAGGCCAGCACGTTCATCCGTCCTCAACTCTATCTGTTTAGCACCACTACCACCTGCCAGGGCTATGATGTAGGCAAGTGATGACAGTACTGACACTTTCAAAATATCCCGTCTCTGTCATTCCCCCCTCACACTCATCACCAAGTCCTGATGTTTTCAGCTCCAAACTACATCTCAAATACATCCAGTTTCCCTCAACTCCATTGTGTGTCCCTTGGCCAGAGCCACTCTGGTCTCTTACCAAGCCCACCATGACCTCCTCCCAGTAGCAACCTGTCCCCAACCTTGTCCTCCTCAGCTATAACCTCCTCCCACCCCACAATCAGGGAAAAACCTTCTTTTTCTCCCCTTATTTGTTTTATTTTATTTTATTTTATTTTATTTTATTTTATTTTCATCATGATAAGTGTGCTATTTACTCCCTACCCCCTATTTCCCACATCCCCTCACCCGCCTCCCTTCTGGTAACCATCAGTTTGTTCTCTGTAGTGAAGAGAGAAAACCTTCTTCTTCTTTTTTTTTTTTTAATAAAGATTTTATTTATTTATTTATTTATTTGAGAAAGCGAGAGAGCACAAGTGGGGAGGGGGATGGGCAAAGGGAGAGGTACAGAAGCAGGCTTGCTTGATGTGGGGCTCGATTGCAGGACCCTGAGATCATGACCTGAGCCAAAGGCAGGCACTTAACCCACTGAGCCACCCAGGTGAAGAGGGAAAACCTTCTCGAAACACTAACACGTACCACTCCTCTGATCAAAACCTTTGCATTGAAGATAAACTCCCAAAACATTAAGAGGATACCAAACCGCGGTGTGGTCAGGGATGGCCTCATGCTGCTGTCCCCTCCAGAAACACTCTTCCTCTCAATTCACTCTTGCTCAATTTACTCCCCCTTCCCCAGCTCTGAGTGTTGCTGGCCTCCCCCCTTCCCATCCCTGGCCTCCATCCACCTGGTCCCCTTGATGCCATACTGCCCCAGAAGCTTCCTTTGCAAATCCTAGTCAACCTTCTCTGGTCCCCACCTCTTCCTGGAACACAGCCCCGAGGTCCTGGTCTCCCTCTCCGTCTGCCTTCTCTTCATCTACTTATGCTTTGAACTTCCATGGTGATTTGAGTAATTATTTGAACATCCTCCTCTAATGTAATTAGGAGCGAGACCTCTATGGTTAGGGTTGCCACCATGTCCTCAGTGCCTCAGAGTCACCGGGTTCATCACCTGCTACACGAACGTGCTCAGTCGAGACAGTTGAATGCATGTTTCACAGGCTTAGTGGGCAAATGAATGGATAAACACAGGCAGGAATTCCTGTCTGGAAACACATAGAGAACCCCGAAACTGCCTTATCCGTCCCTCCAAGAGAAATCGATGGTCCTCCTAGCCTCCCGAAGAGGATTTGACTTTTGGAAAAAACAAAGAGTCACCAGGAGGCAAGATTGTTGGGAAAGGCGGTTGGTTGGCCAGGGCCCAGGAGACCATGTGCAGTGCCAGCCAGGTCCCCCCGCACCCCCGAACTCAAGGAACTCAGGAAAAGGTCCCAACAGGGCCTTGCCTGACTACACGCAGAAGAGGCGAGCTACCACTTTCCTAGCAGCCCCTTGCCTAGAAAAATCACTCCAAAGGCAAAGCCTCCATCTCTGAGTGTGGTGATGGGCACATTTCACAAGCACCAGGATCGTGGTTTTTATCAGGAAGTTGCCTTTCCCATAAACTGCACTACTGGGTCTCCTGAACCCATATTGTAACAACTGCTAGAGGGTGCCCTGCCTGCCCCGACCCCCAGACGAATGTGTCGCATGCCGCGTTCCTTTATACAGAATGTCTAGAAGCCTGCGTCTGCTTATAAAGTGCAGAACGACAAAGAGCAATTTGCAGCAGTTTCTGGGGCTGCCTGTGCAGGGACTTTCTCAGGGGACGTGAATCAGTAATTTCCCCACATGTTAGCCCTGACGTTTTTGCTATAGGCAGCTGTCGGGCCTGCCAACTGGCGGCTCACGGAAGCCTGGCTCTCACCCGGAGACTGAACAAATCCTGTCACACGTAGCCAGCTATGGGCCACACAAGCTCTGTCTGTTGCTTGATCACAGCAGCTGAAACAAAAGCCTCCTCTGTCACAAGGCACGTCTGTCATATAAAAAGATACTCCTTCCTTTGATTTTCTCTATCTGTTCTGGAAAGGCACCTCAAATTCCAAAAAGCAGAGTAGCACAACTGAGGAAAAGCAGGGCCCCATTCTGGGGTGGAAACAGCTCTGTTCCTCTGTTTTCATAATGGGAGATTGGGAAGGAACCTCAAAGTATATGGATCTGGTCTTAGGGGCCCTGGGTCCCCAAATAGGCTCTGTGACTTATATCATTGGGGCAAGTCTCCTCACAGATAATATTTGGGGTAGGCGAGACGCTGCCCTGACTCGTCTCATTTCAGTATCCAACACCATCAGTAGACGGATCGGCCAGTCATTTTGATTTTATTTTATTTTTTAAATTTAAAAAAATTTTTTTTTTCATTTTGATTTTAAACTGTGCTCATAGGAATCACAAGTTGGGTCATTTGTTTGAACCCCTAGTTTCCAAGACTAGGGGCTCCGTGTAGTGAAAACAGGAGAGAAATAGAACTGGAAGCCACACAGAAAACACAGGAACAGATGCTAACACGTGTCATCTGTCGCAGCCCTTCGGCTTCTAGAAGTTTCTCTCAGAGCCCCGTATGGATCCAGTGCCTCACAGATGCCCCACTCTGTGCTCTCTGGGCCAGGCCAATCCTTGGTGCTCCCTCTGCTCCCCTTTCCCAGGAGACTCGGCCTCTTTACTGCAGGAGCCTTTGGGGTTTGGTTTCTTTGCTCCTATTGCTGCTGTTGAAGCAGAGTGGTTCAGGGCGTGAGATCAGAACTCCCCTTGCACGCCTGGGTGGCTCAGTCGGTTGAGTGTCTGCCTTCGGCTCAGGTCATGATCCCAGGGTCCTAGGATAGAGCCCCACATGCTCAGCAGAAGTCACTTCCCTCTCTCCCTCTGCCTGCCACTCCACCTGCTTGTGCTCCGGTCCTCTCTGTCTAAAGAATGGATAAAATCTTTAAAAAAAATTAAAATAAAGAACTCCCCGCAATCCTAACTCTAGTGGCTCCGACTATGTGACTTTGGACAAGTTACTTAGCTGCTTTGAACCTCTTTTTCCACCCTGTAAAGTGAGGATAACAGGGTGGATTAATGAAGACTCTAACATTTATTTTATTATTATTTTTTAAAGATTTTATTTATTTATTCATGAGAGGCAGAGACATAGGCAGTGGAAGAAGCAGGCTCCCTGTGAGGACCCCGAAGTGGGACTCGATCCCAGGACCCTGGGGATAATGCCCTGAGCCAAAGGCAGACCCTCAACCACTGAGCCACCCAGGCATCCCACACTCTTAACATTTCAAGGGAACAATCTCTCTAAAGTCCCCCATCTACAAAACTCTCAACATGTGATGGTTTCCTTTCCCTCTACCTTTTTTGGCATTTTCCTGATTTTGCCCTACATCAGCATTCTCTGTGTCTGTCCCCCTTTTCTCCTCTTCTGGATCGCAGGCTCCCTGAGGACAGGAAAGGTGCCTTGCCCCGCGTAGTAACCCCACAGTACTTTGTAACTCCCAAGAGGTTGACAATCCAAGGCACGCTGATTGGAACCAAGGTGATGCAGGTAGCTGTTGCCAGGTAGGGACACTGAGATGCAAAGAGGATGAAAGTCTGAAGTTCTCAGGCCAGCCAGCCGCTGCCCTGGGATGGTGGCGAGGTGGTTCAAGAAAAAGGCCTATGCTTCTCTCCCCCACACGAGATGCAAACATTCCACCCATTTTCATCAGGGCCTTGGCTAACACATTATGCACATTTCTTTCATTCCCAGCCCCTGCTGCGTGCGGCCCACTATAAAGCATCATTCACGCGTCCCACTCACCCCTTCCCCCTCACACTGTACAAATGCACGGAACCCCGAATGCCCACCCGGGCAGGATTTCACAGCCTGACCTTTACTCTTTGGTGGCAGAGTTTCTTCACACACCCCCAAACATCTTTGACCGAGTCTATGCCGACCGAGTCCTCTGGCCCCAGCTATGGGGCTCCAACACATCCAGTGTCCTTCCCCCGTACCTCTAGGGCCGTGTGGTCTGCTGGGACACAGTCACCCATGCTCCCTTGTGGAGAGGAAGATGAAGGCACAGCAAAAAGCCCATCATTTTGTAGGCCTGGGGGCATTTACACACTTGGCCCTGGCTTTGTGGTCTGGCCCCGGTGTAGAGGGCAGTGATGCTAACAGCAATGAGCCACCCCTGGGCTAATTTCCCTTCATTTCTTTGAAACAGGTTTTTTAACACCTATTCCCTAGATGGCTAGATGGTGAAAAAAAGGAAAAAAAAAAAATAGCGAGGTTAAGTCCATGTCTCCAGGGAAGGAGAAAGGGGGTAGGCAAATAATTAGACTCCGATGCTCCTTTCCAGCCTTGGTTTTGCTGAAGTTTGTTTACGCGTTTTAGTATGAACTCCTTGTGATGACTTAGGAAATTAAAAAAAAAAAAAAAAAAAAACCCAATATTCAATTTCTAATTAGGTAAAGCTCTAGAAGTTATAAACAGCATAGAACTGATGGCAGATGAAACAGAGATGGACTAGTTTCCCACTTAAGAGCTGTTTGGCCTTGGAGAAGTGACTTAAGGTTTTGGATTCAGTTTCATGTATATATATACCTAAATCCTACATTGTGGGCTGGTGATTAGGATTGGAGATAACGAATACAAAATAGCTGGCAGGACACTTGACATAGGCCCTCAGATAGTGGTGAGGGCTCCAATCTTTCTTAAATTTATTACTTTTTTATGGTTTTATTTATTTATTCATGAGAGACACAGAGAGAGAGGGAGGCAGAGACACAGGCAGAGGGAGACGCAGGATCCATGCAGGGAGCCCGACGTGGGACTCCATCCTGGGTCCCCAGGATCACGCCCTGGGCTGAAGGCAGCACTAAACCACTGAGCTACCGGGCTGCCCAATTATTATTATTATTTTTAAGTCTTTTTTTTTTTATTTTAATTTTAGTATAGTTAACACACAGTGTTAAATTAGTTTCAGATGTAAAACATAGTAATTCAACAATTCTATATCTCATTACTCAGTGCTCATGATGATCCGTGGACTCTTAATCCCCTTCACCTATCTCACCCAGCCCCCCTGCCCACCTCCCCTCCAATATGTATTATTTTATATTTTATTTTAAAGCAGTACCCCCAGTCACAGTAACTATTTTGTTTGCAACAAGAACATTTTCTTTCCTTTTTTTTTAACAAGAACATTTTCTACTTGAAGCATGCTTTAGAATCCACGGTTCTAAAAGATATATATAAAACATTCCATCCAAGAAAAACAGAATACACGTTTTCTTCAAGTACACACAGACGAATCCCCTGGTTAAATCATGGAAACAGAGACATAACAAATACTACAAATTTCAGACTGAAATCAGAGGAAGTCTATTTTCCCAACCACGATGGCACAAAACTGAAGATCGACAGTAAAACAAAGCTAGAAAATCTGCCACGTAAGTATTAAATAGTTGATACGTAAATATGAAACAACACACGACTGCCCCAGCAATGGGCCAAGTAAGAAATCGACGCGTGAATAAAAAATATGCCTCAAACCAAAAGCAAAAAGAAAACACAATTTTCTTTTGATCTGAATCCTACAGAGATAAGAGCAGCGGATGTACAAGGGGAGGCGCCTTTGCAGTCCTTCCCCAACTGCCCGGCCAGCTCCCGGGGCCTAGATCGTCCGTCTGGTGCACCTGCTGCCTTCTGTCCTGCAGAGGCCTGGAAATCTGCGCACCCCCAGCCCCAGGCCCCCCTTCCAGCTGGTTTTCTGTCCACTCTCGCCGGTGGGGGACGCTGCCGACAGATTGGGAGGCAAGAGAAGGGAGCACTATTTCTAAATATGTTCCTTCGGCCACCCGCAGCCCCTCCGGGGGTGGCAACCTGGCTTCCTACCCCCAGATGGGGTCTCGAGAGCATGAGGGGGCCTAGGGCAGCCTGGGGAGCGTGGTGCCAGGGGAGGCCCGGGGGCCTTGGCAGCTGTGGTGGCACCACGGCCTCCTGCACAGTGTGGTGGCCGCGGTGATGCCCACAGCAGCCCCAGCCTCAGTGTTTGGGGCTCCCAGTAACATCATTTTACCTCCCCCACCCCCACATCATCCCTTCCTACCCCAGAGATGGTAACATCTGACTGGAGTTGCTAATTTGGGGCAAACCTCCTCTCCTTTTCATGAAGAAGACTTTGGGGGAGCAGCAAAAGTGAGCAGAAAGTACTGAAATATCCCATGTGCCCCTTGATCTCTCTCTCTCTCAATCTCTCTCTCTCTCTCACACACACACACACACACACACACACACACACACACCCATCACCATCTCTCACCAGAAGGTGCAATGGTTACAATCGATGAGCTACACATCGATGAACTGACTCATCGTTATCACGCAATAATGCCCGCAATAAAGTCCGCAATAATGCCCACTAGGGTTCCCTCTTGGTGTGGCACGTTCTAGGAGTTCCACAAATGCACGGGGACGGGCACCCACTATCATAGATAGTCTCATACAGAACAGTCTCGCTGCCCTAAAAACCTCCCGTGCTCTGCCTCGTCCTCCCTCCCTCCCTTCAATCCCTGTCAACCTCCGATCTTTTCACTGCCCCCAAAGTTTCTCCCCCACAATGTCAGACAGCGAGAACCCCACAGGATGTAGCCTCTCATAGTGGCTTCTGTCCCTTAGCCATATGCATTTAAGGTTCCTCTGTGTCTTCTCAAGGCCTGATGGCTCAGTTATTTTTAGTACTGAATAATATCCCATTGTCTGGGTGGGCTGCAGCTTATCTACCCATCCATCCACCTACTGAAGGATGTCCTTGTTGCCTCTACGTCTTGGCAGCTGTGGTGAAAGCTGCTACCAGCAGCCTTGCACAGGTTTTCGTGTGGACACAGGTTTTCAACTCCTTTGGGCAAATGCCAAGCAGTGGGACTGCGGGATTCTTAAGATGAAAGTGCATTTCATTTGGTAAGAATCTGCCAAAGCATCCTCCCAAGGGGCTGTGCCATTTTGCATTCCCAGCAACAGCGAATGAGAGCTCCTGTTTCTCCACAGCCTTTCGAGTTTCTGGTGTCGTCGGTGTTCCTGATTCGGGCCATTCTCAGAAGTGTGCACTGGGGGGATCCCTGGGTGGCTCAGCGGTTTAGCGCCTGCCTTTGGCCCAGGGTGTGATCCTGGAGGCCTGGGATTGAATCCCGCATCGGGCTCCCTGCATGAAGCCTGCTTGTGTCTCTGCCTCTCTCTCTCTCTCTCTCTCTCTCTGTGTCTCTCATGAATAAATAAATAAAATCTTAAAAAAAAAGAACTGTTGAGTTTAATAAGTTCTTTATAGATTTTGGAAAGAAACAAACAATCCAATCATGAAATGGGCAAAAGACATGAAGAGAAATCTCACAGAGGAAGACATGGACATGGCCAACATGCACATGAGAAAATGCTCTGCATCACTTGCCATCAGGGAAATACAAATCAAAACCACAATGAGATACCACCTCACACCAGTGAGAATGGGGAAAATTAACAAGGCAGGAAACAACAAATGTTGGAGAGGATGCGGAGAAAAGGGAACCCTCTTACACTGTTGGTGGGAATGTGAACTGGTGCAGCCACTCTGGAAAACTGTGTGGAGGTTCCTCAAAGAGTTAAAAATAGACCTGCCCTACGACCCAGCAATTGCACTGTTGGGGATTTACCCCAAAGATTCAGATGCAATGAAACGTCGGGACGCCTGCACCCCGATGTTTCTATCAGCAATGGCCACAATAGCCAAACTGTGGAAGGAGCCTCGGTGTCCATCGAAAGATGAATGGATAAAGAAGATGTGGTTTATGTGTACAATGGAATATTACTCAGCAATTAGAAACGACAAATACCCACCATTTGCTTCAACGTGGATGGAACTGGAGGGTATTATGCTGAGTGAAATAAGTCAATCGGAGAAGGACAAGCAGTGTATGTTCTCATTCATTTGGGGAATATAAATAATAGTGAAAGGGAATATAAAGGAAGGGAGAAGAAATGTTGGGAAATATCAGGAAGGGAGACAGAACATAAAGACTCCTAACTCGGGGAAACGAACTAGGGGTGGTGGAAGGGGAGGAGGGCGGGTGTTGGAGGGGAATGGGTGACGGGCACTGAAGGTGGACACTTGACGGGATGAGCACTGGGTGTTTTTCTGTATGTTGGTAAATTGAACACCAATAAAAATTAATTAAAAAAAAAAAAAGAACTGTGCACTGGTATCTTGTTGTTTTCATTTGCATTTCCCTGGTGACATGATCTTGGGCATCTTTCCATGCGCTTGTTTGCCATTGGCCCATCTTCCTTGGTGAGGTGTCTGTTCATCTGTCACCAATTTTCTGTTTTGTCTTGGTTTTGTTTCTTTTTTTTTCCAGCTGTATTAAAATATAATTGAGATATGACATTGTGCAAGTTTAAGATTTACAGCATGTTGATTTGATGCACTTATATATTGCAAGATAATTACCACCACCATGTTAGCTAACACCTCCATTATGTCACGTAATTACCATTTATTTTTTGTGATGAGAACATTTAAGACCTATTCTCCTCGCAACTTTCAAATGCATAATACGGTATTATTAACTATAACCACCAGGCCGTGCGTTAGATCCTCAGAAGTTATTTATCTTATAAGCGGGCGTTAGTACCCTTTGACTAACATATCTCCAATTCCCTCGCTCCTACCACTCTATCCTTGGGACTTTTTTTGGGAAATGCATGATTTTCCTGAGTAATTTTCCGTGATCATTAATACCTTGGAATTCACTCATTTACTCATTCATTCATTTATTCATTTGAAATGGAATTGAACAGGGTGGGGCGCCTAGGTGACTCAGTGGCTTAAGCCTCTGCCCTCGGCTCAGGTCATGATCTCAGGGTCCTGGGATTGAGCCCCAAATCAGCCTCCATGCTCAGCAGAGAGTCTGCTTCTCCCTCTCCCTCTGTTGCTCCCCCTGGCTCCTGCTCTCTCATGCTTTCAATCTCTCTCTCAGATAAATAAATAACATCTTAACAAAAAAAAAAAAAAGAACTGAGATTGAAGTTGTTTCCCTCCTCCCCAGATGGGATAGTTTAATTGACATAAACTTTTTTTTTCTTGTTTTAGAGATACTTCAGAGGTCAAACTGGTAAGTTATGAAATGTCCTAGCCAAATAGGATTTTCTGAGTAAGTAGGCCAGTTCCTGAGGCTGTGTCATATTCACTAGTACAGATCATTTGTTACAGAGCAGCAGAGTCCCAGAAAGCTTGGTGCCCTACCCACCTCCCTGAAAGTCTGCAAAGTCACTTTCACACCCAGACGTCTGGCTTGACCTGACCTGCTCTGCCTTAACTTCTGTTTTCCTCTGTCCTTCCCTTGCTATCTTCAGAGAGTCCCTCTTCCTTCTCACCTTGACTGCGGGAAAGAGAACCCATAAAGAGATCACGTTCACGCACCATGAGTTTCTATCCAAACTCACATTCTCTCCTGCCCAGAGAAGCAGCTAATGTTGGAGCCCTTAGCTAATTGTCAATCAGTGCACATTTCCTCTGGTCCCTGGGTGCGTCCAGTTAATGCCTTCATTCCTTGGCCCTGGGAAGGACGCTCAGGTGAAACAGGAGTGCCTTTTTGGTTTGTTTTTACAAGAGGGAGGCAGGATTCGCTTCTTTCAACCACGAAGCATTTTCAATTAAGCTGAGCCGAGTTCAGCAAAGGCAGCTCCACCTGGCATCTCTATCTTGTGTCACCAAACAACGTGCGTAATTATGCTTTTCCTTTGAAACTGTAATCGTTTGCTGGTGATTCTAACCTCAATGTCTAGATTCTGTCCTAGAGAGTCGCTTCCAAAGGCAACAACTTCTTTTCTGCCTTTCAGCCACCATTCTGCACTCAGCTCCTACTCTCAGGACATTGGCAGCAGCCACCTGATGTCTCTCCCGCCCCCTTGGTCTCTCTGAAGACCAAGGCTGCCAAGCCAGCCCCTCTGGCTGTCGGAATGCCGGCCTGTGGGATGGGTCTGTCACCCCTATGCCGTTGTCCTGGGCACGACGTCCCGCGGCATACAGGCCATTCTTCACTTGCTTCTCTGCTTCTCCAGCCCTGCCTTCTGCCATTGCCCCATGTCCACCTACACTACTTGGAGACCATGTCGTTTTCTCTTTCCCGACTACCCACTTCATCCTTTAAGATTATGCATGAACTTCATTTCTGCCACAAACTCTTAGGTGACAGTTTCCCCTTCGCTTCAGAATGTCCCAGGTCTAGGGTGGCTGAGTTGGTTGAGCAATCGACTCTTGATTTTGGCTCAGGTTATGGTCCCAGGGTCAGGAGGTCAAGTCTGCTTAAGATTCTCTCTCTCCCTCTGTCCTCCCCCCATTGCTGTGAGCTCTGTCTGTGTCTGTCTCTCTCTCAAAGAAGCCAAAAGTCCCGGGTCTTTCTCTTGGCATTTCTAACACTCTGCATATTCATCAGGTGTCATACTTGGCACTTTGTGTCATAGACTTTGTTTGGGTGTCCATGCGCCTACTGACCTACAAGCACCCTGAGAAGAGAAAACCTGTATCTGATTCCATTCCTAGAGACTGGAAAAGTCTCAGGCATACAGAAGATCGGGATGGCCGAGTTTGCAAAGCCTTCCTTTTTTATATATATATAAATCATCTTGAATATATTAAAAGACCAGATTTCAGGCTCCTGCAGAAATATAAATATGTGGGAGATATAGTTTCTGCTACCAGGCAACATAGAATGTAGGAGAAGCGATACGCTACATCATTACCGCACAGATACTTTCATTAGGACACTGCATGGGAGGAGGAGCCAGGGAAGAGCGGAAGCTGCTCTAAAGTGGCCGGAGCTATTAGTCAATAAGGTCAAAAACATCGATTGATGCAGCCACGGATAGTTGTTTTTCCAGAAAGGCAACACGTCTGGGGTTCCTCGCCTTCCACTGCAGGTGAGGCAGTGCTGAACTTTTCAATGAAAAATGATGATATAGGCCTCGCATAATTGATTGTACTAGCTGCAGAGCCCCAAACTGCAATTTGCCCTGAGCTGAAAGGTGCTAGAAAATGAAATTTCTTGGGAAATTCACTGGAGATTCTCCATGAAAATTAACATGTCCACTTCTCCTCAGGTAGCATACGTTAGGTATCTTATTATCCCTCCTCAGTAATTGCAGCCTTTGGGCTTCTTTTGAGCTGAAATTACATAAAGGTAAAATGGAATCTTAGAATTGTATTACTAGGCGGAAATTAGAAAAGACTCCATGAATGTTTCATTGGCTGCTTTTAAATGTAAAAAGGTAGTGGATACACACATCGGCTACTCAACTCAAACCTCAGGTCCCATGCATTGGATTTCTATTGCTGCCATCACAAATCACTACACATTTAGTAGCTTAAAACAAGCCACCTGTTAACTCACAGTTCTATAGGTCAGAAGACTAGGATGGCTTCGCTGGTTCTCGGCATAGGGTTGCATAAGGCCAAATTCAAGGTGCTGGCAAGGCTGAGCTGCTTTTCAAGAGCTCTGGGGAAGAACCTGCTTCTAGATCATTCAGGTTGTGAGGTGAAATGAGTTTTTGCAATTGTAGGAGTGGGGTCTCTGTTCTATTGTTCCTGGAGTTCACTTGCTTTTCTTCCCATGCTTTCCAGGTGGCCCTCCTCCAACAACCGGGGTCAAGTGCCTTCTCACACTTCGAGTCTCCCCAGCTTTTACCACATTTCTCTGAGTGCTCCCTGAGAAAGTTCTCTGATTTTAAGGCCTTGCGTGATTAAGTAAGTCCACCTGGATAACCCAGGATCCTCTCCGTCTTAAAATCAGTAACCTCAATCACTTTTGAAACTCTCTTTTGCCCTAGAACACAACACAGTCACAGATTCCAGTTGTTAGGTTGGGGGCATCTTTGGCGGAGCCATGATTCTACCCAGGACAGTATATAAATGTAGTTTGCCATAGTGTTAATGTGTGGAGCTTTGTCAGTCAGTTCATTTTTTTATCTATGTATGGAGGCCAATTAGACAGCTTAAAATGAAGACCACTTGAAAATACCAGAAGCAGACGGAAACAGTGAAGCCATGTAAGGGAAACTTAATCTAACTTATCTCATGAGCATAAGCAAAATTTAACTTGAGTTATGTCTTATAAATCCTTCCAATAATTGGAAATAAAACATAAGCTGTCTTCCTAAAATGGTATAAGATAAGCACTTTTAGCCAATCCCCTGCCACCTGGAAACACCCATTGTAATGACCACTCACGTAAGTCTAAACAACTTTCTCATTCTCACTTTGTAATTCAGCCTGTAATAATGTGCCTCCGAGCCACGTGCCATTTGGGTTTGAAGTCTCCCCATTGGCAAACACCTTGTTTTCCACGTGATAAAATGTTCATCACAAGGAAATGTCTCATGTGTCTTCTGATGCAGGTCTTTGAATGAATGTGGTAGATTCAGGCACATAATAGATGTTTGATAAATGCAATTCTTAAAGATACTAATGTATTCATTTCCTTAATCCATAACTAGCCAGTAAAGCCAGTTGAACCCATATACAAACACCAAAACAGACATAATGATTGTCTCTGTACTCACTATCCCTGGTGCTTCCCAAGGAATATTGTCATGAAGATTCCAGGTCAAAGGATGAAAGCTCTTATTTTCTCATGCCCAGACAGAAGGCAAAGGGAGCCAAAGCACAAAACAGGGATATTATTGTCTCTGAGTCCTAGATCCTCAACACTTCCTTCATCTCTGGATGACTCAGTCCACTTCCAATATCTATAAATATAGATCATGTGTGGGAACACTGCAGCCCATTGATTTTCACCTTGTCTTTCTGTGATGGCCATGAACCACCTCCAAGGAACCTAAATGCTGGCAGAGAAAAGACTATAATTACAAAATCAGTTTAACAGTGGTCGCTAAAGAGTACCTCACAGGACAATACCTGATACATAATTAAATAAATGCTGAGTAAGTGGAGTTCAAGGAGAATGTATCTAACACCCAAAGGGAGTTAGATATCTTCTTTTTCTCCTATTTACTCCTCATGAGACCTTCTCATCTGAAGATACTATCAGCAATTTTGAAAAAACAAACAAACATTGTTTTTAAAGTATTTTGCGAATATTTATCATCAGGAGATTTTTATTTACCCTCAATGATATGTTTTCTTAAGCACTCTGATTTCTAAATTCAGGGATCCTAGTGAGCAAACACTATCCAGCAGGTCAGAAACGATGTGATGAAACATCACCATTGATATTGCTGGAGTTGCCTGTTAGAAATTAAGCTTTTTGCAAAATGCCAACAAAGTTTGTGAGGGGTGATTTTTCTGTGCCAGGCACCATATAACAATAACCAAATGTGATTGAGCTTAGTATCTCTTAACAATAATCGACTTATGTTACATTTTCCTTGGATTATTACAAATGCAAGACTTCAAGTCCCACAACTTGCTAAAAAGCATCTCTATTTGTCTGTGCTTCTTTCTCTCCCTGAACCAAGAACAGAGTTGCCACCCACATGTATGGTAGTGACTAGCTCACACTTATTTAGAGGCTGGGTGGGAGGAAGCAGGGAAGGAAAGTGGGTCATCCCTTCTCTGCTTTTTTATACAAAACCAGCCAGTTTCAAAGGCCATTGTTTAAAATAAATGGAAAAAAAATTGAAGGCTTCCCCCCCATAGTTCAGAAATGTATTAAAAATTATAATACACAAATTTGTCTCATTTTACCAAAACAACACAAAGCAATCAACACAAGTCTCACATTTCTCGTCTCCCCATTGGACGGGCTCAGGAATTTGGTGAATCACGCTGCACGAAGAACAAGCCCACTCCATTCATACAAACAAATTGTTTTTGTTTTCTACTTCATCACTTGTCTGAACAATAGAGTCAGATGTGCTGGTTGACTTCAACTTTCATTAACTCTGAATTTTTTAAACGGATTCCTTGATAGATGATTCTTAGTAGGATTTTGAAAGATTGAGTTGGAAGGATGGATTAAACCCCTATCTTTAGCCATTTCGTTAATTCTAAGCTGTGGGATACATTGATTGATTACAAGAGTTTACAGTCTAAGCAGATCTCTATTCTGCGTATCAATAGTGATTGAGATATTTCTTCTATAACATTTATAAGAAGTGCTAGATCTTGCTGTTGGAGGTGTACTGAGAACCGTTTGCTTGTAGCCCTTTATAATTCATAAGGCATTTCCATATACACGTATCACCACAAAACACCATGAAATGCATGTTTCACGATAGCAATTTTATAGTTGAGGAAACCAGGGCCCAGAAGTCTTAGATAACTTGGCTTTGGCCTGGCAAGAACCAAACCAAGCTTTGTTCGACACAAAGGTAGAATTCTCAATCACTGTCCTACCCCACCTTGCACTTTTCTTCTTTCCCCTCTGCCTCCTTGCTTTCTTGCTTACTCTCTTCCCTCCCACTTTCCCTGAGAGTGGGATGCATCCCTTTTCATTTCAAAATGACCAGTGACCTCCTACCTTCTCCACATGATGCTCTGTGGAATCCCTTTCTCATGGCCTTTGCCTTAAACTACCAATTTTTAAACCCAATCTTTAACAATGGGCCTAACGCATACCTGTCTGTGCTCAGAAGTAAGGGAACAGAGATGTGACCCAGGACCCACTCTGGAGTTTTACAGACCGACTAGAGAAAGTGAATATAAACATTGACTCTGAAGAAAAAAAAAAAAAACAAAAACATTGACTCTGCATATACTTACTGAATGTCTGATGTGTACCAGGTGCTGTCCTTGGCCCTCAACCCTCCGGGGGGGAACACAATGGACACAGCCCTTGAACTCAGGGAGCTGAAAATTATCAGTAAAACAGAGTTGACAGCAGATGCTTCATGAAGTTAATGCAAAGATTGAGCAAGACACCACTATCATATGGTGGTGCTCAGTGACAGCCAATCCTTCCCTCTACTGTTATTGCTAATGGGCTGTGACCTTCAGAGCTGACCAAGTGCAGACCAATCTAAGTATACCAATTTCAGGTATACTTAGAAATGTAAGAAATATAAAATAAGACATATTACTTATTTCCTTCTGAGAATCAGAATTAAACCATAGAATATATTACTAGTGTTGCTAATATTTTAAAGTGCCAGTGATGGAGTGCCTGAGTGATGCATCCATCGGTTGAGCATCCAACTCTTGACTTTGGCTCAGGTCATGATCTCAGGGTCCTGGGATCGAGTCCCAAGTCAGGCTCCATACTCAGCATAGAGTCTGCTTGAGATTCTCTCTCCCTCTCCCTCTGCCCCTCCCAATCACACTGTCTCTCTCTCTCTCTCTAAAATAAATAAATTAAAAAAATAAAGTGCTAATGTTAGAAATTAAAGTACTACTAGTTTTTGAGTATCTATTTTGTGTCTATTTTACTAGATGATATACATATATTTTTTGCATTATTTCTTCACACGTAACAATCTTGTGAGGGAAGTGCTGCTATAGGAGGAGAGACTGAGGGTCAGGTGATTAAGTAAATGGTTTAAGAACACACAATTTCATCTGTGCCAGTTGTGAAATACACCCACTAGCACTGATTCTCAACATGGCTTCATCCTAGGCACACTCAGACTTGCCCTCAAACTCATAAAGACTTCAAGTAGAATTTTAATGCACAGTAAGGTAAAGGGGGTAGGAGAAAAGGAATAAACAATCCCTCAGAAAGCTCAGACACGAGTAGAAGCTACAGATGAATCACTATTAGGATTTTCCTCCTTCTTTACAGGAACCTCAATTTGTCAGACAAGAAGAGGTAGAGAAGCATTTAGCTGTCTCCCTGCACCCCAACCAGGTCTGAGAAAATTGCTTCTAGAAGTGCAAATTTGACTTAAAAGCCTGTGGGCTGACAAAAGAGCTATTTAGACTCCACTAGAAAACTCCATTGCCTATTGTGTTGGTGTGAAGGTAAAACTAAGAGAGATACTTGGGATTTACATATATTGGCTCTTTCGTAGCCCTGAGTACAAGGCTGCTGAAAGTCTGGAGAAAAGCTCTGGCTAGTTTCCGTGCTCCTTCAAGGTAAGGCTCCAGAGTCAATGGGGGAGGGAGAGCAAAGGTCACACAGCACCTGCACCTGGAACATTTTGTACGAGTCCCCAGCATGGCAGTGCTAGTTCATATAACCAGACCTGCCTTCGACCTTCTCTCTACCGATTAACCAGTGGAATGGTCTCGTGCAGAAATCACTTGAAGCCTCGTGTTTCTCCTCTATTAAAGAAGCACCGTACCACTTGACTGGTGATACTGTTGTTAGAACTGATAAGGGATATCTATGGGCTCCTCACAGGAACACGGTTCAGGTCATTAGGATTGTTACTATTACCATCCTCATCATCGCCATCATTTTTTTTTTTTTTTTGCATTCTCTTTGCCTGGAATGGCTTTATCACTAGATAGCCCTTTAGAAAGCTTTCCAAAATAGCATCCACTAGGGACCGAATGCCACCCCCCCCCTCCCATTCATATATTGAAACCCAACCCCAAGGTGACTGCCTTTGGAGAGAGCGTCTTTATGGAGGCAATTGAAGTCACAAGTTATGTGAGGTGATACGGGTGGGGCCCTGATCCAATAGGATTAATGTCCTTATGAGAAGAGAACCAGAGAGCTGGCTCACACTCTTCCTACCATCTGAAGACACAACAGGAAGTCAGCTGTCTGCAAGCCAGGAAGATGGTTCTCACCAGGAACCAAATCGGTTAGCATCCTGAGCTTGGACTTCCAGCTCTGAGAACTATGAGAAATATATTTCTGCTGTCTAAGTCCCCTGGCCTGTGGTGGTTTGTAATGGGAGCTCGGCTGACGAATACACCAACCATCTCCTACAACCTCAGGAAAGATGTGTCCATGGGATGGTCCTGCTCTGCTTCTGAACGTTCCACCTTTCTTCTACAATAGCAACAGTCCCTGAGCTAAATTACAAGCATTTGAATGCATGTCCTCTCTCCTAACAGGTGGACTCACCTCAGGATGGCCAGCCTACAGCACAGAAACGGACATTCCTAGCAGATGCTTAGTGACTACTGAATACATCAGCGGGTTCTCTGATATATGCTGCTCCCAACGGTTAATATTTGCTTGCTTTAGATAGAGAGCACTTTATTTGTGCTGCCCTCTGTACTTGGACTTAATGTAACATGTCACGTCCCTATTACTTATGCAAATGTCTGCCTCCATCCATTGGCCTGAAGTATAGTAACCTACCCGTTGTACCCTGAGAAACATCTGAAACTCTTTTTAGGTTAATATATGACTGTGGAAGAACAGCATAATAATTTGGTAGACTCGCCTGGAGGCTGGAGACATTTTATTTGCTGGAATTTCAAGGTTGGTGGGAGAGGCATGAAGATCCGGGGTAGGAGCAGACACTTCCTAGGGAGATGGACAGAGCCAGAAATCAAATGCTAAAAAATGCAGGTGTTGGAAAGCTGTCTGGCAGGAGGGGTGGTGCCTATAAGGGGTGGTCAAAAGCCATACAGGAGTGATGAGACTCTTCAAATTTTCAGAAATATTAATTAGATCCATAATACTGGATCATTAGTGCAAGTTACTTTTTTTTTTTTTTTAATGAGAATGAGTTAAGGGGTAGAATTTTGACTCACTGTGGGGCAGTCAGGGCCAAGGGCATAGGTACAATCCACAGGAGAAATAGAGGTAAACAGTGGGAAGGAAAGTCCAAATCCTCAGAATTCTCCCCAGGAGTCCGTCCTCATCCAAGCCAAGGAGCTGGGGTTTGAGCCAAGCTTACTTGAACCCCCAGTGATCCCAGAGGGCATCGAGGCTGCACACTAATGGAGCTTAGTAAAGAGTTCTGGGGGCAGCCCGGGTTTAGCGCCGCCTTTGGTCCAGGATGTGATCCTGGGGACCTGGGATCGAGTCCCACATCAGGCTCCCTGCATGGAGCCTGCTTCTCCCTCTGCCTGTGTCTCTGCCTTTCTCTCTCTCTCTCTCTCTCTCTCTCTCTCTCTTGCTGTGTTTCTCATGAATAAATCAATAAAATATTAAAAAAAAAAAAAGAGTTCTGGGCCCCTGCTCTGAGCAAGGCCTTTGGCTGAATGTTGACACTTCAAAGAAAAGACACAATCCTCACCCCAACTCTGAAGATGCTGTTATTGCTTAGAGATTCATACTCATCTGCAAGCGAAATAACCATTTGCATTTGGAAACCCAGCATGGGAAGGAAAGCGGATCAGAGATGGAGAAGAGCACAGAGGAGGTTGGCACTGCCTTCACAGACTTCACTAAAAACCTGGGTGTGCGCAAAGATCAGTGTCCTTAGATCTCTTATAAAGATGAGCAAACTCAAATCCAGCGCATGGAATTGACTTGGCCAAGGCCACACCCTTATGATGGCAATATAGGGGCCACACCACATCTCCCCCTGCCGGGCAGGAGGGTGTGGGGAAGACCTGCAGACGCTGGGATGCCAGTACCAGGGTCACCACAAAGTCACTTCCTTGCAAATCCCGAGATCATATGAAAACGAAGAGTGAAGGGACTTTACAAAATCCTCTTAGAGGTTTGAGGGAGTCCATTCATCATGCATATATTTTTTTAATTTTTCTTTTTTATTTATTCATTTGAGAGAGAGAGACAGAGAGAGCATAAGCAGGGGGAGAGGCAGAGGGAGAGGGAGAAGCAGACTCCCTGCCAAGCCGGAAGCCCAACATGGGGCTGGATCCCAGCACCTGGAGATCATGACCTGAGCAGAAGGTGGATGCCCAATCATCTGGGCCCCCCGGGTGCCCCTATCATGCATATTTTGAATGACACATGCACAACCACAGATACATTCATAAGTATGTAAATGCAATCCTATTATCATGCCATGGTTAATGCAACTTAGTTTTGCCTTTTTCTATAGCTTTCCCCCTTTGCACCTTCCCCTTTGCCTTATCTCTTCCATGTATCTTCCATTTTCATACACTTCCGTTCACTCCGTTCATTCATTCACTCTACATATATTCATTAGATACCAGTTATGTGCCGAATATTATACCAGTTGCTGAGGATGAAGCGATGAGTAACAGCAAACAACCACACAGAGTTCTCATCCTGTGGGGAAAAGGAAAGCAGGACAGGGGGTTAAAATGTTGGGGAGAGTGGGTGAGAGTGGAGATGCCTGGTGTGCAGTAGGGTGATCTGTGAATAGATACACGCACACATATATCAAACTTCTGGTGCTGTTTTGCAAAAACAGGATAATACTATACTCACATGTTCTACTGCTTTCTTTTTCCAATCAGTAATGCCTTGTGGAAACCCTTCCCAAGTCAGCCTGGTGAGCTCTGATGCCTTCCTTTGAGTAGTTGTGTAGTATTCTACAGTGTGAGCATAGGGCACCTGGGTGGCTCAGTCAGCTAAGCATCTGCCTTCAGCTCAGATCACGATCCCGGAATCCCAGAATCGAGCCCCACATTGGGCTCCCTGCTCACTAGGGAGTCTGCTTCTCCCTCTGCCCTTTGTCCAGCTTGTTCTTTCTCTTTTTCTTTCAAATAAATAAATGAAGTATTTTAAAAATAAAGTGTGAGTATGCCAAACATTCCTTAGCTGTTCACTACTGATGGGAATCCTAGAATTATTTTATTTAATTCTTATAAAAGCCCAAGGTGATGGATGAGAAATCAGTGGGGCTGTAGCCAATGTCCACATTTTCTCATCATACAAATGAGTGCCATTAAACACAGCCGTGCTACAGACAAGGCTTGCAGTGGTGGAGAAAGGGACCCTTGGCTTTTGATTTCCCTTAATGGGCTCTCACCTCTTCCTTGTCACCCCATAAACTTGAGGCTGGCTTTGACTTTGTTCTTGGGTGGAGCTTCTGGGGTAGACCAGAAGCTGTAAAAATCTAGAATCAACTAACATCAGAAAAGATCTTAGAAGCTAGCTGGTCTGGTTGCCTCAGTCTCTAAGTGGGCAAACTGGAGATCTACAAACAAGAAAGGACTCCTTGGGGTGCCTGGATGGCTCAGATGGTTGAATGTCCAACTCTTGATTTCGGCTCAGGTCATGATCTCAGGGTCGTGAGATCAAGCCCACGTTGAGCTCTGCACTGAGCAGGGATTACGCTTGTCCCTCTCCCTCTGCTCCTCCCCCTGGTGTGTTCTCTCTCTCTCTCAAATAAGTAAACAAAATCTTAAAAAAAAAAAAAAAAAGATAAAACTCCCCAAGGTCACACAGGCAGTTTGTGACAAAACCTAAAGGATACACTCAGATCTTTTGAATTCTAATTTAGTTTAATTTCAAATCTCTTGTACTCTGATATACAGTGTGTGTGTGTGTGTGTGTGTGTGTGTGTGTGTGTGTGTGTGTGTGTAGATACTGCAATAGGGAAGCTTTTGCCAGAGGAAAGAGGAAAGTAGAGGACATAGGCTTACCTGGGAGATGAACCGGGAATGCATGCATGTGTGTGTGTGTGTGTGTGTGTACACAGGTGCAGAGCACAGATGGAGGAAACTCAATCTGGTATCATCTGGGAAGACAGAGGGACACAGAACTAACTTTGTCTATTCTGGGTCTTTTCAAGCAAAATTTCTAGATAATACCAAGCGGCATGAGTATCCCAGGAGAATTTCTGGAATAAGACTTTAGATGTCAGCATAAGATCAGGCTCACTTGTGTATGCTCTGCCCCAAATCACAAACCCATCAATAAAAAGAAAAAAAAAAGAAAGGAAACAATTTCCATTTCCTTTTTTTTTTTTTTTTTTATTTATGATAGTCACAGAGAGAGAGAGAGAGGCAGAGACACAGGCAGAGGGAGAAGCAAGGCTCCATGCACCGGGAGCCCGATGTGGGATTTGATCCCGGGTCTCCAGGATTGCGCCCTGGGCCAAAGGCAGGCGCTAAGCCGCTGCGCCACCCAGGGATCCCAACAATTTCTATTTCTGGTCAATAAAACTCCATACCTTTGCTCTTGGAGGGTTAGCAGAGACAAGGAATTGGTAATGGAGAGTGGGAGGCAACAGATCTCTATTTCAGGGTCAATTTAGCACATTTCCTGAAAGAAATAAGTCCTTAGTTTTCTCAGATGGGAGACACCCATTCTTGGGAAGCAAAAGTGAGTGTTTTTTTCCTCTTTCAAATGGCCTGTCACTTGCCGTTCAGCAGTAAACATTCCCAAGGAGATGTTTCACCCCCAAGATAAAAATCTGTGTTGTCTCCACATGAAGAAAAACTTGTATTCTTTTTTTTTCATGATCTGTGTCCTTTGCAAAGTATTACTGCCAATCACATCACCATTAAGTCTTACCTTAGGAGTTTCATGTCGTTGAAAACTGCCTGGTCAAACTGAGTCTTGCAAAAGCGATTTGTAGCAAGCTTGTACTCAGTCACGACTCTCACATTCTTGAAGCATTCCTTTGGGTCCCCATCGACACGGTAGGCTGAAAAACTGTTAGGAAAACAGGGAGACAAAACAAAAACAAAAGCAGAAGACTGAGCCACAGAATTTACGGGCTCTATTTGATTTGCATTTACTCATTTACCTACTGGGTGCAGGCCAAGCTAGGTTTCCTCCACACAGCGGTTTCCCAGAGAAGATCTTGCTCTGGCTTTGGAGATGAGGAATGAACATTAAAAGAAGGAACTTGTCACGACAGAATCACCTGGAATGGGAACAAAATTCTGTGTGCGCACAAGGCCGGGGGTCTCCCCACCGTAACATGCTGCTGGTGAGAAAGGTGTTAGGGTGTTGGAAACCATTCGACCCAGGCTGGGTCTTGGGCACCTGACTCAGAGCAGCCAACTGTGGAAAATAATAAGGGAAATGAAATCCCCTTGGGAAGGAGCAGCGGGTAAAGCGAGGGAACATGGGCGTTCTCCTGGATGGGCCCCTGGGGCTTCTGAGAAACCACGACCGCAAAGCAGAGGGCCTGCCCTGCGTTGTGCAACCTCCTTTCAGAAAGGCTCCCTGGCCTGGGCTCCAGCGGACCTGTGGCAGGACAGCACCCCCCCCCGCTCCCCTGGAGCTGGCTTCTAGAGCCCAAGCGGCAGGGCAGACGTGAACTCGGGGATCCCGGCTGGCTGGCTGGCTGGCCGGAGGGACAGCCGGCAAGGGTTGAACAAAGCAATCCTGCTTCCTTTAGTATGAATTAGACAAAAATGCTCCCGTTGCCAGGGATGCCTCCCCGGCCAGCACCGGCTGTTGGGAAAAGCCCGGCTCCGACAGCAGCTGTAAATCACCAGGCGGCCTCTCTCTGGGAGCCCCACGGCAGCCAACGTGCACAGAGTGCTTTAGAAGCTTCCAGCACAGCTCAATCTGGGGAGGCAGGCAGGAGATGCCAGGAGGCTTTCAGAGCTAAGCTGAGGTCCCCCGAAAGAGGAAAGCAGGGAGACACTTCTTGGAGGAGGAGGCCCTTGCAAGGGCTGGAACATCTGGGGCTGCATGTGGGCCCCCCCCAACCCACCATCACCACCCCCACCCCCACCCCCCGGGGAGCTGGGGCTCCAGGCAGTCTCTCCCCCACCCTGCCTCCTGTTCCTGCATTCCGAAATGGGAATTGTGGGGAGGCCCAATCAGGAGACGAGAATGCTGCTTCCTCTCCCCTCCCGGAATACCCCCTCTCCCCACATGCTTCCTTAGACAGGAAACTTTAAATTGCTGGGACGGGCCACCCTAATTGCTACTCTTTTAATAACTCGGTTCACCCTTTGGAGTCTCTGTAAACATCTTGGAAGCCATGTAGCATGGCCAGGAAGGGAGGCATATGCTCACCTCTCCTACGGGGACTGGATTCTGGGGAATCGGAAGAGGGAGTGGATCAATGCCCCCTCCCCCGTAGCCCTGCTCGCTGCAGCCCCCCAGTACTTACATACTTCTGTCCACAGGTGTCCACTTAATTTCCCTGCTCCCCGCATTTGGCAGACGATTTGCTTTCCCTCCTTCTACCCACCAGCACACATGCTTAGCAGAGAGCTGCAGGGCAGCCTGACATTCGACTTTTTCCTTTACACCTTCATCCTAGAAAGGACTTAGAGAAGTCATTTCATTTTGTAAATAAGAATTCTGAGACAGGGACACCTGGGTGGCTCAGTCAGTTAAGCGTCTGCCTTTGGATCAGGGTGTGATCCTGGGTCCTTGGATCGAGTCCCGCATCGGTCACCCTGCAGGGAGCCTGCATCTCCCTCTGCCTGTGTCTCTGCCTCTCTCTCTCTCTGTATCTCTCATGAATAAATAAATAAAATCTTAAAAAAAAAAAAAAAAAGAAAAGAATTCTGAGAGAGGAGCACCTGGGTGGCTCAGTCAGTTAAACACCTGCCTTTGGCTCTAGTCATGATCTTGGGGCCCAGCCCCAAGTTGGGCTCTGCGTTTAATGGGGAGCCTGCTTCTCCCTCTTCCTCTGCTCCTCCTCCTTGCTCATTCTCTCTCTCTCTCCCCCATAAATGAATAAAATTTTGAGAGAGAGAGAGAGAGAGAGAGAATTCTGAGAGAACTCAAAAAAAGTAGAACGATTTGCCTTGACAATTCAGCAAGGCAGTGTCAGAGTAAAAAAAACCAGCGCCAGCATCTCATGGTACCTGCCCAGCCTCTCTCCTGCCCCAGGTGCTGTTGCAGAGACCCCTGGGCCCTCCCGTAGCTGCCATCAGGCTTGGGGTCTGGGGCTCGTAGAGCCAGCTTTCTCTGCAGCATCACGTAAGGTTTGTATCCCTTTCCTAGAATCTCGATTCAGAGTAAACAAGTGGAAAGAATTATTTGAAAACCAATGAAATGAAATAGAATTGGGAAATACTCATAAGTTCCTCTGGACCCATCTGGGTTTTTTAACTTCTGTTCTTTCTGGATGCTTGCTTCATGTTACACTGATTTGGGAGGTCAGACACCTATAGTTTGTCGGAACTTCAGGTATTTGATTCAGAGGTAGGTGAGAGGGTTTGAGAGCTATTTGCTGGTTGGTGGCAGACACAAGAAATTTTCTATTTCTTCTGTCATCAGACAGCAAACTGTCAAAATCCCCTTGTCTGGGAGGGGCCCGGGCTGGGGCAAGGCAGGCCAGCTCAGCAGCAAAATGACTGGTTTGAGGGCATCAAATTCTCCCCAGCCGGGTGATAGGCCCTAAGCAAGAGGGAGAGAAACACTGCTGATGCTCACACCATACAGGAACAGAGTTTAAAGGGATCTGTACCAGGTGCAGATGTGACCACAGCACCAGGTGGAACCGAGTTTGGAGAAAAGCATCCAAGAACCCAGAGAAGGGATTGTCCATCTGTCCTGGGCATGGGCACTTGTCTGCAGCTGCCTTCAGGAGCTCCTGGGCAAGTCATTCTTCAGGGAGCTGCTGAATGCGGTGGCAAGAGCCCAACACAAGAAGGCAACTTGTGTTAGGAGGCCAAAGACTTCTTATAAATGATGCACAGTTCACAGTGTTTTACTATACAGAAAGTTTCCTGGGAATATCCTAACTCTGAGATGTTTGGGCACAAGGCATTCCGGGATTTCAACTACAAGTGGCTTCTAAGGAAGGAGAACAAAGAATTAAGAAATCTACATTGAGTTGGATGGGCAAAGGGAGCTAAGGCGATCTCCAGTGTCAGCCCCAATGGGTGGCAAGGGAACTCCGGGGCCCCATCAGCCAAAGAATATGAAGATCATTATTTCTTTCTCGTAGAGTTAAAGATCGGTCATGGTGATGCTGGGGATGAAGTGGTTGATAGAACAGGGTGGAGAGGGCTGGAGGTCGAGGACGAGGAGGAGGAGGAGGAGGAGGAGGGCTGTGATGGAGGTGGTGTGTGTCTTGGGAGCTGATGACACCAAGGCCCATCCTGAATCGACCACAGCAGAGTGAGTTAGCAGTTCTCATTCTGCACCCTCACACCCCACCCACCCCAGGGTGAGACTTCTAAAATCTGACAGAAATACTGGAGCTCAAAATTGGCTCAGGAACTCTGTTCCATAAAGGATGATCCAGCTGGAAGAATCTGTGGCAGGGTGGGAGTTGACAGCATTTATCACGTAGAGATTTTACTGATAAAATAAAACACAACAAGGTGTGGCCACCCGTCGTGTGACGTTCAGGATCTCTATGTATTTAGGTAATGTTACGAGAACACAGTGACAAAACATAAGCCTCCCTGCAAGTCTCGAACCCTATTTAGGGAGGAGGTTGACACACGTTGTTCTATGAATCTCATCTTGAAAATACTGTGTTCAGAGATGCCCAGAGCTCAGTGGTTGAGCATCTGTCTCTGGCTCAGGTCATGATCCCGGGGTCCTGGGTTCAAGTCCTGCATCAGGAAGCCTGCTCCTCCCTCTACACGTCTCTGCCTTTCTCTGTGTCTCTCACGAGTAAATAAATAAAAACTTTTTAAAAAAAAAGAAAGAAAAGAAAATACAGCATCTACATTTTGAGCATTTATTGGATAGTTGTCACGGGGGATCATGGATGGATACGTGCTATTTGGGAGGAAAGTCAGGAATGTGAACACGATACTTTCGATTCCTTACCAGGAATCCTGGCATCTAGGTCAATTAGGTTGTGACAATGTAAAATTCCCTCGGCATTTCTTGAATGGCCACATGGCTTTATAGAGGGCACAGGAGGGAAAGAGTTATACGACCAAAATGAAATAAAATCTTGCTTTCATCTGTACCTGGGTGAGTCCCTGCACAGAATGGGGAGAGAGTATGGGGAGAGGGGGCCAGTGTAGGAGTCATCCCGCCCAGAGTTTCAGTGCTGACCGACCATCTCACCAACTACATCGACTTAAGCCGGTTGACTTACCTCTCCAAACTGGATTTTTTTTTTTAATTTTTATTTATTTATGATAGTCACAGAGAGAGAGAGAGAGAGAGAGAGAGGCAGAGACACAGGCAGAGGGAGAAGCAGGCTCCATGCACCGGGAGCCCGACGTGGGATTCGATCCCGGGTCTCCAGGATCACGCCCTGGGCCAAAGGCAGGCGCCAAACCGCTGCACCACCCAGGGATCCCCCAAACTGGATTTTCATATTGCAAAAAGGACAATAAAACTTCACTTAAAAAAAAAAAAGATGTAAGTTAATTTTCTTCAAATGCCTACCATGGAGCTTGGCAGATACTAAATATTCAGCAAGTGGTTAATCACTCTATGTGGACTTGAGTGAACAGGGTGTATTTTCTAGGTAATCAATGCTAACCCCTTTCAGCTCCCAGAAAAATATTTTCATGAGAACTTTAATTCCCTTTTCCCCAGTCTCCAAGTGCTATCGCTTAAATGACATAACATTTTCTTCACGGTGCAAGATCCTCCTAGAAAATAATAAATGCTTCCTGAGGGGTTTTCTATAAATATACATGTTCTCGGAGTTCTGTACCCTTCCATAGTTTCTTAGCTGCCATATGACATTTTTACAGCCGCACCATGTGTCTTACTTAACAGGGAGAGAGGACGCATGATGCATCGTGCACAACTGGGCCTGGACTTCCGAGCTGTGGCTTCTAGGGCCCGAAGCTCCAGTAGGAGACCGTGTAGCTCAGTGCCCGTGACCCTGCCACTCTGCGCCTCACTATCCTTATATGAAAACTAAGAAATACCTCCAGGAGGCCTTTCTGTTCCTCCTCTCTGGTTTTGTTTCCATGAGTCACTTTTCTCTCAGAAAGCATTTTAGAGGCCCCTCTGAGGAGTTCTGAGGCAGGATTTCAAGGACACCAGAGGAGACCCGTGGGTTTGTTGGGTTGGTGGTTGGTTTTGTTTATTTGTTTGTTTTGTGAGCTGTTGGGGTATGTGCAGGTGTAGGGATGTGATGTGGTCTTCGTGGTGAAAAAGGAGATGCTTGTTCGGTTGCCAGAGAGACAGAGATCAGCCCACGTGTTGCAGATTAATATGACCCTTCACTTCATGGACCCCTCAGTGCAAGACCGACACAGAGACGTTTCATCAGCATCTTCTTTCATGGGAAATGCATCGAGGCACTTTCCTCAGACATGACATCAGCCTTAGTGAAGCTCTGAACGAAAAGCAGGGAGGCCAGTTAAAACCGAAGCAAAACCAAAGAAAGGGACGCAGAGACGCAGAGAAAGACCAAATGACAGAAAGAGAGAAAGAGCCAGAAGGGAAGAAAAAAAAAAAAATGGAAAGGGATTCAGAGCACAAGCTGAAGGAGACCTCGACTATTTTCACATTAGGCATGTCTTTTTTCCCATAATGACAGTTACTTCATATCCTCCCAAAGTTGGCATGTTTCTCTTGGGAAGATAAACCCTCTTTGGCAAGCTCCCCACATGCGAGCTGAAGCAGGAAGCCGGAGTCATCACTGCATTATGCAATCCTGCGTCCGGCCAATAATTGCCTATCTGACATGCTAGCCTCCCACATTCCTGAGATTCATCTAGAACAACCAGAAGATTAGATTAGTGTGTATTTTGAGCTAGCCGCCATCACTCTTAACTGGTGTGTCTCCTTCTGTCAGCTCAATCAGGGGTAGGGAGCCTCTGTCAGCCGAGGCACTCCTGTCTGTCAACTGTCCTGTCAATGATGTCTGTCCCTCGGTCAACAAGTTCTTCCTATGGAGAGAAGGGGGGACAGAGCTTCAGAGAAGATCAGCCTTCTCCTCAGCCGCCATTACCAAAGTGAGGCAGAGGGAACTCTGTGGCCACCAGGCAGCCAAGAATAATTTAAAAAGTCCAGGTGACCAGGTCATGATTCCAGCTCGAGAATCTGCAGACAACAAGTGAAGGCTTAGGAACATGGAAATGTGGCCCTGGGTCTGCCATCTATTGGCTGTGAGATTAGAGATGTCTCCTCATCTTTCTGAACCTCAGTGTCTTTCCTTATCTGTGAGTTAGAAACACAATAACATACCACACCTTCTGTATCCATTCGTGTGTCGAAGGACATCGTGGTTCCTTCCACAGTTTGGCCATTGTGGACGTTGCTGCTTTGCACATTGGGGCAGGTGTCCCGGTGTTTCACTGCATCTATATCTTTGGGGTAAATCCCCAGTAGTGCAATTGCTCAGCCATCAGAAAGGACAGATACCCACCATCTGCTTTGACGTGGATGGATCTGGAGGGTATGATGCTGAGTGAAATAAGTCAATCGGAGAAGGACAATTATATGGTTTCACTCATACATGGAATGTAAGAAATAGTGAAAGGGATTATAAAAAATATTATTAAAAAAAAGAAGGGGAGCTGAGTGGGAAATATTACAGAGAGAGACAAACCAGGAGAGGTTCCTAACTCTGGGAAACACACACAGGTCGAGGAAGGGGAGGTGGATGGGGAGTTGGGGTGATTGGATGACAGGCACCGAGGAGGGCACTTGATGGGATGAGCACTGGGTGTTATACTATATGTTGGCAAGTTGAACTTCAATAAAAACAAATGAAAATAAAAAACACAATAATAATCACTCATCAGGTTGTTGAGATGATTAAATTAGATCATGTGTATAAAGATGGAACATTTTAATGCTACATAATCCTTAAACTTGGGCACCAGTGCTGTCCTGGCCTCAGCTCAGGCATAGGAGATGGCATCTCTGCCATGTGCCCATGTCTTTGTATGCCAAGGCTGCTGCTGTGACAAAGTACCACAAACCGGGTGCCCTAAAACCACATACACTGCTTGTCTTATGATTCTGGAGGCCTGAAGCCTGAAATCATGGTGTTGATGGCTTCACACTCTCTCTGAAACCTGTAGGGAACTCTTCCCTTGCCTTCCCTTGCCTTTCTTCTGTCCCTCGGGATATTGTTGGCATTGGTTGGCTTGTAGGTGTATCACTCCAAACTCCTGTCCTTGTGAAGCTTCCCCCTGGGTGTCTCTGTATCTTCACATTAGCATTTTCTCAGGACACCGGTCATATTAGCTCAGGAGTGCCTACCCCAGTGTGGCTTCAAGTCAACTGATGGCATCTACAGCAACGCCACTTCCAAATAAGGTCATATTCTGAGTTACTAGGAGTTAAGCCTTAGACTTAGGAGTTCGGAGTTAGGGTGAGTGAAGGCGTTACTGTGAGTGGTTTCTAGGACTCACTTTTATTGCCTTTCAACTGAGAGATGAGGCCCGACTCAAAGGCACAGAGAAGGAGGGTAGGCCTGACGCATCTTACGATAAGCAAGTGCTGGTTGAGGGCCCTCTGAGCGACACCCTCTGCCCGTGACAACCTGGCAGCCTAGGGTGTGGACGATAGCACCTGCAAGCCCCCACATGAGGGTGGCAGAGGACAGAGGGAGGAGGGCTGATGATGAACTCTCTTGAGCCTCGAGGGGAGGGAATTAGCAAAGATTGTCTCATGTGTGTAATAAATTTGGAAAATTGAATAGACCCAACCTCCCTTTAAAAAATAATTTATGAATTACCCTGCCTGCAGAGTCTCACCTTACGGAGTCCTGCAATTTGCAAATTAACTATTGGCCCAACTCGGTCTATTGAAGGGATAATGAGTGTTAAAGAGAACCTGGCCTCTGAAGTTGGCTTATGAATCACGATGATTATGAATGACTCACACACACCCTTTGCATCTTCAAAGGGCTTCCCCCTGACGTGCCTGTGGAGAACTCCATCTCGAGCTTTCTCAAGTGGAGCTTGGCGGGGAGGGCCGTGGGGATGGCAGGACCACCGGGAGAGAGGGGCTGGAGGGATGCGGGGGGGAAGGGGGTGCGGTAGGCAGGCTGGGCTGGCTCCATGTGAAGTTTAGTCAGCACAACCTAACGGAAGGAAGGAACCCTTGCCATGTTCTCTTAGCACCAAGATGTGGCTTAGTCTGAGGCCTTTAAAGTGTGTGCTTTTAACTGCCTTGCCGGAGGCCAAGAGCCTGTGCCAGGGTATGGCAGGACTTTGATCGCCCTTCTGCGCTCAGAGCACTCAGGGACACCGAGTTGCTTCCAAAAGTGAGATATTCCGCCGACTAACTAGGTCACTGACAATGAGCTATTGAGGGCCGTGAGAGCTGTGGCAAGCAGGAGAAAACATTGAACAAAATGCCTTTCTCCTTCCTTTAATAAGACCACTGAGGTGGGGGGGGGCGGGTAGAGGGAGGCGGATCCTCAGCAGCCAAGGGGAGATTGTCCTCAAAAAAAAAAAAAAAACCAAAACACAAAAACACAAAAAAGAGCCCTAACTAGCAAAGGCCAATCAAAATCCACATCAATGGGTATAAGCACAAAAGTGCTGTTTCTCTAGTATCATGGGAATGGTTTGGTGACAAAATAGTAAGAGTGAGTAAGAGTGACTAAGCACTCAAGATGCGTTGGGTTCTTACTGGATGTTTTAGAGCCAGCTCTGGAGGGCTGATAGGCGACCTTCCATTTGTGCTTGTTTTAGACACGAGGGTCCTGGGGCTTACCTGGTGATACAGCCTTTCCAAAGTCACACTCAGTGAAAGTACCAGAGCTGGGGGCTGGACCCGCCCCTCTATGACCCCCAAGCCCTTAGCACAAGGGCAGGGGTAGGACTTTGAGTTCTACTACATGTGGATTTGAACTGGGCTTCCCGTAGGGCAAGTTCCCAGCATACGGTCACTGAAAACTGAGTGAGTCATCTTGCAGGCAGGTGGCATTACTGGGCCATTTCTAACAGGGTGGTTTAGGAGGGACAGGGCCTACGTGCTTCCTGGAGCACCCTTTGTGCCCCAAAATATTCGGGGCCAAGAAGCTCTTGACACCTTTCACAAAGGCTTTCTGGATCCTGGACGCTGCCCTGATGTGAATCAGCAACTTCCAATTACGATTGCTGAATCTGGAGCTCAAATTTATATAATGATGATCATTAATGGGCTTTGCACTCCCACAGCGTTTTCCATCTTCAAAGTGCTCTGTGAACATTAACTAATTAATCTGGGCTACAAATTGTGCCAAGGCCCAGAGGGCTTGCACTGCTCAGATCTGGGATGGTCTCCGTTGATGGCAGTGATTATAGAAAGCACTGAGCTCTCTTTGACCTGGTGCCCAGCGGTGGAGCATGTCCCCACAGTGCCATCAGATCCACCGCAGACACTGTCCAGTCCTGCTCCTACGGGCTCGGTCTGCACTTGGGGCTACAAAGAAGAGGAAGCCAGAGGCCTGACAGCAGCAGGTGGCATGCCGGGAGCCAGCGAAGGCAGTGCTTACAATAAACACCAGGGCTTCATGCAAATGTATTCCTTCAAATGGGTCACATTCAAACTTCCATTTCACAAATGAAGAAACAGGCTCTAGAGGGGTGAGGTGACCAATTCAAGGGCAGCCCTGCTATGGGGCAGAGACTGATTTTCTAAATCTACAGCAATGCATTTTGCCTAGTAAAATAGCAAAATATTTATGTAACCCACAACTTGACAAACAAGTGAGGAGTGAAAAGTAGAAAGGATTGATGCTGGAGAAATTCAGGAGAAAGAGATGAAATTTATTTTCTGTAGGTGAGAAAATTTGCTTGGAGATCGAATTTGCCTAGGTAGGGTTCGGAACACCTGGGTGGCTCAGTGGTTGAGTGTCTGCCTTTGGCTCAGGGTGTGATCCCCGAGTCCCAGGATGGAGTCCTGCATCAGGCTCCCTGCATGGAACCTGCTTCTCCCCCTGCCTGTGTCTCTGCCTCTCTCTGTGTGTCTCTCATGAATAAATAAATGAAATATTAAAAAAAAAAAAAAAGAATTTGCCTAGGGGCTTGCTTACTTATTTGTTTTGACAAATTTATTAAGATTTTCTCAGGAATGGATGTTGGATTGTGTCAAACAGTTCTTCTGCATCTCTTGACATATGATGTTTTTTTGTCTGTTAATAAGTGCTCCAAAGTCCATATGTTGAAATCTTAATGCCCAATGTGGTGGTGTTGGGTGAGGCCTTTCGAGATGATCAGGTCGTGAGGGTGGGCCCCCCTCCATGGGATTAACACTCTTCTAGAAGGGCTTGCTTCCTCTCTCTCTGCTTTCCACAATGTGAGGATACAAGCAGGAAAGGTGAAGATATGATGTTGAGGATACATCATTGAGGATACAAGATCTGGAAACCAGGAAGAGGGCTCTCAAGAGACACAGGACCTGCTGGGACCTTGACCTTAGACATCCCAAACTTCAGAACTGTGTGAAATAAAGATTTGTTGCTTAAGCCAACCAGTCAGTCATGTTTTCGTTATAGCCACCAAAACTCACTAAGATGGTGAGTTACATTGATTTTCAAATGTGAAACCCACCCAGAATTCCTGGTATTATGCCAAATGTGCTATATTCCATTAGATAAAATTTTGTTAAGAATTTTTGCACCAGTACTAGGGCATCTGGGTGGCCCAGTCAGTTAAGTATCATGATCTTGGGGTCCTGGGATCAAACCCTGCTGAGAAGGAAGTCTGCTTCTTCCTCCCCTCTTCTCCCTGGCTCCTCACCCCCCATTCACACACAAGCACTCACACTCTCTCTCTCAAATGAATAAATAAAATATATTTTTTAAAAGAATGACTTTGCACCAATGTTTATATGGTCTTAGTCTTCCCTTGCAAGACCCTTGCCTGATTTTGATATCAGGGTAACGTCAGCCTCTTAGAAGGAGTTGGAAATTATTCTTTTTTTTTTTTTTCAATTTTCTTGAATCCTTTTTGGTTGAATTATTATTAATTTTTTCTGTAAAAGTTGGTAAAATTCACTCAGGAAACTATATGGAACTGGAGGGAATTTTGTGGGACTGTTATTCACTATAAATAAATTTCTCTAATAATGGAGCTATTCGAGTTTTCCAATTTTTCTTAACACTCTTGGTAATTTATAGGGCTTTTTTGGAAATTGTTCATTTCATCCAACTTGTTAAATTTATTTCAATAAGGTTTTTCATACTATTCTCTTTTTATCCTTTAAATATAGGTGGCATGAGGCTGTTTTTTAGAGAAAAAAGTAATGAGAAACTTCTTGGTTTGGACAAATACTCTGAATAACATATTGGAGATTACTGTGATTTTTTTCAGTATCTGTCTCTTTCAGTAAGCTTTTTCCCCTAGGAAAAAGTTTTTAAAAATGAATCAGACTTATAAGATCCATGCTGGACTAAATTCAATGAAATGTCTGCCACTTCTCATCTGTTTTGTAATTAATTAATTTATTTATTAATTTATTAGGTTGCATTCATTTGAGAGAGAGAGCAAAAGCACGAGTGGGGCAAGGGGCAGAGGGAGAAGCCTGCTCTCCCAGAAGCAGGGAGCCCAGTGTGGAGCTTGATCCCGGAACTCCAGAATCATGACCTGAGCTGAAGGCGGATGCTTAACCATCTGAGACACCCAGGCGCCCTCGGTTTTTAAATTTTAGTGTCTCTTTTGTTCCTTTGTTTGATTTTGAAGTCTGAATCTCCAGGGAATTTAAAAACTAAATATTTATAGTAAAATATATTCTTTCTCTACACAAAAATGTAAAAAAGATACCTTTAGAGACAATTTTAAAATGTACTTGTGAGAGGGGCACCCAGGTGGCTCAGTCAGTTGAGTGTCTGACTCTTGGTTTAGGCTCAAGTCATGAGCTCAAGTCAGGGTCATGAAATCCAGCCCCATGTCGGGCTCCACCCTGATTGTCTCCCTTTGCGCCTCCCCCCCACTCTAGCACACACACATTTGTTTTCTCTCCCTCTCTAAAATAAAAAAAATAAATTATTATAAATAAATGAATAAATGGATGAATGAATAAATAAATAAAAGGTACCAACGGGAAAAATTAAAAACAAAGAGAAGAACTAAACCTTTTTCATATACTCAACTTCATTGATCCTAATGGAGTTTCTTCCCAGAATCTAATTTGCTCAAACCATCTGATGCAGGAGTTGGAAATTGAATAAGGAACATGTATATCAAGTGTTTGCTTGAAGGAACTGGTCAATATTCATACTCATTACTTTGATCACATCTGCAAAACCTTGAGTTTTGTATTTGCGTCATATCTGCTTTTGTACATTTGCCAATTTGAGGCAGCCCACTGTTCCTAGCAAGTGGAGATGAGGAATGGAGCACCCTTCATCTCTGTGACAGATTGCTTGGCTAGAATTAGACAGAAACAAGTTAGAAGACAGGGTCAAGTTTGAAATCAGTGCTCTGAAATGCATTCAGTTATCATCTGTACTTCCTCCTCAACCTCAAAATCAGTGACTCGTTAGAGCTGGCTTATATCATCCGGAGGAGCCAATTGTTAAATGTTCGGAAGTTTGCTAGCTGATGGTTAAACATAGTATTTTTTTTTTAAATCTTTATTTATTTATGATAGTCACAGAGAGAGAGAGAGAGGCAGAGACACAGGCAGAGGGAGAAGCAGGCTCCATGCACCGGGAGCCCTATGTGGGATTCGATCCCGGGTCTCCAGGATCGTGCCCTGGGCCAAAGGCAGGCGCCAAACCGCTGCGCCACCCAGGGATCCCTAAACATAGTATTTTTAAATGTGAGATTATGTGAATTTACAAGCAAAGGATACTAAAAGCTAGGGTAATAATACTCAAAACTCATCACTTGCTACTTTACTACACATTATCTATGCTTTTGAGGTTGTTTACCTCTATTTTAACTCTATGTTAGAGATGCTATGTAACGTCTAGCTACCGAGACTCTCCTTCCAAATCAGCCTTCAGTGATGTCACATTGGTTGATCGAAATGGGCCCTGGGAGTCAACTTACACCATGGAATTTGGCAAGTACGGTAATACAAGTTTTCTTTTGTTGATTATTTAGACTTAAGCAGATTATGGAGAAAACGTTAATGCAGATGAAACTTAAATAAGTGTGATGCCTGTAGCTGAAACACAGCGAATAAGCATGGTGTGCGTTATAAGTAAACATCCTTCCAGCATTTGAAAGCGATTATCCAATTCAGCAAAGAAGTTGCTCACATCATCGACAAATGAGTGAAGTTCAGACATACTTCTTCGTTGTTTCTCTTTGATTTACTTGCTAAGATAAAGCATAAACTCACATTCATGTTGGAACTGTACTCGTCTGTCCATTGAAACCATATTTTGTCTATGGATACAAGAGTTTGGCAAAAGCCAACCAAAGCATTTCGTGAGAAGCAATTACCTATATGGAATTTATATATTTCATATATATTTTTATATTTTATTATGATTTAAAAGTTATGTACTCATTATACTTGATATCAGCAAACTTAGACTTTTTTTTTTCAGAGACCCAGGTGTTAAACATTCATCAGGTTATCAGGTCCAAATTTCCAATTTTTGCGGGCCAGTCTCTGTGCACAGATCTTGCCTTTTCCACATTCTCTGGTGATTTAGAGTTTTGGTGACCTTTCAGAGAAGGGAAGATTGCAAGATAAAATGAGCTGAAGTGTTTTCCTGGCAAATATTTTCTGGACTAATGCAGTTACACTGAATTATTGACTGACAAGAACTAGGGAGGCTGACCAGACCAGGTAATTCCACATAGAAGACAAGAAACCTGAATGGTGGAGCTCATTCACCCACAAATTATTGACCTTCTAATTATTGCTATGCCCTGAGCACAGCTAGAGGAAACTACCGGATTTTTGCATTCTGAGATCACAATCTGAGATTAGTTGTTTCAAAACTAGTGACCAGCATGCCTAAAACAGCGGAACGTTGGCAAGTTTTGTAATTATTAAAGATCACAGTGATTCTTGATTTATACTCATTTCATAACATTTTATTTGCACCGAGGCAGCAAAGTCATTTCTTGAAAAATTTCAAATGTGAAAAGATGTGTGTTCCTATGGATTTCAGCCGCTGTCATTTAAAAATGTAAAACCCTGTGCCCATACATGCAGAGTGAAGCGGGGAGCTCTCAGTAACTTCAGCAAGGAGCAAGCAGGTTATGCCCCTCCTGGAAGCAGAGAATTCTTAAGAAGTCAAAAGAATGGGGAGAGAAAAATAGAACCTTGGGCAATTGTCTAAAATCAGAGCCTTACTTGGGAAAGTCCCTTGGCTAATCACTCTTACTTGGTCTTACAACCATTTCTGGATGTAACCTTTAATGTCTTATAAAATTTATTTATTTATTTATTTATTTATTTTATTTGAGATAGAGAGAGAGCATGAGGGGGTGAGGGGCAGAGGAAGAAGCAGACTCCCCACTGAGCAGGGAGCCCAAAAGGGGCTGGATCCCAGGACCCTGGGAGCCCAAGGCAGATGCTTAACCCACTGAGCCACCAGGTGCCTCCCCTTATAAAATTTAATGGAGGCTTTTCCTAGTATTAAAATCCATGTGCTGAAATGGGAGGGGGCCTAGCAAAATAGGGTTTGGATGATTTTTGGTTTGGTCAATGATTGTTTTTTATATAGTTTTCTCATATACTTTTTGGAAGTTTGAGATCTAGTTTAACATCTTCCAGTGGTCATTCTACCTCTTACTACATATATGATCTGGGGAGTGATTTACCCAGAGTCGTAGTCTTCTCAATATTAAAAGAGAAATGAAAAAAAAAATACCCCTCGGGATGCTGTAAAGATGTCTGGCCACAGGCTCATCATCAAGCAGATTCTTAGAAGAATTTCCTGCCTTACTTTTTTTTCCTTCCTCTTTGCCTCCTGGCCTTCTTATTCAGGCTCCTTCCTTAATTTCTTTCCTCTTTCCTTCCCAAGTTCTTTGGAATATAAATTATTATGACTGTAGTAATCACTGCAAGCTTTTTCAGGTCAAGTTTCATTGTGTTCCCATTAGCAATACGTGCCTGAACTGTTAACTGACCTCTGGGAAGAAAGTCTCCTCGCTCAGAGGAAGCCAGGGCCAGAGAGGGAGGGAGGGCTGCCTCCTGGAACTCCGCCCTCCTCTGGGATGAGGTGCAGGGAGGGCAGGAAAGCCAGAGACAGCCACAGAGCCACGGAGGAGGTGACAGCGGCCAGCACAAACACAGTCCCGAAGAGTTCAGCAAGCAGAACTGAACATCTCCGTGCCCCACCTGTACAAGGCCCAAAGCACAAGACATGAATCAGATCTGCTCCCTGTCCCCAAGGAGTTCACCGGCTGGAGAAGAGAGACACACAAATAATTCTAACACCCAGGGGTTTGGGAAAACATAAAAATCTGAGCCATCTCACTGGCTCAGGTATGGAGACCATGAATTTAGGAACAAGTAGTACTCAGCTATCCAGATGGGACGTCAGGCCCCAGATGATTGTGTGACCCCAGATCCGGCACGTTGAACCAAGCGTACCAAGCCAAGTAAGTGATCACAGTGGCATCGGTAAAAATACTCACACCGCACTCACATAGTGCTGATGGTGCAGCAAGAACTAATCCAGGAGTTTTAGGCCCAGCATCACCAAGCCTCACGGCAAATTTCCAAGCTCGCCATGATTTCTACTTAGATGAGGAAATGGTTGGGAGAGGAAAAGTGAACTGTAGCATCATTTATACAGCTCAATAGGGGCAAAACTGGAAATCAGCACGGAGCGCGCCTGCCTCCAGAGCCACTGTCCTCTCTGCTAGGCAACTCGGAATTCTTGTTTGTGTTCCTGTCCATGCAGATTAGGAGACTGTGGAGGATTCCTGTATACTGTAGAGAGACAAGGGAAACATTGAGCATCAGGGCACCTCGGTGGCTCAGCAGTTGAGCATCTGCCTTGGGCTCAGGGTGTGATCCCAAGGTCCTGGGATCGAGTCCCACATCGGGCTCCCTGCAAGGAGCCTGCTTCTCCCTCTGCCTGTGTCTGTGCCTCTCTCTCTCTGTCTCCCATGAATAAATAAATAAAATCTTTTTTTAAAAAAATGAAAAAAGACAAAAATTGAGCATCAGAAACCCAAGTTGATGTTGGCATTTGTTTTTCCAGGTTAAATGTGGAAATCTAGCATTTAGCACTGGATCCCAAGCTCAGAGAATATTCCCCAGGCAGGTTGACTCTGTGTTCGGGGTGCATAAAAGCTGGATTCCTTAAGTCCTGCCCATTTCCCCACTATCCCCGTGCCACCCCCAAGAGATTAGTATTGTCCAAATTGCCCAAATTCCTTGCTGGAAAAGAGGTGTGGGGAGTGATGCTGAGTCTTCGAGAAATGTGCACCTTCTTCCTGGGAAAGTCATAGAGGGCTGCGGGGCTGCAAGTCGATTGTTAATATCCGGAGCCTTCCCAAAGCTTGAGCTGAGAGCACACCATGTACGTATTTTTAGCCTTTAATGTTTGCAGATGAGCAGGGCTCTGAAATAGAAAGGCTGACCCATTTTAGTGACATTTTCTCAAAGATCTCACAACATTGTGTTTGCCTTTCTCTCAGCGCAGATAGAGTCCGAGTATTCCCGAATTAAAGGAAACTTCCCTTTGGGGAGATCAGCGGAGAGGCAGTCGGGGCTTGGCTTGATCATACGTCATCCATATGGTCATGAGGTCCACTTGATGAGCCTCATTCACCCCTCAAGTATCCAGATCCATGGAAGGTTGATTATTTGTGTGCTTTGATTCCTCCAGAGCACACATTCACCCCAGGAGAGACGAGAGTGCAGGACAGTAGACGAAGCCACAGAGAAACCTGAGGTGAACCAAGAGGATTTCTCATGTAGCATTTGTATTTATAGACAAGGGCGAGGATTCAGGGGTGTCATCCTCCCAAGCGCACAGGCCCGGTCAGTGGCCCAGCGGAGGAAGGACAGACACTTGACGAGATCTGAATGTCCAGATGTCCTGCACATACACACTACCCAGTTTGATTTTACGTTCCTTCTGTTTTTTTTTTTTCTTTTTCCTGCTATGGAAAAATAGAGTGCAAATATGTGAGTATTCCTCTGTATCTCCAGGGGAGTTTTGAGGGTAAGACTTAATCTGTCCTCAAAGAAAACAAAAACAACAGCAAGAAAACAAACCAAAGCAAACCAAAGCAAACAAAGAACCCCATGAAAAACAAATACCCCAAACTTGAGTTTGCTCATTCGGGTTGCACCTCTGTTCAAGGCTCTGTGGGTTTGCTCACCTGCAGGTGCCATGGCCCCAAGAGCCAGCCAGGCAGCAGGATGGGATGGGTAGAGTCCTCTTCTCTGCTGTGTGGACCAGGGAACTCCCCCAAGCTCCCTTGTGTGTGTGTGTGTGGGGGGGCACAATGATGGGGATTAATCTTGCCTGCCCTGACGTCCTCACCGAGAGATCTCTGAGACACCCCCACGCCCCCACACAGGGATCTATCTGCCTGTCCTCCCAGCTTCAATTTGAATTCTCAGTCCCTCAGTGGGATTAGCTGCTTGATTGTCAGCCCTCTGCAGGGTGGCAGTGGCAACACTGATTTTTCTCAGGTTCCCAGTGACTTTGTCCTCCAGACCATCCAGGCCCTTATTCTCAGCCACACCAGACTCAAAAGGCACGACGGCTCTCTAACCTCGCACGGCCCCGACTAGAAAGTTTATTTTCTCATCCAGGGACCAGCGTCTGAAATCCTCCCCTGTCACTGATCCATTTTTGCTTCCCTCCACTCAGTGTCTCTGTCACGTTTTCAAACTCATCAGAAGCACAGTGAATGCCAAACTGGTGCGGAAAACACTCCAGGGTGCTCTGGAGCGTCCTGACTGGTGTAGGGCAGCGTGTTCTGTTCGAGCTCCTGAGCCCGTGACACGTGGTTTCTTGTCCCGTGACAAGTGAGGATTCTATTCCCATGTTAGAGCCAGAGGTGCTGTCTCGGCCAGGTTAGGGTGCTCTCCCAAGGCGGTGGCCCCAAGGAGGGGTGGAGCTGGGATTGTGAAGCGGGTTCTCCCTTTAGTTTATTTTTTCCAGTTCATCCAGAGAAGGCTGAAGTGTGGGGGACAGCCCCAGGCCCTCTGGGGGACTGAGCTCACTTCCATCCTGCAGCAGAAGGCAGTGCAACTAGCCCCGTGGCAACATGAGCCAGGAGTCCCCGTGGAAGGGGCTGTGTGTCCAGCCCCAACGACCCGGGCTGGACAATAGACGGAGACGTGGGAAGTGGATGGAGGAGATCATTTTCTGGCTCAGAAAATAACAAAAAATGAAATGGAGCAGTTGTAAACCATGATGTCAGGAGCTACTGTGGTTCGGGGACCACGCTTGGGCTCACTCTGTTTCCCACGATCACAGCGCTCCCGTGGACACCGGGTAACTGCAGACCACGCGGCCAGTGCCGGAGCCAGGGGAAACCCGGGAATATCACATTTGCTGTACTAGTGACTTAGGGGACCCCGACAAGCCCTCAGAAAAAGACAGGTGATGTCAACCACTGTCCTTAGAGGGATTCACCGGTCTGACAGCCTCGAGATTTGGAGGCACATCAGCCTCCCCGCAACACTGGGAGAGATGGCGAGGGCGGAATGCTCTGGGCTGCAAATGAGTCTCCAAAAGGGCTTAGTTGTTAAGATAACACACCCGGGTCCAAGTCTTGGGGCTCTGCTCCTGGCTCTGCATGCTTGGGCCAGGCGATTGCCCCTTCTATGCCTCAGCTGCCCGGATCAAAGCTTCGAGCAACTAGAAGGGGCTTTTGGAATCATCTGATCCAAGTTTCTTATTTTAGGTGGGCTGGGAGCTTAGCCGAGGCCCAGGGCTGCCCGGCTGCGTGAACACTGTGCCAGAGGCCAGGCTTGTGCCTCACACAGGCACGGCTTTGCTACTGCACCATGCTCACACCCACACCCACACCCACACCCACACACACCCCCACAGACACGGCAGTGCTTCCATTCATTTTTCTGGGTAAACTGAACAAATTGGATCCAATCCTTTATAATGGCAACCTGAGCTGTGATGGTCTGAAATCTGTTTGGGGGCTTCCTCGATGTAGCAGGACGTCTGGATGTGCCCCATATTTTCTTTCTTTCTTTCTTTCTTTCTTTCTTTCTTTCTTTCTTTCTTTCTTTCTTTCTTCTTTCTTTCTTTCTTTCTTTCTTTTTTTTGTATATAGTCAAACCATTATGCAACCAAAAGTGCTTTGGATCATAAGTACCAAAAAAAGGACACTTAGAGAGGCTGAAAAATTAAAGGAACAGGTAGGATCACTATGGAGGGGAACAGGAATCCGAAGAAAGAGATAAAAGTCTTATCTGCCAAGGGCACGAACCGTTGGGCTTTAGGAACTGAGACAGGATGCTGTGAATGTCACCCTGCAAGGACTGTCCCCAGGAGAAAGAATATGAGGGCTTCATGGGGTCAGTCTACACCCGCATCCACGGGCACTGGCTCAGCAGCAAGGGCAAGGCTGTAGCTCAGACCAGGCTCCTGGAGGCTCTGAGGCAAGCAGCACACCTCCCCAGCTCGTCCCAGGTCCTCACTGTCAGTACTGGTGCTGGCCTGGGGCTGGGGAAGCCCTTCTGGGACCGTTCACTGTTTCCACATCCGTCATACGTATGGGCCGGATGCTGAGATCCTCAGGTTCCAGGAGGTGAGGAAAGCTGAAAAGCAAGAAACACCCCCATGTGCGTGCCAAAGCAATGATCCGGTGAGAAGCCGAGAAGACCAGAACATGAATTTGTCTGCTACCCTGGAGAGCAGAGCAGAAACTTAGGAAGGGAAGGAGGTCAGGAGGGCAGAAGGAACCTGAAGAGCCACCCAAGTTAGAAACCCCTTCAATGGGCAGCCTGGGTGGCTCAGCAGTTTAGCGCCACCTTCAGCCCAGGGCGTGATCCTGGGGACCCAGGATCGAGTCCCATGTCGGGCTCCCTGCATGGAGCCTGCTCCTCCCTCTGCCTGTGTCTCTGCCTGTCTCTCTGTCTCTCATGAATAATTAAATAAAATCTTAAAAAAAAAGAAACCCCTCAAAGGTTTGAGTCCTCTTTAGAAATGGCACGGCTAAGCGTAACTGAGCTTCCTCTTGCACACCTGCACAATGGTAAGATCGCACCTTAAAAATATCTCCTGTTACTGCTACTCAGATGTTGACGGTGGCAAGTGACTCTTAATCTAGCCTAAACTTGTCTTCCCTTCCCATTCATTCATCCTCGTCTTCTCCTAGGTCACCTAGGAGATTTAATCCTTCTTCCAGAAGATTCTCTCCCCGTTTTACTACTGATAAAGAGAAGGATGTTTGTGGCTAGGGTTTTCCTTGTGCATAGTCTACTGAGGGTTTGTAGCTCTCATTTTTTCCCCATTACTTGAAAGAGTAAAAGTTCTTAGGTAAAATAACTCCAGATCATTCAACGACTCACAGGCACATATCTCATCTCTCCTTCTTTCTATCAACTTTGAGGTTACCAAAATATTTTAAAGTAAACAATTCCAAGGAAAGTTGCAAAATGATATGTAACACAGAAGAAAAAGAGGATGGAAGCCCTAATAAAGCATAATAAGCAAGACTCCAACCACACACTCCTTTATTCCATAGTCCTAGCATCAAAGAAGTATCACCAGCCTAATAAAGATATTTTGCCACCAGTGCCACAACCACATTCTCAGCTTTGCTTATTTTATTAGATGTCACTTAATGAAGACATGAAAGCGAATTTCTTCCTGAGCAAAAATTAGATCTAATAGCACACGATTCTAATTTCTCCTGCCACCCCACCTCCTCCCCCCCCAAAAAAGATATTTTTAAACCTGGAAAAAAAGTGCCAAAGACAAAGAAACAGATTTTTTTCTTAATCTAAAAACATTTCTGTTTTGCAGAAACCATGATTATTCTCCAAAATAAATGAATATAATAGTCCTTAATACACTATAAATCATTCCTTTTGGTGCTAATAACAGTCTTCATAATACAAAATAGGTCTGAATAAGATTATCTTAAAATTGAGAGGTTGCTAACTTATTAAAGAAAAACAATCTTTTATTTGATTGTTTATTCTATTTTTATGCACTTCAACTTCCGCTGAGTAATACTGAATAAACTAACCATTCAGAAATAATTTTCCTGGAACACTGACAAATGTATTCTTTTTACATTTAACCCAAAACTCACATTTCCAGTTTCGTGCTTTGCTGTGTGCTTTCTCCGATTTCTGCTTCCTTCTGAATTCTCTGAGGGTCTTGAGCTACCCTCTTCCCATCCATCCCCAACGTGGCCATTTCAGGAGGGAGCATTCTGACCTGAAGTGTCTCAAAAGCACATGCTGAAATCTCAGATATATTTCATGATTAATAACTTCTCTCTGGGCATTTTTTTTAGTACTTGAAAGTCCTGAGGAGTAAGGGTAAGAATGACTTCTTTTAAGACTTTTCAGAATGCCTATCCCATAAGACATTATTTAATAAATACTCATTTAAAAGAGCCATGCAGGGACATCTGGGTGGCTCAGTGGTTGAGTGTCTACCTTCAGCTCAAGTCATGGTCCCAGGGCCCTGAGATTAAGTCTTGCATCGGGCTCCCTGCATGGAGTCTGCTTCTCACTCTACCTGTGTCTCTGCCTCTATCTCTGTGTCTCTCATGAATAAATAAATAAAATATTAAAAAATAAAATAAAAGAGCCATGCAACAGAGAGTGGAAGCGTTGTGACGTCATCCCACAGAACTGAGCATCCATCAGGTAGTACTTCTGCTCTTTTCAAGGGATATCTTATACCCACCATAGCTGTTTCTTGAAGCCCATCTAAAGAATAAAACCAAGTCTATTTTGATATCTTGCTGAAGAACGTTCTTGTATAGACCAACAAAAGCTCTGGTTAAACGTTAGCTAGGACATCAGTTATAGAAGTTCCAAGAAACCCAACACAAAATAATTTATTGGTAGATAAATGTTTTTGAAAGATTTATTTACTTATTTGAGAGAGAGTGGGAACTAACACGGGCAGAGGGAGGGTAGAGGGGAGGGAGAGAGAATGAATCTCAAGAAGACTCCCCAAAGAGCACAGAGGTCCATGTAGGCTCAATTTCAGGACCCTCAGATCATGACCTGAGCCAAAATCAAGAGTCTGATGCTCAACCGACTGAGCCACTCAGGCCCCCTTATTGCTAGATTGATTTTGTTGCTTTTACGTACAATGTGAATTTCAAAGTAGATTTTATTTGGGACTGTTTTATCGATCAGTTTTCCAAAAATTGAATATATTTTGGAATTTCTTGATTTTAAAAATCTTTTTTTTATATAAAAAAAAAGCAAAGAAGATTACGTTGCTGTCTGCTGATAAGCTCTTTGATGTGATATTTTATAGTTCAAGCTAATGACCCTTCCTGTATTTCTGTAGTAAAACAGTCACTGATTAAAAAAAAAAAAAAAAGGTAAGAATGATTTCTTTGATTTGTAAATTAGTAACTGTCACTCCAGGGAGGCAGAGCCTGACAGATTTACACATATGGAGAGTGTTCATTATCCCAAGGATGACAGGACAAGAGATCTTCTGGTGATCTGTGGGTAATAGATTTCTAAAATAATACCACAAAGAATACATCATGATGAAATAATGCACTGTACCCATGAATGAAAACAGATGTTATATATAACATTTTTTCAAATGCACATGCAAAAATTTTTACACTGGTCTTGCAGACGTCCCACAGCTGTTACCAAAGGGTTAATGCAAATAGCAAGAGATTGTCTTCTTTGGTGGAATACAAATAACATAAACCACATGACTTTTCTCATATTGAAATTCTCGTTACTTGGATAGCATTGTCTATTTTCAGGTTACTATTCGTGTTGCGACTATTTCAAGTTATGCCCCAAGCATGTTAAGGGGAAGAAGAGACAACAACATAAAGTCAACAACACTAAATAAAAGTCCTTGGATTATGTGGTAAGGAATATACATATATATATGTCCGGGTGTTTCTCATATGAGAACCCATCTTCGACATCTGCTCAGCATTTAATGTCAGATATCCTTCATAAACTGTGAGATATTCGGTTGCCTTAAAACCTCCAGTCTCCAAATTCCATTTTCCTGGGACAGAAATGTCAGTTTGTAATTATCTGTTTCCTACGCCCCTTATGGAATGAAGATATGAAAGCCATAAGGTGGGGAAGCGGTTGAGGGAGCCTTGCCTAGCAACTCATGGAGGCCTACCCGGAAGACCACCGGAGAGCACATGGCATGGGCTCACAGGCAATCTCTTAGAGGAGAAGCATTATTGGGCCTCAAAGTCAAGGTGCTCCCTTGAAAATGAAGCCATTCCACAGGGGTCTTCATGCTTTCTTTGGAGAGCTCATGTTTCGCCGCAATCTGTCCTCTGTCACCTTCTCAGTGTTATCTCCCTTCCTCCTCCCGATCCCATAATCTGCACTCTGGCCACACTCAGTTGCTTGCAGATCCCAAGTTTACTTCTGCATCTGCTTCTTGTTCAGCTAGGAATGCTCCTTCCATTCCCCTGAGCCAATACCTACTTATTCTTCAGAGTTCCATATAGGTTTCACACCTTGGAGAAAGATCTTCCTGGCCCTTAAACAGAGTTCATGACCCTCCTCTTTGCTTCTACAGCAAGAATTAGAATAAACAAGGGTGGAAAGACTCAAAGCGAGTTTCCAGGCCCCGTTTTTATTGACTGCCAACCTACTAGCTTGGTTATGAAGACTGGACTGTTTGGTTTACATGTGCAGGGCAGGGTTGGAATATATCCCTGTCCTACTACCAAAAATGTACTTTCTCTGAAAGACCAGAGTTGTATGCCTTCTTCCTCAGTAATACCAAACAGATGATAAAATCTAAGCCACAGAAGTGAAAGAACCAGTAACAAGTTTATTTAGCTGCTCATGGGGTCACCAAAAATGCAGGTATAATCTGAGAACTTCCCTTCGACCGGAGCTAGACAATTTTTGTTGGCCTTGGTTGTCCTTATGGAGCTGTAGGCTGAGAATGGTTTATCTGCTTAGTCCATACCCGAACTCTTCTCCATGCTCTATTAACAGATTTTTTAGCTATATGCCTGAGGTGACAGATCATTGAGAACAAAGATTGCTGCCCCATTACAATCCAGTTAAGATAAACAAACATTGACTTTGCACAATTGACACAGAGGTGAGCAAGACTCTGCCATGTTGTGGTAACTCAGTGCTTTTCAAAGTGTGTTCCCTAGACCAGCACAAGGGACATCACTTGTTAGAAATTCGGATTCTCAGGCCTCATCCCAGAACTACGAGATCAGAATCGGCATTCTAACAGGGCCTTCAGAAGATTCTTATGCCCCATGAAGAGAAGGGAATGGGAGGAGTCATGAAGTTCATGAAACAGCAAATGTGTGGTGGGCCAGACAGTTTTCTTTGAACCTGTGTCTTCATCAATACTGGTCTTATCCTGCTTTCTCTATATTTACCTCATAGTTTATTCTGACTATTGATACCAATTGTCTCTACCTCAACCTTGACCTCTTCACTGACACCTGATTAATCTGGAGAAGGTAGGTGAGTGAGACATCTTAGCAAATGAACATTTTCCCAGTGATTGACCTCTAGAAAGGTAATAGGGTGAGCACAACGATGGCAGACCAGTCTTCAAGAATGCTGATACAATCAGTTTGTTGGATGGATAAATAGAAACTGTTATAACATAGGCTGGTTGGCAGATACCATTCTAGCTAGCATTAAAAAATACTTGATAGGCATCTTCCTTTTCTATGGAAATCGAGCTCCTCTGAGTTCCTCTGGGCTGTTTTTCTTCTGTATGCTCACTCATTCTCTCTCTCTCTCCTTCCATCCCTCTGCCTCCCTTCCTCCCTCTTCCTACCTCCCCCATCATCTGTGACCTGATCATTACCTTAAAACGTACAACGCATCGGTCCACCTCATACTGGGACTTTTGCCTCATGAAATGAGGTATTTCCCTTGCTAGGTGGCTTGGCCAAGTCTGCCATTTTGCAAACAAACCCTCTTTCCTCCATTTTTTCTGATCTCAAGTTCAGTTTCTTCAACTTGAAATGTTTTCCAAGTAAATAAAGATCTATTTTTTCAAAGCTCTTTCCAGTTTGGAGAGAAACCGTTGTAGTCCTCAGTGTGACTTTTTTCACTTAGGCAGGGTGGCAAGCACCATTGATTTTGTTTTATTGAACACTTGCTGTTGGAATGAAGGACAATAGGACTAAGTAACTTGTTTCCTGTGGTCAGCACCAGGGATTTTTGGAGGTATAATGGATCAAATAGGAGAATGGAAATGATGCAAGGCTGGACACACCCACAAGGTGGTGACAGGTCCTCGAGATAGCTGTGGCAGACATACAAAGAATGTCCAGATGGCACCCAGGACGGCATCATTCCTGTGGGCTGGTGGTTAGAGAAGACGTCCCACAGGAAGGGATTGGAAATAATAAGCCTTTAATGACTTATTATGAGTTTATTTATAACCTGGCTGTGCTGTGGCAAAAATAGCGGTCAGATAAATCAATTTTTTATGGAAAATGTAACTAAAACAGATGATTCCTTTCCTGGAGATTGAATTTCTTCCAATAAAGACAGTGATTTTCATGTTGGAGCGTGGGGAGTCTTTCTAGATTAATGAATAAAATGTTAAGAGCAGGAAAGAACCTACTCCTGGCAAAATAGTTGGATGTAAACAGTTCATGTAACCTAAAAATTATATCCAGAGTTTTCTTCTACAAAACACAGGATCTTTTGCACTTAACTTGCCCACCCCTGCAGGTCATGTTCATCCTCTGTGCTTTCCAAGAGTGGAATCTTGCCTCTTCCCCTCCTCCGTTCTCTCTCATGAATAATTTCCTCCTTGCAAGAAAACCATGCCAAAAAGCCTTCATTATTTCCATGACACTGCTTCTTCGTGTTCTATTGTAGTTTTCATTTTACCCTGGGGACTGCAACACCCAATTCCTGAACTGCTTTGTGTTTTTTTTAGTGTGAGTTAACACATGCTCTTCTAGAAGAAGGGAAAGCTTTGCTTCCAAATCAACAAACTAACATCAGCTGGCTCAGAAAGCCTCACAAACTCCAGATGGATTTTACCTGGGATCTGATTATGCTCCAAGACACTGGGCTTTACGCATTGGTCACAGACAAATACATTTAGGCAAAAATACAGGGGATCAATAGTTCAAGATTTGGACTCTGCTTTCAGACAGATACTGGTTCAAATCCTGGATCCATCAATTTCTAACTATAGGAATTTGATAAAGTTCCTAATAATTTTAAATCATAGGACCATTCATCTGCATATGCAAATAAGGATAGAACCCACTTAAAGTGTTGTTGTGGGGATTAAATGAGATGATTTTCCTACAAAATAGTTGGCATCAATTGGGATTTAGAAAACATTCAATAAATGTGTGATGTTAATATCAGAGGAAGATGGCTGGATGATTAGAGATCCAATTCACCAGTTTTTACATCACACAGATTTGATTCTCAGCTTTGTGGCCTTTAATAAGTAGCTCTGAATCTCAGCTTTTTAACTTACAGAAAATGATCATAAAGAAGATGTGGTTTATGTATACAATGGAATATTACTCAGCAATTAGAAATGACAAATACCCACCATTTGCTTCAACGTGGATGGAACTGGAGGGTATTATGCTGAGTGAAGTAAGTCAATCGGAGAAGGACAAACATTATATGGTCTCATTCATTTGGGGAATATAAATGATAGTGAAAGGAAATAGAAAGGAAGGGAGAAGAAATGGGTAGGAAATATCAGAAAGGGAGACAGAACATGAAGACTCCTAACTCTGGGAAACGAACTAGGGGTGGTGGAAGGGGAGGAGGGCGAGGGGTGGGGGTGACTGGATGACAGGCACTGAGGGGGGCACTTAATGGGATGACCACTGGGTGTTATGCTGTATGTTGGCAAATTGAACACCAATAAAAAATAAATTTATTATTAAAAAAAAAAGAGCTATGTGACTTTTTATGCTTGAGAGAAGCACCTATAGGTTTTACTATGTAGGCTTTAAATCATGATCTCATTATGTTTTGTGATATGAGTCATCCAGCAGAGGATATGAGATGTTCTCAAAAATATATCCAAAATAAGAAAATAAAGGTAATAATTGTGGGTCATGGGCTGGAGTAAAGTTTGGAGGAGAAAACAGTAAAAGTTGTAGAATTACTCAATATAGAAATGCATAGTCTCTTGTCTTGTGATTAGATTTAGACCAAAATTTGACATTAGACTTCCTGGTGGCCAAAGACAAAAGAGAAGGTTGATCAACTCGAGAATCTAAAGTATCTCTAAGGTAAAAATAGAGCAAATTTACAGAAGAAATTACAATTATTTGTTAGTTTGTTTTTTCCTAAATTCCAGGGTAGCTGCTTTTTTCCCTCCGTGCTTTGTTTGTTTTATTTTGCTTTCCTTTGAGTCTCATTGCTGGGTCAGCACAATGTTACATGATACTGTTGGAATTCTGTTGGTCCCTTAAGGTGAAGGGTATCATAGAGTCTCCCCAGCAGAAGTAAATTATCCTCAGAACGGAGAGGAGCTTCACTTTCCAGCTGGCGGGCAGCTGGTGTGCATGCTCGACTTTTTGATGAATGGAGTCATTACATTATCTGTCTCCTGTATTCTAGACCACCCAGCACCTTCTTGGCGTTGTCTGTGGATGAGAATAATGGCCCCTTTGTTAGACTCGCCAAGGCAGTGCTTCTGCAATGTGACCCACTGAAGAACTGTTTCTGGGCTGAGCAATTTCCTCTCTGAGAGTGTGGCCTTTTTTGAGCATGGGAGTGCTGTCTGGAGACTAGAAACATACCCTACTCTCCAAAGGCACTGTGAGAGTTTAGATCCCTACTCCACCTCTACCGTCACCACACCATTAACCACTACCACTTCCTCCACCACCCCACAGCCACCAGGACCACTCCCCTTCATCATCACCATCATTGTCACTTATTGAGAACATTCTGTATGCCAGATAAATTGTATATTATTTCAGTTAATTTGACCAACAAGTCTAAAAGGTCTAGTACTGATTTTATATAAGAACCCTAAGTAAAATAACTCACATAGCAAGAGAGTGGCTGAGTGGGAACTCTATGCCATTTCCAAAGTCTATGGTTATCCTAGTATAATAATCCCATAGAAAAATATGGCTGAAGGGACCTTAGAAATATAGTATCTCAATCTTTTTACTCATTAATTCAATAAATATTTATTATGTATCTATAATGAATCAAATACCAATCTGAGCGATGGAGTGAACAAGACATAGAAAGTCCTGTCTTTGGAAACTTCTAGAGTCAGAGACAGACTATAAATAATTCATTTGGTTTGAGGTCAGTTAAAAAATTATGTTTTTTTTTTAAATTTTGTTTCATAGTTCAGGATTTTCTGTAGCAGAGTCAGTCTCAGACCACAGATTACTATTATAAGGAATAGATGTCCTGAGAAACCTGTTCCATTCTATTGTTACATCATAAAGAATATCAGTGGAGTTGCTAACTTCAAATGATTCTTTTAAAAATATATTTGTGTCTCCTATTTTTTTTTCTCCAAAACTTAACTAAAATCTTTTTTAGTAACATTTCATTAAACAGTCTAGGACGGCAGAGACTGGTAAAAAACATGGTCTTTACCTGTTCTCTTTTCAGCTCATAGTTAAGATAGGAAGTTGTTCAAGTAAGTTTACTGTGTAAATCCATGGGGCAAAGGTAAAAGCTTCCTTGGAGTAATTTGGAATCCCTCCTTGTTGATTCTTGTAAACAGCAGTAAACTGGCGATGATAAATGGTTTTTTTTTAAAAGTGGCAGGATTCTTTGATTTGCTACACACAAAAAAATGGCAATTTGTGAGTTTCAGATGAATTGTGGCAGGGAATGTGATTTTTTTTTTTTTTTGAATTTTGGTTTTGTGGTATTTCCTGTTCTACTTACCATACCATTATTTGGGTAGTGGTAATTTGTAACTTAGACCTGTTTCATCTAATTATAGTTTTTTTTTTTTTCCTCCAACCAAAATTTACCTATAGAAAAATGAAACTCTTTATAAATGCTTGAAAAGGTTAATTGGACCAAAATGTCATTCCTAGTATGATACATAAAGATATCATTAAGTTGTTCCCAGCATTTAAGACTTTATGTATTTACTATTAAACTTGGACCAATCTTTGGATATAGCTCATAGACTTTAATTTTTTTTTCTCTGTCCAATTGCTAGTTGACAATCCCTATTTCCCTTTTGCCTAAAAGATAATTGTGATTCCTTCTCTATCATTTTCAAGTTCAATTTCTTGAGTGAACACAGGAGCTTGAAAGCACTTGTGAAGTCATCTTTGTGCAGACTTACTCGAGGGTTTCTGTTTCCTTTTATCTGGTGTAAACTTTTAGACTTGTCTTTCTCATGTCTAATTCAACGTTTTTTAAAATTCATTCACACTTTCAGAGACTCTCCAAAACATTCAAACTCACGGCAACAAGCTCTCTATTTTGCATTCACTGGTTTAAAAAGGACTTAATTAAATTAAATAATTGACATGGCAAATAAACTGGCATAAACAAGTCTGGGAACAAACACAGCTAAATGGGTAGGCATCAATTTGACTGGGGAAGAGAAAAGAAACATCCTGGTAGAGTGTGCCAAGAGCAATAGTTAATCTGGCGAGTCGGTTAAGGGGAAGTTAAGAGAGCTTCTATTGTATCATCAAAGATGGAAGTATTGGTAAGTGATACACAATTTTTAGAAGCCGAACTTTTGATTGAGCTTTTGAAATGTTAATGAGTTTGGATGTCACCAGTGTATTTAGTGGCCATTTATATTTTCTTCTTTTGTAAATGGTCTACTCAAATCCTTCATCCATCTTAACTGCAATGTTAATTTCCTTTTTTCTTATCACCCTGTAAAAGGTTTGCACATGATGTCAGATGTTGCGACTGTATTTTAATTTTTGTTTTTTACTCTAACCTCAATTATAGTGTTTTTGTGTTATTCAGCGGTCTGAAATGTTAGTATACTCGGATCTACCAAACTTGTTTTTATACTTTCTGAGTTTGAGGTAGAATTTAGAAACGTCTTCCAAACCCTGTTATAAAAATATTCATCCCCCCAAAAAATTCATCAATATTTTTTTCTAGTGAGTTTATGATTTTTTTAATGAACTTAATTAAAATTTGAATTTATTACATATATTACAATGAGTTGAGAACAAAGGTCTGTTCCTCTTCCAAATCCTCCTCAAGGTTAGTTGTCCTGAAGGTATTTCCTGATTATCGATGTGTATACCACCGTTATGACCCGTTCAACCCCATAACATGTGTAGCTTTCAGGATTCCTTACTCAGTTTCATTGAGTTGTTGGTGAACTCCCAAGTCAACAACCAAAATTGGTTCATTGCAATGGTGCTCTGTTAGGTTTAAAGATTTGGTGGGGCATCTTCTATCATTTTCCTTACATTTCCAAAAATGTGTTAAGCATTTTAATCAGTGTATTCTTCCAGAATAATTTAAAAGAAAATTTCTATTTCATTAAAATTCTTATTTCTATTAGGTTGAATATAAAAATTAGTTTAGAGAGAATGAGCAGCTTTACAATGTTGAGATTGCAAGAACCATGTTTTCAAATTTTCTGTACATCTATCTGAAGAGGTTTACATTTTTCTTCATATAGGCTACAAATACTTATATTTAAGCTAATATCTAGTTGTGTCATGTTTCAATGTTGTAACTGTGGTCATTTACCACATCATTATCATAGCTATAGATTAAACTTATAAATTTGTAGGTATTTTGTTACCAACAAACTTACAACAACCAAAGCTTTATAAAACATGTTCAGTTGCTCCTCTTCAATTTTTAAGTTGAAGATTTTTATATCTTCCATCGGAAAATAATGACAAATTTGCCTGCTACTTCTTGATATTCACAACTCTCAATTTTGTCTATTCAATTATTTATTTTATAGTTGCTTCAGCCTTGAAAATGGCAGAGAAAGGGAAGGAAAGATAAATAAACAATAATCAAAGGTAACAGGCAGACATGAAGACCAGCCCCTGGAGATCCACTGGATATCTTATTCTTAACCAAGATCTAAAAGAGATCACAGGGCAGCCCCGATGGCCCAGCGGTTTAGTGCCACCTTCAGCCCAGGGCGTGATCCCGGAGACCCGGGATCGAGTCCCACGTCCAGCTCCCTTCATGGAGCCTGCTTCTCTCTCTGTGTCTCTGCCTCTCTCTCTCTCTCTCTCTCTCTCTCTCTCTCTCTCTCTCTCTCTCTCTCTGTGCCTCTCATGAATAAATAAAAAAATAAAATAAAATCTTAAAAAAAATCACAGAAGAAATTAGAAAAAAAATTCTAAAGATAATATATATTATGTATGTGTGTGAGTATACATTTCTTGAAATAAAAGAAGACTCAAATCCTCCCCACCCACTCCTATCTCTATATACTCTTAGAATACTTCTCCATCTCATTGACTTTAAGGTTGCCTGTAGGACTTGCTCTGACCCATAAGAACATAGGTTATTCCAAGCCAAGGTCTGAAGAAGCATCACATGTCAGTCACCATTTTGAACTTCTGACCTCCTTTCTAAGAAAGACATGTTCCAGGTACTGAGGTTCTTTTAGCCTGGATTCCAGGCCACGTGTCCTGCTCAGGGCTGGGAGGTAAGCCTGAGCCAGCAGCGGTCAACTGACCCATAGAAAAGCCACAAACCAATGGGCTGATCAGATAGTGAGAATTAGTGTTTTTATTTTTGCAAGACATTGTTGGATTTTACTATACCATCTATAATATACTAATATTCATGGTATTGAAGGGGGGGAAAGCAGATCAAGGCATACTTTGATCAAATTAGTAAACTTCAAGGATAAAGATGCATACCACAAATCAAGTTTCTAGACTGAGATTACTAAAAAAGGAGATTAAATTCTTCTGATCCAGACATTTCTTCAGCAATATTAGAAACTAGCATACAATTAAAAAAAATTCTACAGAGATTTGAAAGGAAATTTGTATGACCCAATTCTTTTCTATCACCAGCAAAGTCACTGTGCTAAAGACAACAACAATGAAATGACTCTCATGATAAAAGATCTTAAAAACCAGAACATCTGTGATCTTGAAAATGTGCTTGAAATAAAAATCAAAATAAAGATGTCATAAGTGAGGAATTTATGGTTTATGAAGAGAGGTAGGGAATATGGAATCAATTTAAACATGGTATCATGTCAGAATAGATAATTTCAAATGAAAGACTACTTAATATAAAATAATGGTTTTAAAACTATTATTGTTGAGGTTCACATTCCCTAGTTCCAGTTAATTATAAAGTTTTGATCTCTCTTCCTTCTTTCTGTCTTTCTGTCTTATTTTTTATTTAATTTTCTCATTGTATGATTCAACTTAATAATATTAATAATACTTTCCTAGTTTGGTGTTGGTATGCTTCACCATTACCCTTTACACACAGAAAGGATTTTTAATTTTCAAAGTGTTTAATTGCTCTTTAATTTTATAACTGGAAACCATTATCTAATCTCTGAGTTTCCATGTTTGGCATCTAAATACATGGATAGACATTACAGCATGCAATGTTTCAGTGAAAACTGGATGATAAAATATATGTGGAAGTACTTACAATGGAGAAGAAACTCAACAATACATTAGGTATCTGATCATATAATTGGACATGTCCAATACCCTCCCAGATGGATAAAAACACCCACTAAATATTTGCATGACTCACCAGGCTTATAATTTCTTAGAGAACTGGGGCTCATCTTTTTTATCTTTCCATGTTTGTCTCTTGTACATTGTCCAGGCTATCACCACCCCTCTGAGGACCTGTGTTGGATGCAGGTGGAAAGGGATTTAAAAGGCACCCCCACACTCCCTCAAGAACAGAGCTTGCTTAACAAAATCTATTTCTCATCTACATTTGTTTCACATTTGCCTTTTGCCAAGGCGATTCAACTTTTGATCACTGGGGACACAGAAGATCCAATCTCTCTTGCTGTTCACCAGCATGATCGTCTTTTCTGGAAAATATTTAGGAAGAGCAGAGCTTTTCTTGGCTATCTATACAAACACATTCAGAACATTTAGTATGTGGCTGACACTATGCTAGACATGTTCACGATGAGTATCTCATTTAATTTTCACTCGATTTTTAAGATGAATATTATCCATCTTAAAAATGGCAGTGAGAAATGAAATTTTAGACATTTTTCAGATGACAAATAAAGTATTAGACATATTGAGTGGTTGACCTACAGCTAATAAATGTCAGAGTACAGGTTTTGAACCTGTCTTTCCGACTCGACATCTAGTTCTCATTCCAGATATTCCACCAACAAAGAATATCTAAGGAGAAGATAGCTTTATGTTTCCCTTTCTCCCTTCTGTCCTTTCTCCAAATATTGCTCATATAGTGCAATGGAATTCTAAGGAGATTGAAATAAATTCATTTCTTTTGGAATTCCTTTCCTTTGGAGTCATTCCCAGTTCTTGTGTGAACCATGGTTCAACTTCTACATCCTCTCTTTGACCCCAGCATCCTCTCAGATCCCTTTTCCAAGAATCCTCTCTCATCTCCTCTGATTGATCACCTGGTTTGCCTTAAGACAGAAAACAACAGACTCTAACCACCCCGTCATCATCTATGGTAAAATCCTGCAACTCTCCACGTAGTTAGCCTTGCTTATCTTATTCAAACAAGTGTATCTAGGAAAGTAACGGATTCTCCAGTTTTTCTTTAATACATAGAGTATTCAGCAGAAGACTAAATGAAGTAGTCATGCTTATTTTTATTCATTTGATGATCCATTCATTTATTTACTAAGGGTTCACTTTGCACACAAGGATTCTGCTAGACGTAGAGTACTCACATGTGAATAAGTTATATTCTCTGTACATAAGGACACCAAAATCCTATAGGAAGCAAATAAGTAAGCATTATTAAATAATGTGGTAAATTATCTAAGAGGTAGATAGAGTATAGCAGTGTAAGGAATGTAGACTTTGAGGGAAGTTAACCTGCATTTGAAACCTGGCTTTCACATTTACTCGGGTGGATGTTCTCACGCAGGACTCGTAGTCTTGAGTTCTACTTTTCTTATCTGTAAAATTGAGATGATATCTATCCATATAGTCATTATGAAGATTAAGTGAAAGCATAGAGTACATGCCCCCCCCCCAAAAAATGAACCTATTAAATGCCATACCCTAGGCCATGAGAGTAAAGAGCGATAATGGTATTTTTTTCGACATTAAACCTAGGTTAAGAAATCAAAATAGAGAAAAAAATTCACATCCGTTATGGGATTAAATTACACAATATTTGAACTAATGTTGCTTACGTTTTGTGTTTGATCCAGTAAGACCTGAAAAACCTAAAAATATTAGTAATTAAGGAAATAGAGGGGATGGGACAGGAAGGGAGAAGATTCGTAGGACTTCCCTTGACTGCTCAACCAGTTAATTGAATTATTCACAAACTTGTTCTGCTATCACTGTTATAATTATTTTAAAATCATTTGAAATTATTTTTGCATCACAGCGCTAAAGTGGAAGATATGTGAGAGAAATACGAATTCACATGGTGGAGGAAGCGCTATAGGGATAGAGTCTAGCATACACTGGGCCACCTTTAGAAAAAGCAGCTTGTATGACATCTAAAGAATTCAAATAAATGTGCTTCCATCTCTGGTCATAAAACACGCTGTAGAAAGAATTCAAGTGTCTAGTAAAGTTTGAGAGAGACCTTGAGACTTTACTAGTCCTCCCTATCTCTGGGAATGTCCACACCTTAGCCTGAGTTCCCCACCTCTCTGGATAAGCAGGATCCTGGGAAGTCCATTCTCTTCCGCTTTGCTTGGAAGGAGGGTTGGTGGGATCTGGGTGCCATTTTCACCACCAACTCACATTGTCTTAAACTTTAAAGAGAAAACAGAAGAGAGAAGTTGGCTGCTTGATTTGAAATATGCACTCTAGTCTAATGGTTTGTTTTTGTTTTGTTTTGTTTTGCTGTTGCTGTTTTATTTGTTTTGTTTTTTAAAGGGGTTACAAAGTGATCATCATAGGACCTCATAGAACCTCCTTCCTCATTTTGCCCCCCCACAAAGTTAATTGGGGCTTCTTGTGGTCAACTCCAATAAGAACTCTCTGGATTTGCATAGGATGCTCCAGGGCTCCTGACAGTGACTCAGGGAAAGCACCCAATGAAATGTGAGAAAGTGGCTCTGCTGAGGAAAGGCTCAAAATGCCCAGTACATTCCACCAACGCAGAGACCCCACTGTCCCTGCCTGTTTCCACAAGTGGGATTGTGCTTGCCCCTTTGTTTGGCTGTAACCTCTTCCCCTTTATATAAATAAGGGATGAATCAGGACATAGTTTCCTGCATGTGGAGTTGGGAAGTGTTGCTGGGGCCTCTCTCTCATAAGAAATGGACCCTGGGCTCCAGCCTTCCGGGATTGACTCTGTGTTTTGCTTATAATGAATGATGCCTATTTTGTGCTCTTTTAATAAGCCCCAGTGTATGTATGACTCCCTGGGTTTAAACCCTTGCTTTCTACTTGCATGACTGTGGCCAACTTAATTAACCTCTCTGAGCTTCGGGGCTTGTCAGAGTTAAATGAGTTTACTCGTGTAAAATTCTTAACCTAGCACCTGACATCGACTCAGTCAGGTCGGCCTCGATGTTGTAATTAGTGCTGTACCAAATATAATGAAGGTTTTTTAGCTTTTTAGTCTCACTGGTCCTGTCTAAGCACTAATCTGAATCAATGATCCCATGCGTCTCTCTCCCCTTCCTTTCTCAGTCCCAATATCTAGCTTCTGCTGCTATGATTTCCCTCCCATCCCGTTCTTGCCCACCTCCTAGGACCTAATGCCCAGCATCATTGCTCTGATGTCACAGTTCAAGCCCAAGTCTGACTTATGTTCAGCTGGTCCTTGGTCATGTTGCAGATCTCTTTTTTTGTCTTGTCCAGGGTGCTTTAACTATTTCCATGCCATGAACTTCCTTTAGCAGTGTGGTGGAATCTATGAATCCATTCTCGGAATATTTTAAAAGGGAAAAAAAAAAAAACAAAAAAAACAAAACAGACAAGGATTTTAAAGGAAATCGGTTATGTTGGAACACATGTATTCATACTAAAATAAATGTATGATATGGTTAATATTTATGTTTCTTTAACATACTACATTTTAAAAATATTTTTTTTATTTTTTAAAAAATTATTTATTTATGAGACACACACACAGAGAGAGAGAGAGGCAGAGACACAGGCAGAGGGCAAAGCAAGCTCCACGCGGGGAGCCTGACATGTGACTTGATCCCCAGTCTCCAGTATTGTGCCCTGGGCTGAAGGCAGCGCTAAACCGCTGAGCCACCCAGGCTGCCTACATTTTAAAAATCTAATGGCAACCTAGTACATATCAGAATTCTGAAGTTGCAAAAAAAAAAAAAAAGAATTCTGAAGTTGCAATGGGTATGAATTTCTAGACATCTACAACATCTGTAATAGGATACAAAAATAAATGTGATATCTATTGATTTTCTAGGTACTGCAAAATATGACTATGATTTATCTCCTACATTTGTAATTAAAGGACATGCTAAATTTTAGCTGAAAAATTAGTGAAAACAATGATGTGATTTTTCCCATCTATACTTACAAACTCCCAAATTCTATCCCTAGACTTCTTGAAAGGTTCATAGACCAGAAATCAAGAACCCTTGGTCTAGCCCAAAATCTTCCAGAGGCTCCTGCAGCCAGCATCTCTGATAAACTCAGTCTAGGTGTCTGAGTGGGTACCAGATTGTCAAGGTGCCTGAGAACTCACTCTCTGGGTTTCACTGTATCTTCACTTCCCCATGGATGAAAATCTCCAAGTCTCAAGGCACAGATCAACCCAGGATTCCTTGAGAAGCCTTCCTTGACCATGGATCCCATGGTATTCTCTCTTATCATGACCTTAAAGCCTCTGCCCAGCATTTGTTATTATTCCAGAAGACTGAAGTCACTTGTATTTGAGGTTTACCATTGTTCTAGTCACTTCCTGAAAGTATTTGCCTTGCCTCACTACTACATTTTATAAACCTGAACAGCAGATGTCGATTATCATCATCATCTCAACAAAATCACTTGGAATCTTATAAAGCTTATGGACAATCTCATTTCATTCTTGTGCCAAATCTCCATGTGTAGGTAGAGCACTGCCATAATCTTTATCTGACATACGAGAAAAATCCAGGTGGCTTTCTAAAAGGACCTAGTAAGTGACTTCATAGGAATGGAATCACTTTTCTCCTGCCTCTTTGTATCTACATTCCTCCAACAACACAGAATTTGACACAACAGCAAGTTAGTGGATGTCCATGGTTGGTTCTTTTAAGACCTCTTTCCATCAAAAACGTCAGGAACTGCAGTTGAAGCGGTCACTGTCTTCAGCAGGGTTGTTCAAGAACTCACTAATCGCAAATAAGAGTCTGCAAAAGAAATTGCACTTCAGAGTTCTTCTCTCATTGTCCATGCTACTCTATTTCTAAAACCGTTGCAAGGCTGAGTCTGGCTGTCCATTTAAAGATTGCCAAAAATAAAAAGGCAAAGCATGTAATCACTAACAAAGAATCTGGAGCTGTTTCATGCAACACCCTCATGTTAAAGAGGAACAAACCAAATCCAAGAAAAGGAAATGAGCATCACCAAGGAGCAGGATAGGACCTACATCTCCAGTGAACCACTGAAATTTTAGGTTTATTTGTTCCAGTAATTAGCATGAGCTTCACAGTTAATGCAGTTTCTTTTGAAAGATATCATCAACAGAGATATTCATGAGTGCCTACTCTATGCAAAATACTTTCCCAGACACTCTTGGAAATAAAAAAAAAAAATTATTAAACACAGTCTTGAGTTTCCTCCATAATATATTTTTTGTACAAAAATACCCATGTTACATATTTTAAATCTAGGACTTGATAAAGCTACATGCAAATGTGTGTCTATCGGCATACATAGAAAAACGTGTACGCCTGCTTACCCATATGAATAATCAGAGATAGGTACATCATACAGAAATATGCACACAAATAAGTACATGTTTATAAAGTATTACACACTTGTGCATGCAGAATTTATGTATATTCATGCGAAAGAATGAGCTTTGCTATAACTCTATGTAGGAAGCTAATCAGAACGAGGCACGCTTAGTGCACGCTATGTATGTAATATGTTTGTCAAATATATACGTAAGTATACACTTATGTACATGTTCAGATGCATATGCATATAGAGATGTACACAGATACATATACAAAGCAGAGAGACAAATGCATAATTTGAAATACATTTATATGTAAAATGCATAAAATATATACACGCATACATACATACTATACTTAGACAATAATGTGTGTGCATAAATCTTCATATAAAGCTACATGAATTATTTTAAAACTCAGTCCTTGTTCACTTGGTTTCTCTTCCTTGTATCCTTGACACCCTTCACTACACCCTATTTCATCAGTAAACCCTTCAAGATGGGACTATTTGTTGAAATGCTTCACACACCCTCATTCTTCAAGCTACACACCCAGTTTGGGTGCTGGCCGTGTTCCAGAGTGGAAAGCCAATAACCCAAGTGTTCAGGAGATGGGACAAACAGAAGGAAGCTGGGGCTGGAAGGAATTCTGGAAACAGCTCATAACAACGTTCCATTGAGCTCTGACAGAGCTTGTGGATCTGGAGCCATATTATAGGGCTCAAAGCTTTGTTTCCTCAGATGAAGGTGTCTCTCTTTAACCTACATGGCTTTCCGCCAACTCAACCCATGTGCCTATTACAGAAGTCCCCTTGAAACTGTCATGTGAAGGAGTGACCATGGAAAGTATAATTTTAATTGCAAAAATGGCACAAGGAGTCATGAAATTAAAAACTATTTATAAAAGTCATTTCTTCAAATATTAAGTAGCATTGAAAGCAGGTGGATAGTTTATTTATAAGTCCATTGATTTGATAAGTAACTGTTCTTTACCCACTGTGACTGTGCTGGCCACTAGAAATAGAGAGATGAAAGCTGTCCCCAGGGAGCTCACAGCGTAGAGATGGGTTTAAGCCCAGAAAATGCAGCAAGGTGTTCATAGCTGACTCAGGTGTGAGTGCACAGGAAAGGGTCCCCTGACCATGTGAAAGGTAAACAGGAGGTGGTTAAGAACTAAGGCAGGAAGACACCTCGATGAAAGGAAGAGTATGTGAGGAAACGTGGAGATGATGACAATCAGGCAGCTTTGGGGAGAAACAAATCAATTGTGACTGGAGGAAGGAGGCCCCGGTGGGGTGGGTGGGGGGTGCAATGTGCACAGGACAGAGTGGACCTGTTAGGAAACAGGTAACATTCCAAAGTACCAAACAGGACTTTGCATTTATGTTAAAAATCAGTTAGGGTTCATCGCAATGTATCTGTGATCTGAAAAGTCCTAACCTGTAAACCTAAAACCAAGTAACTGTAAAGAATTACATGCCTCAATGTCTTCCATTTCCCATTAGGTTTTGATTATGTAAGAATATATTTGATATTATACGGAGAATTTTATTATCCATCTCCCAACTTAAGTATACATATACTTAAACCAAGGAAAAGGCAACGTTGAAGTTCCTACTCCTTTACTAAAAGCAGAAGAAATGTACAAAATTCAGCATTGCTGGCATGGGGCAAGACTATAGTTTTGGGGGTAAAGTACACAAAGGGCCCAATATTAATGGCCTGTCTACATCCAAACAACCTCTTTACAAGTGTGACTTTAGAGCTCCTCCCACCTAGAGATGAGATCTATTTTTCAACACTTAAATAGTCTACCAAACAGATTCAACACAGTATTCAAAACAAATATCAACCCAATACTCTACGTTGTGTTGGTCATCGAGATAAGGTAGACGTACAGAATGACAGTTTGACACCCAGGCCCGCGCACTCAAGGTCTTGACCATGGACCCCTGCCATTCCCAGAGAACAAGCCCAGGCTGGCATGCTGGAGGCTGAGAGGCCATGTGGTATGGGAAATGGGTCTTCCCAGACAACACCAACCAAAATAAAGCTGTACCAGCCCACCCACCAGCTGACCAACAACCCAGGAATGAATGCAGTCCTGATCAGCGGATTTTGTTCCAAACGAGTAGAACTTCCCATGTTGCCTCTAGACTGGTAAGCAAAAATAAATGTCAGTGGTTGTTTTTCTCTGAGGATTTATGGCTGTTCATCACACATTGTTCTTGCAGCACCAGATAACAAATGAAGGTTTGGAGTCCAAATGATTGATCTAAGCCCTTGAACCTCTAACCCTGAGCTATGTGCCCTTGTGAAAGGCATTTCGTCTTTCTGAGTCCCAATGTCATTCTCTATAAAACTGGAATAATCCATATCCATCAGCAGGATTTTGTGAGGATCTGAGTGACATGCAGAACGTTGGTATTTAATAAACACTCAAGAACCAAAGTTTTAATTATTATTTCCTCTGCATTATTGTGGGAGCCCTGAGCCAATGCCTCTCACAGCACAGACCTCTAAAAAGTCATGCTCTCCATTGAGGCCAGCCAACCAGTGCCATGAGGTCAAAGTGGTTTGGGGGGGTTCTGAGCACCTCTTCTTTAAGCCTGACTTGTGAAACCACCAGCTAATTTAAAACAGGCTCCTGAGGACAACAGAAATCTCCACAACCATAATGACCACCGGGCTGGGAGCCGACTGCACTGTCTGAAGGGTAGGATCTTTGTTTCCCTGTCTGGGCCCCACCGCCATTCTGCATGCCTCGAGACCTCCCGTCAGAGCTCAGCAATGGTTAGCAACTGGAGAGTCCCACTCAGACCACCCAGAAGCCTTAGCTGATGCACTTGGCTGCCTAATTAGAACATGAACTGATGGGAGCGCAATGTTCCAGCAGCCTGGGCTTGCCAGCTGCCCTGACTTTGGCTCTCCGGGTCACTCCATGGAGGGAGGCAACGCCTTTGATCTACAAAGCCCACATCCACTTTGATCCTGGTCACCTTCGGGGTCAATCTTTCAACAGCTGGCCCTTCCCACCGTGTCAGTCACCTGCACCCTGAGACAGACATTTAATATTTCCAGATGGAGAGAAACCAGGAGAGATGCTGGCTGCTTGTGTGGTGAAGCCAAAAGCACAATTCCAGAGAGATCCGAGGTGTTGCTCGCATTATGTTTTATGCTTTAGAATCCTGTTAGCAATAGGAAAGGAAGGACATAAATTCATTGATATCCCACCAGACAGCAGCTCTGTTACACCCATTAGCACAACCAACTTGGGATCAATTGTTATCTAAGCAATGGTGGGAAAGTCCCGCCCTCTTTCAATCTCACTTTTCCATCCGGGAATAGCAGCAATTTCTTTAGTAATAATGCATGTAAAGTGCCTGGGATTTTAGTATGACCAAGCATACCAACTGCATAACTAACACATCACCCCCCAATTTAAAGGCGGAGAAAGAAATACTCAAGGACCCAGAGTGCATGAGAGTGGGACATGAGATGGGAGCACAGGCCCTCCAGGCTCCAAACACCCTGCAGTATCCATTCAGTAGCCCTGCAAATGTGAACCGAACACACTTATCGTGAGTTCTCTCCTCTTCCGGGACACGTTCTCAGTTTGATGCAGCCAGTGAGGCCAGCTGGTGAGTACGGCAAGGGCAAAAATGAACTGCCTAAAATGAACTCAGTATCCATGTCAGAGCTAGTGCTCTTCCCTGTGAAGTTTGCCCGTGGCTTTTTGTGTCTGAGTTAATTTTCCAAATAATCCATTTGTTTATTCTTCAGTTTTTGAGAGTTTAACCTTTCCATTTTGGGGGGAAATATTCCTAAAATGATTGAAACACTACTCCTCCTTCTTGGGAAAGATTGCTGACTAGAGGTTCAAACTTTTCTGGGGGGCTCAGTCAGTTGAGCGTTGAACTCTTGATCTTGGCCCTGGTCATGATCTCAGGGCCCTGGAATGGAGTCTGGTGTCAGGCTCCAGGCTCAAAAGGATGTTTGCTTGAGATTCTCTCTCTCTCCCTCTCCCTCTGTCCCTCCCTACTGTGCACTGTCCCTCCAAAATAAGTAAATCTGAAAAACAAAACAAAACAAAACTTTTCTTAAGGATGCAGTGTCACTACTATAACTATCTATTAGACTCTCAGGATGACCCAAGAGAAAGCTCCGTCACACAGTGGTTCTGAGAGCCCACTTTCTCCCTAGTCACCCATCAGGCCCTCCATTCTAGGCCAGTGTTTCTCTTTGGGCACCTTTCCCTGCTTCGATCTGATGTAGCAGGTGATTCTTACACCAACGTGACTATAATTACCTGCGGAGCTTACTAGTCATGCAGATATCAGAGCCCTACCCAAGAGATGCTGTAGGTCTTAGGTGGGGCTCAGAACCTCCCAGTTTTAACAGCCTCCCCAAGGACACGCTGATGCAGGTGGTCTGAGAATCACAGCATGAGAAATATTATGCTATGGGCTAGAAACCAAGCTATTCAATCATTTATCTATTTAACAAATATTTTCCAGGCTAGGTAGTAGGTTTGGGACATACCGAGATGAAACGTACTGACCTCTGCCTCTTGGAAGGTTCACAGTCTCGTGAGCTCAAAACCCTAAAATAGTCATCAATCCTGTGAATTGAGGGAAATGAGAAATTTGCCCTCAGAAGCTCTCTCAACCCATCAAGGTTGGTTCTACTGTGGCCAAAAAAACACAGAGCCCAGTTTTTAAAAGGTTGAATTCCTATTCCTGGAGCAAGAGGCTCATTCTGGGCAAAGGGAACAGAATGTGCAGAGTCAGGGTGCAAAGAGACCCCAGGGACCGTAAGGAAATGTGAGTACAGGGTGTGGAGAGCATGAGGCATGAGACTAAGCTAGCACTGAACAGGAATCATCCTATGGCTGTAGTCTCTGCAAGGAATGAAGGTAGGATTTTCTTTCAAAGATGACCAGAAGCAGGTGAAAGGTTTTCATCATGGCAGTGGCATGATTAAAGCTCAGTTTTAGAAAAATGAAATGTCTCAGGCTCCTTCACCTGACTGTGCCTTGAATTCTGAGTATCTTTTTTGAAATATTTTACTTATATATTTATTTATTCATGGGAGACACAGAGAGAGAGGCAGAGACACACAGGCAGAGGGAGAAGCAGGCTCCCTGAGGGAAGCCTGATGCAGGACTCGATCCCAGGACCCCGGGATCACTCCCTGAACTGAAGGCAGACACTACCACTGAGCCACTCGGGCGTCCCTGAGCTCTGAGTTTCTTACTAGTACAGAACTATAAGTGGTGGAGACAGGATTCAGCCCCACATTGTCTGGTTCCAAAGCCTGTGCTCCTTCTTTGCCACTTAGCTTCTCAGCACCAAGTCACCCGTTACTGCTGTGCAATGCTCAGATATGGGCATTCCTGAGAAGTGGTGTCCTGCAGATGACTGCAAAAACTCCCTTTGTTTTCCCCACATGGAAGGCAATGACTCTTTCCCTATGAATGGACGTCTAGAGACATGACTGTTTCCAGTTTCTCCTTCGCTCTCTTTTTCCCCAGGAAAGGTAAGACACGAGCGCACAATACTTTTTGCGGTATCTTCCCAGCCCTTCACTCCCATTGTCACAGGGAGTTATGATCACCTGACCCAGGCTTCTTTTTGGGTAAAATGATTCACCTCTTCCTAGGAGAAAATCTGGCACCAAATGCCAACTAGTGGCAGACAGGTTCTAAGCATTTGCCCACCATGTGACTAAAGCTACTCATCCATGGGTTTAGCTACCTCCTGGCCTTTGAGCTGGCCTGCTTCCAGACAGAGGCTCTCCAAGGACCCAGTTCCCCACTAAGTCTTCACTGCTGGTTTCTCCTGCTACTCCATCCCCTGAGATTGAGTTTTCTGACAGTAAGTTCTAGCCTCCTTGGGAAACTTTGAGACTGCTTACTTGCCTGGATACTAACCACCACCAGTATGTCTCAAACACTGTCATTCATTGGCCTTTTTCCCCTCCAAGAGCTTGCTCCTCCTATAACCTTTCTTTCTCTTCTAATAACCGTGAATACTGGTATTAAAATTATTTATTGTACAGTGTCTATGTGACATAAGCAAAGAAGCACAACATGTGTTTTTCCTTTACTCATACACACTACTTCAGACACCAGATGTGTGGGTTTGTTCCCACACCAAGCAACTCTCTGAGATGCCAGCTGGGTGTCTTATAATTCAATTCAATTCTGTGATGGAAGTTAGTGCAGACCTCACAGGTTAAGGGCTCAATCCCACAAGACCACTTGCCACCTCAGATGCCCTCCCCTAGTAGGCTCCAAAGTGGTCCACAACTTGGATCCAACAGGGTTACAAGTTAGAGGTTCCCACAACCATTCCTTGTATTCGATCATTTGTTAGAACAGCTCACAGAACTCAGGGAAACACTGACTCATACTCACCGTTGTGACATAAAAAAGGGTATGATAAAGGATGTGGACAAACAGGCAAAGAGGTACACAGGTGAGGTTTGGAAGAATCCTGAGCACCGGAGCCTCTGTTCCTGTGGAGTTGGGGTCCACCACCCTCCCAGCTCACAAATGCTTTCACCAAGCTGGAAGCTCCCTGGAGCCTGTACTACTGGGATTCTCATGGAAGCTTTATTATGTAGGTGTGAGCAATTATTAACTCCATTTCCAGCCCCTCTCATGTCTCTGAAGAATGGGGGAATGTTGGTGCTAAGCTTCTAATCTGGCTTGGTCTTTCTGGTGACCACCGCCATCCAGGAGCCCGCAAAGAGTCACCTTTGTAGAACAAAATACACTCCTATCACCCAGGGAAATATAAGGACTTTAGGAGCTCTGGGCTTGAAGCTCCTATCGCTCAGGAAATTACAAAGGACTTAAGAGCTCAGTGTCAGGAACTGGGGTCAAAGACTAAATGCAGGAACAGAAGAATCTCCTAGTACTCCTCTATTTGTCAGGATTTTAGGAGATTTCTGTGGCAAATCAGAGACAGAGATGTATGGGTATGTGTTATTACTTCCCTATGTTCAAGACATTTAAATACATGATCATTTAGGGGCACCTGGGGGGCTCATCGGTTAAGCATCTGACTCTTGATTTCAGCTCAGGTTGTGATCTCAGAGTTGTAGGATTGGGCCCCACATTGAGCTCCAAGCTCAGCAGGGAGTCTGCTTGAGATTCTCTCTCCCTCCGCCCCTCCACCGTGCTTTCTCTCTCTCTCTCTCTCTCTCTCAAATAAATAAATAAATCTTAGACAAATAAATACATGATCATTTAATTTAAATCTCCACAAGAAAGCATCATTATCATCATTTTACGGAAGTAAAAAATGAGGCACAAGAATCAAATGACTTGCTCAAAGTCACTCAGGTGGCATGTAGGATATCTGGGGTTCAAATGAAAGTTGTGAGCTAGCACTCCCAATGGGGAGTTCTCCCCCAATGGTCCTATCTCATTGGGTCCTTTTGACAAAAGAATATTTTCCCTTTTACTTCCTGGACCTCGTGTACTTATCTTAGGGCTTTCAATCTTTGGACTCATACCCTGGATGCCTAGGCCTAGAATAACAGTGACTACCCCAATTCTTCTCAGGTACCCTGTAGAAACTCCAACATACCCATCTCTGAACCCAGAAGCATGTGAACCCATTTTAGCTCCACATGTACCATAAGAAGCCATTTGTGTAATGACAAAGACGAAAACATAGCGACAATGGAAAGGATGTAGAAATGTCGAGTTAAGTTTTTGAAGTTTAAATGTTTATTAATACCATTTGGGAACTGGCTGTTAAATATGGCCATGAAGGAAGGAAAAAATCCCTCTTGTCTTGCCGCCCTTCAGAGTCCCTCTGTATCACAGCTGTGAGGTTTCAAGGGGGGTGGGGGGAGTTCTGTATAGAAGACATTTCAAAGATGGAATCTCGTGCAGGAATGAGGCAGTGTGGTCCCAGGGGGTGACGCTGAGGCTTTCTTCCTAATTAAATCCTCCTGTTTTTCATGTTCGGCCTCCCAGCATTGCTTTTGGATCCTCTACCACCCCCAAAGAATGCAAAAAAAAAATCATCTAGAGACTTGATAAAATACATATTGAGTAGCACTCTTCCCGGGCTAACGATGATGCTCATGTTTTATCATTAAGGACTCTCAAGAAGCAGGTTTGAAATGAATAGGTCCACACTCAGAAATGGTTGAACCAAGTGGATGTCCCTGGGGGTGGTTTTAAACTAGGTATTTGCATGTCCTTGGATGGTAAATCACTCAAAACCAACCCACCATTCACGGATTTTCCATGGCCCTTTTCACACCGTCTGAAGAACCCAGAAGTTACCAGAATGTCGGTTAGGTTTACTTTTGCTCCTTTTTAAAATACAAACTCCCTAAGCGATGTGCGGAGGCTTTCATTCACCAACAGTTGAGTGCAAATTTATTTCATCAGTGTGCTTCCTTCCGAACACCTGGCTCTAAGCCATCAGTTCAAACAATAGAGTTTGATGAAGAAGGGGGGCAGGGGAGGGAGGGAGGAAAGGGAGGGGGGAAAAAAAACCCCGGAGGAGCTCAGAAAGAGAACAAAAGTTTCCTGAGATGAAAGGGGTCAAAACAGCCTCAGAAGGTCAGAATTTCTCTGTGCGACAGAAGGTGACCTTCCTGATGTATGAAAGGTGAGCTGAGTTCCTAAGAGCGGAGGAGGCCAGGAATGGGATAGACACCCCAGCCTCCTCTCTCCTGGGGCCGAGGTGCAGGCCAAGGGGAGCAGCGGTGTGGCCCAGAGGAGCCAAGCCAGTGCAGGCATGGAGTTCAGGACACACGTACACCACAGCCCTCCTTTCTACTCTAAACTCAGCTCTTTGGGGACTGAGAGGGCTGCTCTATATAACAGAAGTGTGCTGTTGAGCAGACAGTAACGCTCTACCTCAGGATTCTCATCTATAAAGTTGAAATAATATGATGGGGGAGTGCTGGGTGGCTCATTTAATTGTCTGCCATCAGCTCAGGTCATGATCCCAGGGTCCTGAGACGGAGCCCTGGGATGGGCTCCCTCTCCCTCTGCCCCTCTGCCTCGCTCATGTTCTCTCTTGCTCTCTCTCTCTCTCTCTCTCTCAAATAAATACATACATATATCTTTTAAAAATATATCCTAAAATAATATGACCTGCTTTATAGGACTATGTGATTATCCTAAGGTCACTGTGCAAGACGGTGGCAGAGATAGAATTGGGAATCTGATCTCCTCATCCCTGGTCTGTTGTGGAGTGTGTGTGTGTGTGTGTGTGTGTGTGTGTGTGCACATCTGTGTGTGTAGTATGATACCACCTTCAAACGATTCCCCTGGACTAAACAGGAACGTCCCACAATAGCAGCAAACTCGAGACATCTGTCCTCTCCATCCTGATCCCTGCCTGCGTACCTGCAGCAAGTCGGGATGAAATTTCTTATCACCAAGAACTTTTTTTCTAATTCTTGAGACTATGACCAGATGGTACGAACAGCTGAATCTCCTTAGAAAAATTGGTAAGAAAAGGCAGGAAATAGACGAATACAAAAATAATTTTCAAACTTTCAGGAGAGAGAGAGAAAAAAAAAAACTGTGCAGAAGAGAGTAAAAGCTATGCATTAAGGAAACCAATTATTGGAGCCAAAGTTGATGGGGAAGAGTGCTCCGAGGAGGCTGTGAGGGACCGTGCCTGGGTGCCAGAATGAGTGACGGCAAGCCCAGGGCTGAAGGAAGGGCAGGAACAAGCTGGCACAACAGCTCAGTCACCAGAGGATCCTTAGGAAGCCTGTGCTATCTGGTTACCTTCAACCTCTCAGCAAATGAATGAACATCACATGGCCTCTGTGGTGGGCTCATTGCACCTTCCTCCTGGATATCTTTGCCACACAACATCTTCTTTTCCTTTTGAAAGAAATGATAGCTCTTCTAGGAGTGCGTAGACTTTGGTGCCCCTAAATGATTGGAAATAGGAAAAAGAAATGGAATGGATTCAAAATGGAATCAGGCTCTGGAAGGGCTTGAGAACCGACCTTTGCGTGCACCTGCTGAGTGCCAGGCCACAAGCACAGCAAGAAGCAACGGGCACTCGTCCTGCTTCCTGATTGGCCCTCGGTCTACAAGGGTCACCCCCAGGACGCAGGGGAGAAGACCCAGCCCCTGAAAGGACAACCGGCTCACGGAGGATAAAGAGTGAAGTAGGATTTAGGACATCCAGGCTCAGGATTCATTGACTGCAGAAGAGGGAGGCTGATTAAACTCTTCTAACATCAGTAAAGATGATTTTTCTTTTTTCTTTTTTCTTTTTTTTTAAAGATTTTTATCTAGTTGTTCATGAGGGACATGGAGAGAGAGGCAGAGACATGGGCAGAGGGTGTGGGGAGCCTGACGCAGGGCTCGATCCCAGGACCCTGGGATCATGACCTGAGCCAAAGGCAGATGCTCAACCGCTGACCCCCAGGGGCTCCCAGTAAAGAGGATTCGAAGGGACTTTGCCCAGGGCCTGGGAGCTGCCTCTTCCACCGGGTGGACATTGGTGCCCCCTAAGGCGATGGGAAGTGTGGGCCTCGACGGCGTGCTCCCTGCACCCACCTGCCGCCTTGTCTCCCCTTGGCCTAGAAGGCCAGGTGCGTGCTGGAGCCCAGGCCAGTGGGCCACAAGGTCAGTGAGCCACCAGCCCCGCCACCTCAGGCAGCCCGGCGGGGGGTGAGGGGACATGCGCTCATTATTGCACCTGCAGCCTCCTCGGGGAGCAGCAGCAGCCCCGGGCTGACCAGGGCTCCAGGGTCACAGAGGCTCTGGCTCGTGGCGGGGCAGGTGCCCAAATTGGGGTCTGGGGCCCCGCTGGCCAGTGGTCCCTGCGCTTCCTGCCTCTCTCTTCTCTCCTGCCTTCCTTCCTCTTCCTCCCCTCTCCCCCCCCCCACCCCTAGAGGGAGGGAGGGTCTTTCTCTATAAGCCATCCTGTCTTCCCACTTCCTTTCATTCCTTTCCTTTTTCTTCCTTCCTCTCCCCTTTTCTTCACACTTGCTTTCTTGCTTTCTGAGCAACCGCCCCCCCAACTAGAGTACTCTGCACAACCCATGTCCTACTTTTACCAAAAAAAAAAAAAAAAGACCCACCAAACTCTAAAATAAAGTAGGCCCAACCACGTATATATTTGTAATATCCTGAAGATCCTGGTTTCCCAGGAGCCAGGGGTTGCTCTCTCTTCCGATTGTGGAAAAGACTTGAGTCCCTTGATCCCCAAACTTGAGGGTATCTCCTAGAGCATCGGGCTCCTTGCCCAGTTGATGCAGGAGTCACCCTGGCAACCTCACCTCCGGTTTTCCCCCAAGGAGCCATCAGGGGGAGGCAGTCGTGGTAGAGAAGGGTGGCCAGGTGAGGGAGCAGGAGGCCCAGACCCAGAGACCTGAATCTGGAGGGCTAGAGACTTCTAGGGAAGGCTGCCAGCTCCAGGATGAGCGCCCTTTGTTGACAACTATTTGAGTCCTTAGAGAAATCGAAAAGTATTCGAGTCCTTAGAGATAAGAAAGGCATCACGGCCCAGCGAGCTGCGCCCATGAAGTGGCCCTAGGTGCTCCGTGGGGGGCCAACGATGACTGAGCGAGATATGATGGAGGCAGACTCTCACTGGAAAGGCCCTTGCCCATCTCTGATGTTGCAGAGGAAGAGAAGGGAAGGTACGTGTTCAGTTGCTCGCAGAGGTGGGCCTCGACCCCAAGGCCTGTGATGGCAATCACTATGTTGGTCCACACTGCGCGCAGGCCATCTCCCTAAATAGAGCCAGGCCGCCTTGCTGAGAAGCTTGGCTTCTGAACATCTGCCATTGCGACCCATGTGGTGACTACCCTCATCTGCCTTGCCCCCCTACACCTCCTGCCCTCTCCTTCCCTCCCTTCAGCCTCACCCTCCCCCACATTGGTTGCCCGTAACCTTCCCAGACTAGCAGCCAGACCCTTTGTCCTAAAAACCAAGGAAGGATGCCAGGCTACAAGGAAAAGGCAAGAGGCAGGACACCTGGGCGGCTCAGCGGTTGAGCATCTGCCTTCGGCTCAGGCATGATCCCAGGGTCCTGGGATCGAGTCCTGCATCGGGCTCCCCACAGGGAGCCTGCTTCTCCCTCTGCCTGTGTCTCTGCCCTTCAATCTGTGTCTCTCATGAATAAAAAAATCTTAAGAAAGAAAAAGAAAAGGCAAGAGGCTTTCCCTGACAGCGCGGGCCCTGAGCCCAGAGCAAGCCCTGCCTGCAGGCCTCCAGCTGCCCGTGTGTGACACGGCGAGGGCCGACTCCTGCTTTGGGTCACTCACAGCTGGTGCAGAGGCCAGCGCCGGTCTCTGAGCCTCTACGGTCTAGCTGCGTGGGCCTGGATGGCAGTGGAGGGAGCTCAACTCCCCCCCGCGTGGGTTGGGATGGAAAGGCAAAGCCCAGAGAGGGAAACGACTTGCCTAAAGTCACAGATCGCGGAGCCATCGATCTGAAGCAAAAGCAATCGGTCTGTCATCCCGTCTCCGCGACCCACCACCACCACCGTGCAAGACACAGGAGGAGACTAGCAAATGCTGGTTGTCCTTATTTGTTTCTTCCCTCATCCCTCCCCCGTGCCCTGCTCCCCTTCCTTCTCATTAGGATGAAAGCAATTACCAAGCACTCTGTGCTTATTTTTCTGTGATTCCCACTGCCCCCCGCCCCCCCCCCCAATTTGCTTAGATTTAAGATCTAGAAATTTCTCTTTTCATTCATGTCTGTAAGCACACTCAGTGGGATTCTGAGATCCTTGCTCTGGCCCTCTTCCCTCTTGTCCTCCCACCCCAGACAGAGTGGGGGACAAACCTAAACAAATGACTTCCTACATCCTCTCAGACTCTGCCGGGGCTCACATGGGGCTCCCCGCAGGATGGAAGGAGCACCCCCCCCCAGGAGCCAGGCGCCCTCCCAGTCGGGCTGCAGACCCCCGCAGCGTTGGCGGGCCCGGCTGTGCTCCCCGGGAGGAGCTGGATGGCAGAGAAGGAGCCCAGGAAGGTGGAGGTGGCAACAGCAGGAGTTCCCCATTCGCAGTCGGGCTTTGGCAGCGTGAAATCGGCGGTTGGGTTGGCCAAAGACGAAAGTGGAACATTTGCCTACAAATTCCAGAGGATGGAAGCCATAAAAGCATGCTCAGTGCTGAGCCAATGAGAGCAGCAATCTAGCCTTCCTGCGGAGATGACTGTCAGGGACTCTTTCCCTCCAGGGGCCTGGGGAGGGGGCGTGGGAAGGTGTGAAGCAGAGCAGGGCTTGCCTCCCAGGTGGGTGAGGGAGACCCGGATTCCCACCCCAGCCTGTCACCTGCAGGCCAAGGGACCCCCCTGCACAGGCAGTCAGCTGACATCAGTGCCCCAGACCCTCTGCTCCCAGCTGTGTGACCTGGGGGGGGGGGTGACTTAACCTTGGCAGATCTCCATTTGCTCACATACATAATGAGGATGATGACACCTACTTAGCAGAATTGTTATAAAAATTAGAAGTGATTAGCAGAGTCGGGAATGATTGTAGCTGTCCTGATTATTACTGTGCTCCTTCCAGAGGAGGGGGGAGGGCCGTTTGGAATCACCCCCCCACTGAAGTGGGATGGTCCTGGACAGGACCCTGGCAGGCAGCTCAGCAGTGGCACAGTGAGCCTGGGCTTCAGCACAAGAACTTGCTGTATTTGAGTTGTGTGTCTGGAGGGAAGCACCCAGAATGCTCACCAGATGGGTGTTGTATAAATAGCATCTTTGCCACGCTGTGGTTGCTGCCCAAATTTCCTTACCAAGAACTAGGTTGTGTCTGCACTTCTCGGCACCCCCCACTCCGGCTGGGCGGCCCCTGGTCACCCTTGTACTTGTCCCCACGCCAGGGACTCCCCGAGCAGTGGGCAGCTCCCCTTGGCCGCCTGCTGGGCCACCTCTTCCATCAAGAGAGCAGCACCAGGGATCCGGCCCCGGCCCCGGCCCCATCCAAGTTAGCAGGCGCGTCTCCATCTGGCCCAGCGTCCTCTGTCTGGGACGCGGCCACCCACACCCCTCTCCGCCGATCCCCCTGCCAGCCGGGCTTGCGATGATTCAGCGCACCGGGCGCTGCGGGCCGCTCTGCTCCAAGGCCTGGAGGCCCGTCTGATGAGTGAGCAGGAAGTGTGGGCTGCACAGCCCGGTCCCCGAGGCCGCGAGGGCCCCCTCACATCCAAGATGCTGGGGAAATGTCTCTCCTGTCATCATTTGGAGCCTTGTGAGCCTCACGTTATCTTTGAGAGATGAAGCCCAGGGAGGCCCAGAGAGGGAGGCAGGCCGCTCGGCCTCTGCTTCTGGTTTGGTCGCTGGGAACGGTGTGACCTAGAACATTCAGCTGTACCTCTCAGACTCAGTTTCCTCATCTGTACAACGGGAGGAGTACCATCTGCCCATCTTCCCGGAGGAGCCTGTTGCTAGATGCAAAGGAGATGATCACAGGGCGCCTGGGTGGCTCAGTCGGTTAAGCAGCTGCCTTTGGCTTGGGTCGTGATCTCCGGGTCCTGGGATCGAGCCCCGTGTCGGGCTCCCTGCTCCATGGGGAGCCTGCTTCTCCCTCTC